>NC_138102.1:186461195-186932226 GCF_964146895.1 Miniopterus schreibersii | reverse complement strand
CCCAGAGACGCTCAGCTCCCTTCGGGTGGCTCGGAGCAGAGGAACATTTAAGATGCTGCAATATTCTGGTAATTTATTAATGATCTCGCGGAGCAGGCGCTGGCAGCCTTCCTGTCGGGGTGCTTCCTCACGGGGGGGAGCCTGTTTCTTTCCAAGGTTTATAAGCTTAAAATAAAAGCGGGGAGGAAATGACTCCGGGGAAGGAGCAAACCTGTGAACAGTGGATTGTGTAGAAATGAAACGACGGTGGAGGAGGAGGGGAGAGGGGAGGGCTTGTTCCTCCACGGGGCCGGCCTGGGGCCAGGAGGGGTCTGTGCGGACGAGGGGTGGTGCCTGTCAGGGGGCCCCGCGAGGTGCGTGCTGAGTGCCTGCTGTGGGGGGAGGGCTACCCTATGGGCTGGACCCCATGTGAAGCAGCTGAGGTCCTAGGCCTGGTGGGACCTACATTCTAGTTGGGGAGTAAATAAGTCACCTTAGATTCAGGAGCTGATCCGGGTACTGCGGACAGGAGAGGAAGTCACAGCGGCCTCCCTCGGGGTTCACGTAGCACGGGTAGGTATGGGGGTGCAGGAGGGGGTGAGCGTGGGACCCTCGCCAGCCGCCGGGGTATAATAAGAACCAGGACAGAGGAGTATACATCGAGCTCAGCACATGACAAGCACCGTGTTCCAGTGGCTGGTGTCCATTTATTTAACCCTCGACGTCATCCTCTGGGGCCATGTCACTGAAGAGCAGACCGAGTCGCGGGCATCCGTGTCCTTGTAACGGCCCCAAGGTCTTACTGCTGGAAGCTGCCCAGGCTGGGACTCACACGCCAGGCTCCAGAGCTCACGCTCTGTCCACAGGAAACATTCACGCAGGGGACGCGGTGTGGGAACAGCTCCTGACTGATGGCGCCCTGCGGTGCTCACAGCAGGGGCGGGGCGCTGGGTCTCCTGGCGGCGGGGAGGTGAGGGCACAGCAAGGCCGGGAATGATGGAGAGAATGGCACTGATGCCAGGCAGAGGCGCCTGAGGAGGGAGGGAGGGATGGAGGGAGGGAGGGAGGGAGGGAGGGAGGAATGGAGGGAGGGAAGGAGGGAGGGAGGGAGGGAGGGAGGGAGGGAGGGATGGAGGGAGGGATGGAGGGAGGGATGGAGGGATGGAGGGATGGAGGGATGGAGGGATGGAGGGATGGAGGGAGGGATGGAGGGATGGAGGGATGGAGGGAGGGATGGAGGGAGGGAGGGAGGGAGGGAGGGATGGAGGGATGGAGGGATGGAGGGATGGAGGGAGGGATGGAGGGAGGGAGGGAGGGATGGAGGGATGGAGGGATGGAGGGATGGAGGGAGGGATGGAGGGAGGGAGGGATGGAGGGAGGGAGGGAGGGAGGGAGGGATGGAGGGAGGGATGGAGGGATGGAGGGATGGAGGGATGGAGGGAGGGATGGAGGGAGGGAGGGAGGGATGGAGGGATGGAGGGATGGAGGGATGGAGGGAGGGATGGAGGGAGGGAGGGAGGGATGGAGGGATGGAGGGATGGAGGGAGGGATGGAGGGAGGGAGGGAGGGATGGAGGGATGGAGGGAGGGATGGAGGGAGGGATGGAGGGAGGGAGGGAGGGATGGAGGGAGGGAGGGAGGGAGGGATGGAGGGAGGGATGGAGGGATGGAGGGAGGGATGGAGGGATGGAGGGATGGAGGGATGGAGGGAGGGATGGAGGGATGGAGGGATGGAGGGATGGAGGGAGGGATGGAGGGAGGGATGGAGGGAGGGAGGGAGGGAGGGATGGAGGGAGGGATGGAGGGATGGAGGGAGGGATGGAGGGATGGAGGGATGGAGGGAGGGATGGAGGGAGGGAGGGAGGGAGGGAGGGATGGAGGGAGGGAGGGAGGGAGGGAGGGAGGGATGGAGGGATGGAGGGAGGGATGGAGGGATGGAGGGATGGAGGGAGGGATGGAGGGAGGGAGGGAGGGATGGAGGGATGGAGGGATGGAGGGATGGAGGGAGGGATGGAGGGATGGAGGGATGGAGGGAGGGATGGAGGGAGGGAGGGAGGGATGGAGGGATGGAGGGAGGGATGGAGGGATGGAGGGAGGGATGGAGGGAGGGATGGAGGGATGGAGGGAGGGATGGAGGGAGGGATGGAGGGATGGAGGGAGGGATGGAGGGATGGAGGGAGGGATGGAGGGAGGGAGGGAGGGATGGAGGGATGGAGGGATGGAGGGATGGAGGGATGGAGGGATGGAGGGAGGGATGGAGGGAGGGAGGGAGGGATGGAGGGATGGAGGGATGGAGGGATGGAGGGAGGGATGGAGGGAGGGAGGGATGGAGGGAGGGAGGGAGGGAGGGAGGGATGGAGGGAGGGATGGAGGGATGGAGGGAGGGATGGAGGGATGGAGGGATGGAGGGATGGAGGGAGGGAGGGAGGGAGGGAGGGAGGGATGGAGGGATGGAGGGATGGAGGGAGGGATGGAGGGAGGGAGGGAGGGATGGAGGGAGGGAGGGAGGGAGGGATGGAGGGAGGGATGGAGGGATGGAGGGAGGGATGGAGGGATGGAGGGATGGAGGGATGGAGGGATGGAGGGATGGAGGGAGGGATGGAGGGATGGAGGGATGGAGGGAGGGATGGAGGGAGGGAGGGAGGGATGGAGGGATGGAGGGAGGGATGGAGGGAGGGAGGGAGGGATGGAGGGAGGGAGGGAGGGAGGGAGGGATGGAGGGAGGGATGGAGGGATGGAGGGAGGGATGGAGGGATGGAGGGATGGAGGGATGGAGGGATGGAGGGATGGAGGGAGGGATGGAGGGATGGAGGGATGGAGGGAGGGATGGAGGGAGGGAGGGAGGGATGGAGGGATGGAGGGAGGGAGGGAGGGAGGGAGGGATGGAGGGATGGAGGGAGGGATGGAGGAATGGAGGGATGGAGGGAGGGATGGAGGGAGGGAGGGAGGGATGGAGGGATGGAGGGATGGAGGGATGGAGGGAGGGATGGAGGGATGGAGGGATGGAGGGAGGGATGGAGGGAGGGAGGGAGGGATGGAGGGATGGAGGGATTGAGGGATGGAGGGATGGAGGGATGGAGGGATGGAGGGATGGAGGGATGGAGGGAGGGATGGAGGGATGGAGGGAGGGATGGAGGGATGGAGGGAGGGAGGGAGGGAGGGATGGAGGGATGGAGGGATGGAGGGAGGGAGGGAGGGAGGGATGGAGGGATGGAGGGATGGAGGGATGGAGGGAGGGAGGGAGGGAGGGATGGAGGGATGGAGGGATGGAGGGATGGAGGGATGGAGGGATGGAGGGAGGGATGGAGGGATGGAGGGAGGGATGGAGGGAGGGAGGGAGGGAGGGAGGGATGGAGGGAGGGATGGAGGGAGGGATGGAGGGAGGGATGGAGGGAGGGAGGGAGGGATGGAGGGAGGGATGGAGGGATGGAGGGAGGGAGGGATGGAGGGAGGGAGGGATGGAGGGAGGGATGGAGGGAGGGATGGAGGGAGGGATGGAGGGATGGAGGGAGGGATGGAGGGATGGAGGGATGGAGGGAGGGAGGGAGGGAGGGATGGAGGGAGGGATGGAGGGAGGGAGGGAGGGATGGAGGGAGGGAGGGATGGAGGGAGGGATGGAGGGAGGGAGGGAGGGATGGAGGGAGGGATGGAGGGATGGAGGGATGGAGGGATGGAGGGAGGGATGGAGGGAGGGATGGAGGGATGGAGGGAGGGATGGAGGGAGGGAGGGAGGGAGGGATGGAGGGATGGAGGGAGGGATGGAGGGATGGAGGGAGGGATGGAGGGATGGAGGATGGATGGAGGGATGGAGGGAGGGATGGAGGGAGGGAGGGAGGGAGGGATGGAGGGAGGGATGGAGGGAGGGATGGAGGGAGGGAGGGAGGGATGGAGGGAGGGAGGGAGGGATGGAGGGAGGGAGGGAGGGAGGGAGGGATGGAGGGAGGGATGGAGGGAGGGAGGGAGGGATGGAGGGAGGGATGGAGGGAGGGATGGAGGGATGGAGGGAGGGATGGAGGGAGGGATGGAGGGATGGAGGGATGGAGGGAGGGAGGGAGGGAGGGATGGAGGGAGGGATGGAGGGAGGGAGGGAGGGAGGGATGGAGGGATGGAGGGAGGGATGGAGGGAGGGATGGAGGGATGGAGGGATGGAGGGAGGGAGGGAGGGAGGGATGGAGGGATGGAGGGATGGAGGGAGGGAGGGAGGGAGGGATGGAGGGATGGATGGATGGAGGGAGGGATGGAGGGAGGGATGGAGGGATGGAGGGAGGGATGGAGGGAGGGAGGGAGGGAGGGAGGGATGGAGGGAGGGATGGAGGGAGGGATGGAGGGAGGGAGGGCGGGATGGAGGGAGGGATGGAGGGAGGGATGGAGGGATGGAGGGAGGGATGGAGGGAGGGATGGAGGGATGGAGGGATGGAGGGAGGGAGGGAGGGAGGGATGGAGGGAGGGATGGAGGGAGGGAGGGAGGGAGGGATGGAGGGATGGAGGGAGGGATGGAGGGAGGGATGGAGGGATGGAGGGATGGAGGGAGGGAGGGAGGGAGGGATGGAGGGAGGGATGGAGGGAGGGAGGGAGGGAGGGATGGAGGGATGGAGGGAGGGATGGAGGGATGGAGGGAGGGATGGAGGGATGGATGGAGGGATGGAGGGAGGGATGGAGGGAGGGATGGAGGATGGAGGGAGGGATGGAGGGAGGGAGGGAGGGAGGGATGGAGGGATGGAGGGAGGGATGGAGGGAGGGAGGGAGGGAGGGATGGAGGGATGGAGGGATGGAAGGATGGAGGGATGGAAGGAGGGAGGGAGGGAGGGAGGGAGGGATGGAGGGAGGGAGGGAGGGAAGGATGGAAGGATGGAAGGATGGAAGGATGGAAGGATGGAGGGATGGAAGGAGGGAGGGATGGAAGGAGGGAGGGAGGGAGGGAGGGAGGGAGGGAGGGAGGGAAGGATGGAAGGATGGAAGGATGGAGGGATGGAAGGATGGAGGGATGGAAGGAGGGAGGGAGGGAGGGAGAGGAAGGATGGAAGGATGGAGGATGGAGATGGGGAGGGAGGGAAGGATGGAGGAGGAGGGATGGAGGGATGGAGGGAGGGATGAAGGGAGGGAGGGAGGGAGGGATGGAGGGAGGGAGGGAGGGAGGGATGGAGGGAGGGAGGGAGGGAGGGATGGAGGGAGGGAGGGAGAGAGGGATGGAGGGATGGAGGGAGGGATGGAGGGAGGGAGGAGAGAGGGATGGAGGGATGGAGGGAGGGAGGGAGGGATGGAAGGATGGAAGGATGGAGGGATGAGGGAGGGATGGAGGGAGGGATGGAGGGAGGGATGGAGGGATAAATGGATGAAATAATGTGAATGAATGAACCCTGCCAAGCAGATGCTGAGGAGCCCCTGCTCCCGTGGCCCCGTGGCTCTGCCTGGAGCCTGCGCCGCATGACTGAGCCTCAGCACCTGGGACAGTCCCCGGCCCCTGGGCTCAGGTGGCCCACTGAGGGTGTGGGAGAGACGGCACACAGCTCACATTCGGTTCTCTTCACAGAAACCGCCCCCACGACCCTGACGGCATTCGGTTCTTACAGCAGCCCTGAGAGAGAAACACCCCCCTGCTGACATATAATTACGCCCATTATTTCATGAACACAACTTTATTTTATCCGTCTCTTTCTACGAGCCAGTTTCTACAACAGAGAAGACCCTAAGCAGTAAACATTTCATGGACAGAGTTAGGGGCAGGCATGTTTTTTACTATGATTCTGGGAACATTAAACATATTTTTAAATGAACTTTGCATCTACCACCTTTCTCTGTGTTGGACGGGGCTGTGCACCCACCGGACTCCTAGGGGCACCCACGGGGGAGCCCACTGCCTGACCCCCTTAGCCAGCTGGCACCTGCTGTCTGGACGGGGTGGGAAAGCGCTGTGAGGGGGCCTCCGGATTGGAGACCGAGGCGGGCCCGACAGGAGGGCGGGACAGGAGAGCTACAGGGGCTGAGGGCCCGTCGCAGGGTCAGGGTTTGGGCTCCCCTCAACCGTGATTTCAGAATTGGGGCGGGGCCGGCGGGACAGACCTTGTGGGGTGGCTGACGGCCCCGCAGAGGTGATGGGATATAAGGAAAGAGGCAAATACAGAAGTCGGAGGGCAGAGAGCTCGGGTTCAAGGTCGCCAGCCTCCGAATCGACAGTCCCCGCAGAGCCAGGGCAGAGCTCGGCTGCTGTGGGAAAAGCAAGGGTCCGGGCTTCTGGGTGGACACAGGACTGTCCGAGCGCCCTGGACAGTGGCCGCCACCCGCGTGTCTGTCTGTCCCTGGTGGTCACGCTCACTCGACAGGGAGCCCGAGCGGCTTCCTTGTCTCTTCCCTCCCAACACTGAGACCACAAACCACAGCCTGCACGCTCGCCAGCCGCTTTCTCTGCGGGGGGCCCCTTCACGGCCGGCCAGGTGCGCCCGGGGCCCCTAATTCCTGGGCCCCCGGGGTGCTCGGCGGCGTCCGGAGCGTGGGCTGCGACCCTGAGCAGTCGGCGGCGCGGCCTGGAGGCTGGGAGCCGACCGACGTTCCTGTAACCAGGCAACCGCTGATTTTCATAACCAGCCAGCGCAACGCCGCACGTGACAAATGTGCCAGGTAATGACCAGGCTTCCTCCACCCCCATATGCCCCGCAAACCCCAGAGAGCCGTTGGCAAAGAACTTGGGGACCTTGAGACACCCAAGGGACACACTTGAGAGGAAAGGTGCCCGGGGAGGGGGAGAGGAAGACTCTCTGGGGCCAGAACCCAGCTGCCGCCGGGGCCAGCGGCTGAGCCTCACGGGGGGGGGGCTGCCAGGGGGCCTGAGGGCACCGGAGGTCACAGCACCCACTGGCGTGGCCTCTGACCATGGCCATCTGTCCCTTTAGCTTGTTCGGGCCCCTTCTCTTCTCTTGTTCCCTCCGGGAAGAGTAAGCGATCCCCTTGCCGCGGGGCTGCGGGGCCGCCTCCAGGCAGGAGCATCCAGCGCACGTGGCCTCAGCTGTGACGACCATTCCCCTCGCCCCCCGTGGCCACGCCGACAGCTCTTCTGTGGGCGGCTGGGGAATCTGGCCTGTTGTGCCTCGGAAGGAGATTGGGTCGTCTGAGCCAGAGGCCCCCGGGGCTGAGGACGGTTGAATGCAGCCAGTCCCCCGGGAAGCCCACCCCGCTCCGAGGCCCCACCTCTGCGCCCGACCTCCAGCACAGGGGTCCACGGAGCCTGGTGTGGGTGGCGTGGGCATCAGACACTGGAGGGGAGCAGGGCAGAACCTGCCAGTGCTGCCGCTGGCTTCTCTCTAGGAGCAGGGACCCTCCTCCGGCTGCCCGGGCCCCTCCCGCCCGAGCCACGGAGCACGCGGTGCTGTGGCCACGCAGCGTGGCTGACACAGGGACACCTGCGCACGCATGTGGGCTGCCTGCCCTTGTGAATCCCAGGACGGCTCCTGAACACACCTCCAGGGGGGCCGGGGGTGGTGGAGGCCGTGGGGAGCCACGCGCGACCCAGGCGCTCGCGGCCTTGCTGGTGTCCAGCACCCAAAGGCGCAGTCTGTCTGCAACGAGACCCTCCACCTGCGTGTCAGCCTTGAGATGGTGGCCTGTGCTCGTCCCTCTAGGAGAGCTACTGTGGGACTAGGAGTCCCCAGAGGGGCCGGACGTTTCCACGGAGACAAGTGGACATCGGTGAGTGGGACAGGCCGACGTGGCGGCTGCAGGGGACGTGGCTCCGGAGCCGGCCGCAGGGCAGGAGCCCGCAGAGCCCCACTGGGAGGCGACTCCCGGTGCGTAGGGCACTTCCTCGCGTCTCGGGGGCGAGAGGCCCTGCTGAAGGCTGAGAGACATCTTTGCGGCAAATGAGGGGCACCGAGGTCACAGGCGAGCGATGGACCCAGTGCCGCGGGCACTTACAGAGCACCCCCTGCGAGCGTCGTAATAGGGGATCGGGCAGGAGCTGGCCTCTCGCAGCCTCAGCAAAGCCCCCACGCAGGGGTCTCACAGCCACGCTCGTTCCCTCCTGCCCGGCGCCCCCGGGCCGCTCCCCAGCCTCTCCCTGCGCCCTCGCGTGGCCGTCCCTCTGTCCGTGTCCCCGTCTCACCTCCGCTTCTTGGAAGGACCCGGTCATGTTAACTCAGGGCCACCCCAGTGACCTCATCTCACCTGACTCACCTCTTTCCGCCCGTCTTCAAACACCGTCACACCTGTTCCGGGGGTGAGGTCGGCACATAGGAACTCGGGGGACACGGCTCAGCCCCTCCACTGGGCCACAGGCCGCCCCCTCCGTGCCTCTCATTCTCGGGGTAACTCCAGCCGCCCTGGGGTGAGCCGTCTCCCCTGCTGGCTCTGTTACTTGGCGCCTTCCTCTTGTCCGACGACCTCCGTCCCTCTGCCTCAGCCCCGGGCTCCAAGGACGAGGCCAGGACCTCGAAGCAGAAAGGGCACTATTCCCAAATCTTCATGCCCGTCCTCCCGACCCGTGTCCTTGGCCTGCGTGGGGACTCGGCCCTCCGCCTGGCTCCTTGCTAGCTCGGCTGTGGACGGACCTGTGTCCCCACGTCCGTGTGTGGAAGCCCCACCCCCGATGTGACTACACCCAGAGACGAGGCCTTTAGGGGGCTCTCGCTCGTGAGCGCGTCTGGGACAAGGGCCTGGGAAAGCGCGTGGCTTTGTTACGTGGTGGCCGCAGGACGAGCGAGTGTCCCCTCGCCTCGGGCGGGGCTGACCTTCACGGCGTGCAGACAGGAACGTGGGAGGAGGGAAAATCCGCTGCGGTGACCCAGGCACTGGGAGGGGGCCCTGGGGTGGCCCCTCAAACCCCGCAGCCCCTCCAGTCTCCTGCAATGTCTCTACATCGTCAAAAAGGCGACGACAAAGGTAAAATACCTTCGAACCACGCAGCGTGGCTCTCTTCGGGCCGAGTGAAAGTCACTTTGGGCAGTTTGCTCTGACAGCGGCTCAGTAATGCTGAGATCAATACACAGAGCCACTCGCCTCGCAGGGGTGACCGGCCTGCTCACATCAATAGCTCACAGTTAGGGTAACAGTGAGCGCCAGCGGGAGCCTTGGGGTCACCAGCCCAGCCCCTCCATTGAGCCAGCGTGGAAATGGAGTCCCAGCCAGGCCGGTGGCCCAGCCAAGGTCACCCAGCAGCCGCCCGCTGGGAGCTGGGAGCTGGGAGCCGGGAGCCGGGAGCCGGGAGCTGGGAGCTGGGAGCTGGGAGCTGGGAGCCGGGAGCCGGGAGCCGGGAGCCGGGAGCCGGGAGCCGGGAGCCGGGAGCCGGGAGCTGGGAGCTGGGAGCTGGGAGCTGGGAGCTGGGAGAGCGCCGGCTCCATCCGCAGGGGAGCCCCCGAGGCCAGCATGGCTTGTTCCTGCTCCGAGGCTGGTTCAGGACGCGTGCGATTCCAGCTGCATCGGATTCCAGCCCAGGCAGCCTTGCGCTGTCTGCCCCCCACCCCTGCTCCCGGGCTGGGGGGCCTGGACCCCGGGCTGGGCCAGCAAAACCTGGATCCACAGAGACCCCGCGCCGTCCAGGGAAATCTTGCGTGTGAGCGAGTGGGCGTTTTCCCTACTTGCAAACACTGGGCGCATCCCTGCCCCGCCCCCCCGTCCACATGTTGAGGACCACGCTGGCGCCTTGCAGAGCCCAGGCTCACCAAGGCGGGGTTTCTGAGGCCACCGGCTGGGAACAGGGCTGGGCGTGCCTGGAAGGAGCCACGGTGCGCAGGAGCGTCTCATCCCAACTAAACGGGGCGCCCGGCGCTCAGTCACCTGTGCTTTCTCTTCGACAGGGAGCAGCTGGAGCCGAATACGGCACTTTTGTTCGGGGAGATGGCAGAGGCCCAGGCGATTGCCGACTGTTGGGAGCTCACAGTGACTCAGAGTGGCTCCTGTGAACTGAAAGCGGTCGGGGAGTAAAGGCTGTGGAGGGAGAGGCCCGGCAGGGCAGGGGTGGGCTCCCCCACGCCCAGGACCCAGCCTGGGGTCCCCACAGTCTAAACGGAGCTGCCGCTCTGCCGCTCGGATGCCGAAGGCACACGGCACAGCCGGCCCACCCCTGGGAGCTGCCGGCTCCTGTTCCCGCTGGATGACACTGTTTGATCAGATTTTATGGCAGTGACAACCAGCAGAGGCTTGTAAAACCTGCGGCTCAGAGTGATTTATTATCGGAGATGAGAACCAGCCTCCTTCCCCTGCATTCTGAGGAGCCTGGGCCCATGGAGACCTGCGGAGAGGTTGCCCAGCCTCCCTGCAGGGGCCACACACCGGGAGGAACAGCTGTCAGCAGGGGAGGCGGCCGCAGGGCCCACCTGGAGGCGGCAGGTGGGCGCCCAGGGGCCCGGGCTCCTCCCGGGTGGGCCGGCCCGCGCCGTCACCGGGGCCTTCGAGCAGGCGCTCACTCCTGCTAGTTCACCCCCAGGGGTTAGGCCAGAGCCCTCAGGGTGGAGCAGGTTTTCTGTTATAAACCCCACAGGTATTTCTTTCTTTTTTTTTTTTTTTTTAAAATATATCTTTATTGATTTCAGAGACAGGAAAGGAGAGGGAGAGAGAGAGATAGAAACATCAATGATGAGAGAGTCATTGATCGAGCCCGCAACCTGGGCATGTGCCCTGACTGGGAATCGAACCCCGATCGCCTGGATCCCAGGTCGATGCTCAACCCTTGAGCCACGCCCGGCCGGCCCCCACAGGTATTTCTAATGGAGGTTATAATACAGATAAATAGGAAAAGGCAAAGGCGGGGATTCTTTAGGTTCTAAGGTGAGCAGGATGCAGCCCCACTTCTGTTTATCTGTTTTTCCATCTGCCGCCGAGGCCTGCAGGTGAGGCCCCCCTTCCCCCCATTGCTCTGCAGCGATGTCACCTCTCGGGGGCTGGGTTGGACAGGTGGAGACACTCTGGCCCAGAGCGTCCCCCTGTGCGGCCCAGTCAGCGTCTCTTCAGTCCCGTTGGGGTCTGTTGGGCGCAGGCGCTGGTGGTGCCTGCCCCCTTTGCAGGTGTAGGTGAGTCTCAGGCGGCGCTTGTCTTTTCTCATGTAAACACACCTGTGCACGCTCTTGGGAACTAAAGAGCGGCAATCTCGAGTTGGTGAGATCCAGGGGCTTCTATGACCCACGGACACCCATCCTCGGACCCACGGACACCCACGCTCTGACCCACGACACCCACGCTCTGACCCACGGACACTCACGCTCTGACCCATGGACTCACATGCTCTGACCCACGGACACCCACGCTCTGACCCACAGAGACCCACCCTCGGACCCACGGACACCCACGCTCTGACCCACGACACCCATGCTTGGATAGGGCGCCGGCAAACACAGCAGACCACAGACGCTGATTTCTCATGGTCCAGAGGCTGCGGGTCTGAGGTCAGGGTGCTGGCATGGCCAGTCGGGTTCTGGGGAGGACCCTCGACAGGGTGGCTGATGGCCTGCTGTGTCCTCACACAGCCCCAAAGAAGACTGGGGGGCTCTGTGGAGTTCCATCATAACAACCCTGACCCATCCCGAGGCCCCACCGCCTGGTGCCATCGCACCGGGAGCTCCTGTTTCAGCGTAGGAATCAGGGAGGCACACACGTGAGTCCGCAGCACAGACCCAGGGCCACGTAGCTGCAGCAGCTGTGGGTTCAGGGGCACATGTGGGTCCACGGGACTCGCCCACACCGAGGCATGAGAAGCAGCGGTGACCCTGGAGGGACACCTGAGAGCAGCCAGGGACAGGGGAGGCTGGGTGGAGACCTGCAGTGGGAGGGGCTGTGGGTGAGGTCAGAGGCACCTCATAAAGTGGGCGTCACTCTGGGGCACAAGTGGGGCCTCCCACCCCCCACCAGAGGAGCTGACCTGTGGTCCCCGCCCCCCACTTTTTGAGGGCACAGCCAAGCAGGGCCCGGAGCAACGACTCGGGCGAACCTGAGCCCTCATCCTGGGACACTGGGACTCAGGAAGGGGCAGCCTGTGGGGGCTGAGGGTGGGGTCCCTGAGGGCACATGGGTCACCCACCCCTGCAAACAGGGTAACAGCTGTGGGCCTGGACATGGGGAGGGATTTTGAGGCTGGAGCGTCTACAGTCCTAGGAAAACTGTGCCCTCCAAGTGTCAGGTCCCCTTTCTCCCCGGGAGAATGTGACCTTGGCAAGAGCAGCTGGCTTCAGGACGAGAGGAGAGATGTGAGTTTACAGAAAGCTGGTCAGATTCCTGCGGGAGAGCCTGTGCCAACGTCGTCGGAGGGGCGGCTGCAGCTCAGACAGAACCGGCAGCGAGGCCCTGGCTGCCCCCGAACCCCTCTGACCTGGCCCCGGGGATTCCTGGAGACAGATGTGTTAACAAGGCAAAGTGGCCGCAGCTGCCTGGTGCTGGGCGGACTGGGCAGGGGAGGCCGCAGGCAGAGCTGGCATGGGCATGGTGACAGACCAGATGGCCTCTCTGCTGGACTCCACCACCTCGCCTGTGTCCACAGCTGCAGGACACCCTGACCTCTGGCTAATGAGCTGATGCTGTTTATAATGTCGCCTGATTGCCGAGCAAGTGCCGGGGGACGCGGGGACCAAACACAGGCAGCTGAGCTGGGACTCGGCCTGTCCCTCTCTCCCTCCCCGCGTGCGCCCGCTATCGATCGGCCGCCACCTGGATCCGCAGGTTGGATGTGGGAGAATCGGCGAGGGGGGGAGGTCTGCACCCCCATCTGGGCAGCTTGGCTCGATTCATCTTTTAAACAAAAGAGAAGGCCCGTGTCTGCTCTGGGAACCTCCATCGTCTTCATCGTCTGGACCCCAGGCAGCTGTGACTCCTCCCTGTGGGCAGCCGTGTCTCCTGTGGTCTGTCTCTGCGCCCCCGTGCCTGCGGTCTTCAGGAGCCCCCGTCTCCTGGGGAGGGCCGGGTCCCGTCCTGCGTCACGTGGGCCCTGCAGCAGCCACGCATGGTGTCCTCAGCCGTGGCCGGGCCACGTCTCCAAGCCCCCTCTTCAGTCCACTGAGTGTGGGCGAGAAGCTGGCTGTTCTCTGAGGGTTGAGGAAAAGATGGTGCAGACGCGTGAAGCTGGGCCCCGAGAGCCCGGGCCCCGGAGGAGAGGCTGCTGCCGGGTTCAGGCCTCCATGTTCCTCTGGGTCCCCTCTGCGGCCCGGGGTGCCCGCCCATGCCGCCCCTTTGGGCTGCGCCCTCGGCACCGGCCCTGCCCTGCCCCAGGCCTGGCTCCCGTGGGCAGCCACGTGCTCATCCCGTCTTCCAGCCGCAGGACAGGGGCCCGGGGCTCACACTTAACCGAGACCCTCGCTCGCCGCTCCGTGGACACCAGTCAACGCCTGGCTATCAGGGGCCTGGTGGCTTTTCGTCTGCTCAGTGAGGCGATTTTCCCACAGGGGAGCCCCAGCTCGGAGCAGGTGAGGGGCCAGGATGCCGCTGGCAGGCGCCTCGGCCCGTGTGAGCGTCGTGACGGGGGAGTCGGCCCGACTGAATGTTGGACCCGTGGAGCCAGCCTGTGGGACGCGCCACAGACGCTCCGGGAGTGAGCGGAGGCGGCATCGGGTCAGCAGCGGGTCCTTCTCGGGGGTCGGCTGCCCTGGGCAACTTCCTTACTCCAGGGACGGGAGCTGCAGGGACGGAGGGAGGGGCGCAGCTGGCCTTGGGCCCAGGTCAGGGCTACAGCGAGGAGGGCTCCCCTTTCTCTGGACGCAGGCAACCGGGATTCACGAGGAGCCTGGACACAGGTCATACTTTTGGGCTTTGACCTGGAAACTCTCAGGAACCACACAGCCTCGCTGTGAGAGGACCTGCAGCGAGGCCTCTCCTCCCAAAGCCACACGGTGAAGGGAAGGGCCCCCGACTCCGCCTGCCCCCCCGAGAGGGACCCCGAGCTCGGCTCCTGGGCCTGAGGTTTGGGAAACACAGGACTAGGTGATGTGGGTGGAGCTGGGCGAGGACCTGAACGGGCGGGGCCACGGCTGTGCCTCCCCAGGGGGCCCTGGTTGGCAAGTGGTGGGCGCCTTGGCCCTCGGGTCTCTCCCGCTCTTTTTTTAATTTCTTTGCCTTTAAATTTTTAGAAAAACTATTGTCATCTCACTCTCAGGCACTGAGTATGTTTTAACCTTAACTGTCACTACTTTTTGTTCAAACTGGGCCAACTTTGGCCGGTGAACGCCCGCTTCCGGCCAGCTCCCCGAGTCCTGGATCTTCAGGCTCCGGGCCACAGCCCAGGCTCGCTGGCTGCCCCCTTCTCGGGACCCTCGCTGCTCCCCAAGACCCGTGTAAACGCTGGGGGTGCTCCTGGCTGCTGGTCCGCCTCCTTGCCCAGTGGGCGGTGCTGAGGGATTTTTGTTTGAAACACAAATTTGTAATGAAACCTCCGATTAAAACCCAACCCCACAGAATTTCCCTAAATTCTTCCACCCAGAGTGGAACCCTCCGGGCATTCTCATTGGCTCTGTCCTGCAGCCCCACAGGACAGTGGCCGGATTGCCACCAAACACCACCTCTACCTGACTTATAATCGAATCGAAGGCCCGAGGTCCAGGAGGCACCCCTGGGCGCGCTCCTGTCTCCTTGGCGTCGGTGGCCTTCAGGTTCCACCCTCTGCCTGGTTTCAGGCCCCCCTCTTCCCCCCGTGATGCCTGGTTAACCCAGAGGAGGGGCCCCGACAGCCACAGTCCCCTGGCGAATACTTTAATTGCCTTTGCCGGGGGCTGTGGGCCCCACGGTCTTTTATGCTTTTAGTTCTCTGACTGCAGCCCATTTAGCGGGTGCAGAGTCTGGCGGTCTTTGATTTCCCATAAATGCTGTTGGGTTGAAATTCTGAATTTCATAAAAGGACCCCTAATGATCTCCATTTCTCACATCTGTGCCAGGCAGAGTCACCTGGGGAGACTGTGCCAGCCCCTCAGCACCGTGGGCGACCCACCTGCCCCCCAGGTAGCTTCTGTGACAGGTGCACAGCCCGGCGCGGGCGGCCTCCCCTCCCCAGCGCCAGGGCGAGGCCGAGTCCCGACTCCCGGGAGCACCGGGCGCTGCGGAGACGCGGCCGCTCCATCGTTTCCTAACGTATCCCCCGCCCCCCGCGCCCCGTTCCATCCCCCAGTCTTTTCCTCTCTGTTTCGAGGGCTCTAAGATCTTCCGTCCTTTCAGCCACACAGGATGTGCTCCTGGAAGCGAGAAGCATAAAAATGATAAAATATGCATTTTGCGGCTGGGTTTCCACGTTGGCAACACTGTGGGAACCTGAGTTAAAGGCATTTCTGTTCGTACCAGTCCAGCCTCCGTGACCCCCTCCCCCCGCGCCCGGCACCAGGCCTGACCCTCGACCCTTGGCCTCCCTGCTCACAGAGAACAGCTTGGATTTGGGATATTTTTAAAGCAGCGAGTTGCCGCCAGGCGGGGCGAGCGGGAAGGATGGTGCTGGAGAGAAAACACTGGGATGGAGTCGGCTCGGGTCCCTGCCGTCGGGTGTCTCCCATGCTGTCCCCGAAGAACAGAATGTAAATGCAACAGACGCTGAATTAGGTCAGCACGCCAGGGCTTCGGTCCTTGTTCTGTCCCATCGCACGGTAATAATTATAACAATAATTAATGATATGCATCGTAGTGGTCCCCGGGCTTGATAACTGTCTTGGAAACCAGTGAACAGCGTTTATTTAAAAATTATTTTTTTGCCTGGCCGGGCGTGGCTCAGCGGTTGAGCGTCGACCTAGGATCCAGGCGATCGGGGTTTGATTCCCGGTCAGGGCACGTGCCCGGGTTGTGGGCTCGATCAATGACTCTCTCATCATTGATGTTTCTCTCTCTCTATCCCTCTCCTTTCCTCTCTCTCTGAAATCAATAAAGATCTATTTAAAAAAAAATAAAATTATTTTTTTGCTTGTGATTTTTCTTCTAGATGGAACACTGGACGGATGTGAAATTAAGGGGTCGCCATTGTCCTTAACTGTGCGGCCGGTGTCAGCTGAGGGGCAGGTCACCGGGACCGACCAGGCCGTGCGCCTGCTGGGATGGCTCTGAGTGAGTGACAGGGCCCGTGACAGGGCCCGTGACAGGGCCAGTGGCAGGGCCCGTGACAGGGCCAGTGACAGGGCCAGTGGCAGGGCCCGTGACAGGGCCAGTGACAGGGCCAGTGGCAGGGCCAGTGACAGGGCCAGTGGCAGGGCCAGTGACAGGGCCAGTGACAGGGCCAGTGGCAGGGCCCGTGACAGGGCCCGTGACAGGGCCCGTGACAGGGCCAGTGACAGGGCCAGTGGCAGGGCCAGGGAGCGCACAGGGCGGGGCCTGCTGGGATGGCTCTGAGTGAGTGACAGGGCCAGTGACAGGGCCCGTGACAGGGCCAGTGGCAGGGCCAGTGGCAGGGCCAGGGAGTGCACAGGGCGGGGCCTCCTGGTGCAGCCGCCTGGGCCCGGCCTCTGCTCACCTGGTCAGCTGTCAGCTGGCATTGCTGGGGGCGGATGAAGGTGACAGAGAACGCGGCTCACCCGTATCACCCTGCGACTGTCCCCACGGGGTCGGTTGTGGGTCAGAGCGGTGGCCCTGCAGGCACAGGACGCCTGGGCACCTGGCCAGCGCCCCCACCTCCCCCCTAGCAGGGAACACTGGGTGGAAGTTCCTCTCGAGGACAAACGGCCCTCCCGGTCCCATCTCCACCAGCCGGTGATGCCGTGTTTGGAGCGGGGACCCCTCCAGGATCCGCACGCGGGCCTCTCAGAGGACAGATGCCTGCGGTGCCCAGCCTGGGCAGGTGGCATGGGGACTCGGCCAGACCAGAGGCTTCCTGCCAGCATGTCACTTCCCCTCCAACCCCCGAGGGCCCAGAGACCCCCCCACGCAATGCCACGGACCTCTCTGAGCATCACCCAACGGCGGAGACGGCAAGGACAGCCTTGGGGCGCCGGCGTCATCAATAACGGGGTCCCCAGAGCTGGCCGGGCCTGACTGCCGGGCAGCGGGAGAGCCCAGAGGCCAGAGAGAGCGTGGGACGCAAGGGCAGGCGGGTCCCCCCCACAAACTGCGAGGGTCCCGGCGAGGAGCCCGCGAGGCCTGAGGCGCGGCGATGGGGCTGCAGGGAGCGGAGGGGAGTTAATAGGCCACAGCGGCCCCTCCACTCGGCGGAGTTAATGGGTTGAAACACTTAGACAGTGGGCATTAAACTAACTCATAAAACCCCAAACTGAAAACCGTGCTGAGCTTCCAAAGTGACTGAAACGAGTAGCAAATAAAAGTCTGAAATTACGGAGTGCCTTCGCGGAGACGACTCCGGGGCCGGCCGGTGCCCTGGGCGCGCCGAGAGGACATTACTGCCTTCTTTCCTTTTTCCTTTAACATCACGGTTTTTAATAGGAAACCATTTCGCAGCGTTTCCCCCACTGAGCTGATCACTTTATATCACTTTTGAAATGGAAGGCTGGTTTCTTAATAATTTAGCAAACAGCTGAAGAACAGACATGTTCTTTTCATAATGCGACACGTGGGCTCCTGAAGGGGGGCCCTGGGCGGTGCGGACCCTCAGAGGCCGAGTGGCGTTAACCCTTGGCTTGTGGCCACCCCACCCCGGGGAACACTGCCCAGCGTCTCGGCACAACACAGATGCTCACGGGCAGAGCTGGGGTCCCCACTCATGTCTCCTCCACCCGTGGCTCCTGGTGGCCCTGGGGCCATGCAATGGGCCACAGCCCTCCCCTCCACCCCAGCTAGAGCTGTCACTCTCCACCCCCTTCTGGAAGAGTCCAGGCTTCTGATCAGCCTTCTGCCCACCTGCAGTGCCCGAGGGGGATCCCCGAGGCTTGTCGAGGGCCCCTGACCACCTGGTCACTCTGCCCATCGAGTCGAAGCAAGAGGGACCTTAGGGTTTTGGGTCCTTGTTGGTTAGAGGCCACTTTGGCCCTGAGGGGAGGGGTCTGGGGTCCGAGCTTGTTGGTGACACTGAAAACCATGAAACTGTTTGCACCGGGTGCCCAGGGTCCCGGCCCCTGGACCATCCTCATGTCAGAGCCGGGACTGGGGCCCTGGGGCAGTATCTGAGTTCAAGTCCACCTGGTTGTGCTGTTGACCAGCGACCACCGGGCGGCTTCCTAAGGGCCCCTTGCCCTCGCAACAGGAGAGCAACCCAAAAAGAGGGGGCAGGCCTGGGGGGCGTCAGGGTTTCTGTGGTCCTTCCAATGGCACAGTGACCTTGAGGACAAGCCACAGCTGTCCACAGCTCCTGATGAGCAGCTCAGAAGAAAGGGGCCCCTTGTCCACAGTCATGTGGTGAGAGTGAAGGCCTGCTCTCCTGGTGCCCACCTGCTCTCCTGATGCCCACCTGCTCTCCCAGGTGCCCACCTGCTTTCCCGGTGCCCATCTGCTCTCCTGATGCCCACCTGCTCTCCCAGGTGCCCACCTGCTTTCCCGGTGCCCATCTGCTCTCCTGATGCCCACCTGCTCTCCTGGTGCCCACGTGCTCTCCTGGTGCCCACCTGCTCTACCGGTGCCCACCTGCTCTCCTGATGCCCACCTGCTCTCCCAGGTGCCCATCTGCCCTCCCAGGCCCCTGCCCACCGTCCACCGTCGGTTGGGGGCATGACAGGTGTTCAGGAGAAGACGACCGGCATGTGGGACAGTGTGGACTCAGGGAAGTGCCCTGCCCCGGAGCTTGCTCCTCTGAGGCCGCCCCTGCTCTGGAGGTGGTGGCGCGGGGGACACGTGTCTCCAGTTGGAGAGGGAGCCAAGCGCAGCCGGAGGGAAGCGCAGGGCAATTACTGTAACTACTGTAGCATGTTATCCTATTACCACGGAGCACAGAAGTTTCTGAGCTTTTGCTTCCAAAATGTCATGTCAGACAAGACCTGGATTTACTCCCAAAATTTTTAATCCCCAGAGCAGAGTAGGCCGGCACCTTCTAATGGGCTGGGCACGTGATCGCCTATTGTGGGCCGCAGTGGTCGCTGCCTCCTCCGGGCACAGCTGCAAGGGTGGCGACCTTGGGAGAAGTGTCATCTCCAAGCCCCACCCCTGGGGCCTGGTGCGGCCCCTCAGCCCTAAGGTGCCCGGCCTGCAGGAGGACAGACAGCACTGGGGCCGTGGCAGCGAGCGGGTTCCCTGATGTGTCTCAGATCTAAGGGGTGGCATCTGCCTCGTGCTCCTGAGACAACGCGCCCCTGTCAGGGAGATGGTGGCCTGGCCCAGCCCACCTGCCAGGTCTCCATCCTCTCACCTGTGCAATTGAGTCTCAGCAAAGCCGCGGGCGGTGCCCAGAGGGCACTGGGGCACCCTCTGCCAGGAAGGAGAGCCAAGCACCGGGGGGTCACCTCTGTCCACCTGCTCTTCTAGACCTACTGTGTTTGCAGAGCTTCGGCGATCTCCTTACCCGTTTTAATTCCACGTTTCAGCTAAAATCGGAGCACTGGGGAGTGATCGAGCTCCTGGTAGCCCTTTTCCGTGGTTGCCTGGCATTTCCTTGCGTGACTGTCTCATACTTTATAAAGCCACACCCTAGGCTGTCTGCTGGGCTGACATAGGCCGGGCCACTCGGGGCCTTGGAAACCCGGGGAATTGCTGGGGGTGAGGGAACGATGCCCAGTGCTCTGTGCGTGGCCCCCCGTCTCCATTCTGGGGGCTGGAGGGGGAGTGGCAGGGCCCTTCTCCTGCCTCTGGCTCCCAGCAAGCGGAGGTCAGTATCTCAGGGAGTGGGAGCCGCAGGCACACTGGCACCCTGGGAATATACCTGGCAGAGACGCCGATGCCTCTGTCCAGTGGCTGCCAGGTCAGTGGAAGTCGTCTGGGCCAGGCCGGGAGGAGCACTGTCTCCACCTGAAACCCTGGGCTTCCTAAGTCACAAGAGCAGAGTCCAGAGTGGCTCACAGTCACACTGAGGCCCCTGGGAGAGGGGGTGTGGGCAGGGGGAGGCTGGGCTGTGGGGCCACACACCTGGCACCTGGCACCTGGCACCTGGCACCTGGCACCTGACACCTGCAACAGCCTCTGGGGTAGGGAAGCTGCTCCGGAGCCCTGTGAACTGCATTCTGACAGCTAGGAAGGTAGTGGGAACTTTACAACTCAGTGAAAATAAAACCAGTTGGGAGGAAACAGTGACGCTTTTTAAAATAAAAGGTCAGAGAGCACAAGTGAAACAAGCTAATTAGCCGAGGCTGCGGTCCTTGTGCGCAGAGAAACTCCTCAGCGCGCGTGTCCGATGAGACCCGCACCTGCCAGTGGACCAGCCCTGGCACCGGGGACGCTGGAGGCACCGCGTCCGAGCCCTTCCCCCCAGGTCACTGAGAAATTAAACAGTATGAGCTGCCTTCTATTATTCAGGGGCCCTTTGGCTTCTGCCAGAAATGCAGCTGGGAGCCTCTGAAGGTGGGCTTGACCCCCACCCACCCCAGCTCAGGTCACACTTGAAATTCCAGCAAAGTCCAAACGTCTCCTCCCACCAACCGGGGCGAATGTCCATTAACGGCCACCGGGAAGTGGGAGAAGGTTTGGGAGAAGGGGCCTGTGTGCCGGCTGCTCTCACACCTGAGCATCTGTCCTCGGGTGCCTCTGGGGAGAGGGGGTGCAGGTGATGAGGGAAGCTGGCGGCCACAGTAGTTCAGGGTCCCCCTGATCATTCTGGGACACCTGCGTTCCTGGGACACCGTGGAGGCCTGAGACACCTGTCTGGGCTCCAGGGTCGGACAGTCCTGGCTAACGAACAGTCTGCTGAGGCCACTTAAGCTCTGTGGCCCAGGGTCCTCGTGTGACACAGTGGCCACACGAGGCAGTGGGGGACAGAGTGCCAGCGTCCTCCCTGCCACCAGCTGTCCTGAGCCAGCACCAGAACATGCTGCATACAAGACAGACGTGTTCCCGCCCTTGTGAACTCACCACCTTCCATGTGACGTCAGTCAGTCTTTCTGCTTCCCATTCCAGCCAAAGGCACCACATTCACCACATTTCCGAGCCGGTGCTGAGCAGAACCGGCTCCCTCTCTTTGCTCCTGAGTCCACTCCATCCCGGTTCTAAACGACGCTGCTGCCTACAAAAGCTCTGTGTGTTCATGTCTGGGGCCCAGCCACCATCCCCTCTCCCACAGACTCCTGCGGTGGCCTCCTCACAGGTCTCAGCAATTCTCTCTAGCACCCTGGAGAGCTCCACGGCCCAGGCAGGCGTGGGGTGCGTGGGACGGAGGCAGATGATTGGCCTCTCTTGGTACCCAAACCTAGATATGGGAGCCACTAAAATTGTGAGGTCCAGAGACATCCAGGGAGCTCCAGAGAATACACAGCCACGCACCCTTGGATGGCTGTCCATGGCTCCCAGCAGAAGCCTGACACTGAGAGGGAGGAAGGAGGGAAGGAGGGAAGGAAGGAAGAAGTGGGGGGATGAATGGAGGATGGATGGGTGGATAGATGGATGGAAGGATGATGGATGGATGGATGGATGGAAGGATGATGGATGGATGGGTGGGTGGATGGAAGGATAGATGGATGGATGGGTGGGTGGATGGATGAGTGGAAGGATGGATGGATAAGTGGGTAGATGAATGGATGAATGGATAGATGGATAGATAGAAGAATGGATGAGTAGATGATGGATGGATGGATGAATGGATGGATGGATGGAAGGATGGATGGATGGAAGGATATATGGATTGGTGGATGGATGGGTAGATGATGGATGGATGAATGAAAGGATGAATGAAAGGATGGATGGATGAGTATATGATGGATGGATGGGTGGATGGAAGGGTAGATGATGGATGGATGGATGAGTAGATAAGTTAAAGGGGGAGAAATAAATGAAGACCAGCCCCACAGCCCACCTTTCCCATACTGACCTTTCATATCCTCTCGTATTTCATTACCAAAGTTAAATTCTTTCAAATCATCCAACTCTTTGATGTTGCAAACAACAATTAATAAAATCTCTCAGTAAGCAGAGTCTTCTCTGTGGTTTCTCCTGGACCTCTTGATTCTGTGAACAGGCAGATGTCGGGGGACGCCATGTACTCGGCCCTTCAGCCTCTGGGGCCCGAAGGCCAGATCCCCAAGCTCCTTGCTGTCCCCGAGGCTCTCGGGTCAGGGTCACTTCCAGGTGCATCTCGTGACGCTGGAGACTCGGACGTAGGTCATATGGAGAAGCAGCGGCTTGTCTGGGCCCTGGTGCTGTTGGGGGGATGGGGAAGTGCGTGCCTCAGGCTCCCGGCTTCCCTGCGACCCGGACGATGCAGGCGGACTCCAGAGGTGGGGGGGACGTGGGCAGCCCTGGGCCAGCGCTCCAGCCAGGCCCCTCCTGGTCGTCTCGGACCCATTTATCTGAGAACCGCCGTGGGTGCAAACAGGAGCTGGGAGTGTGAGCCGGAGCAGGTACTGGGCTTGGGCGGGGGCCAGCTGCTCAGGAGCCGCAGCTGGGAGCAGAGGCTGGGGCCCGAGGAGCCGGCGGCCGCGCCTGCCGGGCGCGGTGGGAGCTGGGGCTGGCGGCAGGGAAACGAGCTGTTTACAGTCATTTAGGTGGGAAATTGTTCTTTACAAAGCTCTGCCCTTGTTCAGGAGGCTGTGAGTGGACGTGGCGAGAGGGCGGACAGCTCCCGGCGGGTGCGCCCAGCCCGGCCCCTCCCTGGAAAGGGCTCGGGGACGCGGGAGTGATTAATGGTTGGCAAACGCCAACTTCGCAGCGGGGGCCGGGGGGCCGCTTAGCATGGAGCCAAGAGGACGGAGAAATAAATTAATGTCCTCAATTACGAAGGGCTTGTGGCGGAGGCAACTGTTGTCGACAGACCTCCCTCTGGAGGACGGCGAGGACCAGGACGGGAACCCTACGGAGTCATCCATCATCCAAGGGCGTCCTGCACGGAGGGCGAGGGGCTGGGAGGGCCCTAGAGCGACCCCCCCGCAGAGCTCAGGCTGCCAGGGCTCAGGGACGCACCTGCCCACGCAGGGAGGACAGCGGGCCCCTGGTGACCCCTGCAGGGCACAGAGGCCATCCAGGCCGGCGTGGAGCCACCGGGGCTGGCGGGGCTGCGGTCATGGTGTGGGCGACGTCACATCTCAAGGGGAGCTCGAAGGGGCGGCCGGCCCCCTAAAACGTCGGGCTCCGCGGCTGCCGCCGCTCACCTCCTCGCCCGCGTCACCCCCGTCGCCTCCACTCGGCCTGAGGAGCCACAATTAGCAGCCGGTTCGAGGTCTGGGAGCCAGCGCCTCCCCCGCCCCTCCAGGGCCCCTGGAACCCGAGATTGGATTTCTTAATGACAGAAGAATTAAGTAATAGGCCGGAGCAGGCCCGCGGGCAGCCGTGTGAAGCCATGTGCAAAATTGATATTTCAACAAGCCCGATAACGTATTAGGGCGACGGCCGTGCCGAGTCGCAGGGTCACGCGGCGGATCTCCCGCCAGGCGCCGGCAGGTTCCCGGGCCGAGGCGCTCACAGGCCGAGTGCTGTCGGCCGTCCCCACAGCGCCCTGGGAGCTGGACGCTGGTCCCTGGACTGGGCAGCGGAGGGCCCGGAGCTGAGCCGCCCTGAAGGGTCCCCCCCCGTCCTGCTGAGGTTGACGGGGACCGAGGGGTGTCCTCATGCCGTGGATCTGGGAAGCTTCCCCACATGATAACCCCGAAAACCCTGACCCCACCGCTGCCGCCGAGGGCTCCAGACCACGAGGTCGCCTGCAGCCCGTCTTCCCCTTTCATTTGCAGCCTCGAGCCGAACGTAGCTCAGGGGCCCCAGACAAGATGCTCCGTGACAACTTTATGAAGATCAATGTTATTAGGGACTGAATTCTTGTCTGAAATAATTTGTGTAAAATATAGTCACATTAGATGAGAATCTGCGCTGAATTATCAGCTAATGGGGTGGCGAGTAGTGAGAAACCTCTGGTTTTTCCCTCAGAATAACTAAATATGACCATCCCACACTGTCCGTGGGGTCCTGAGCTTGGGGGCCCTGGCCCTGAGCCCCTGCCCTGTGCCCCCATCCACTGTTTTTGGTTCAGGGGCCCTGCCTTCCCCTGAGAAGGGCCCCTCCGCCTTCTGCTCAGGCTTCTGCTCCCCAGGGTCCTCCTGGGGCCACGCAGGTTCCCCTCAGGAGCCATGAGCAGGTGGGGTCAAGGAGGGCCAGAGGCAGGTGCCTGGGACACCCCTCTGCCTGCGCCTCCCTCAGGGTGGCACCTGCTCCAGGTGGAAGGAGGCCTGGATGGGCCTCATCTCTAGGCCTTTCCCACTTTAAGTCCGGTCCCTGGAGTTTCTTCCCCATGAAATGCTATAGGGGACCCACGGCAGCTGGTGAGGACGGCCCCCGGCTTGGGGTAAGGGACCCTCTGCCCGGTGACTCCACCCCAACTGCCGGCCCCGAAGCAGCTCCAAGAATCCGCCCAGGGTCCCCTCCAGGCTGCCACCCTCCCCTCCCCTCCCGTCCCCACCGCCTGGCCCTGGAAGGAGGAGTCGCCACGTGGATTTGGGATTTGCTGCTGAGACCGGGCTGCCAGGTGTGGGGAGGCCGGGCGTGGGGCCTCGTCTGCAGCAAGGGCCATGGTCAGGCGGAGCGCCGACCCTGCAGGGGTGTGAGAGCCTCCCACGGCCCAGGCCACGAGCTACTGCGCACGAGGCTTAAACAACAGACAGACGTTCTCCCACAGCTCTGGAGCCAGAGGTCCAGACCCAGGTGTGGGCGGGACCACGCTCCCTGCAGAGACTCCAGGAGGGTCCCAGGTGTCCCTTGGCTATGGCTGTGTCACTCCGGCCTCTGCCTCCATGGCCACGTGGCCTCCTCTGAGTCTGTCTCGCTTCTTCTGCCCCAAACCCAGCCCATCTCAGTGCTCAGCTCCTCCATCCCAGGGGTCAGCTGGGGCTGTGGTTGGGGGGTGTCTGAGTGAGCCCGAGACCCAGCACATCCAGGCCCCAGGAGGTGTCCACCTTCTGCTAGGACCCCTCCCACCCTCCCCCTAAGTGGTCCATCTGCACTTTTCATGGGAGATCCTGGAATCAAGACCCCCCAGGAGCATCCAGCCTGTGGGCGGGGGACCCTGGAGAGGCTCTGGGCAGTGGGAGCCTGTCAGACTGCAGATTCCGGGGCTCAGCCCGCAGCCCAAGGGGGCCCAGGTGTCCGGTGCCGCTCAGCCCAAGTCTGCCAGCCGGCCACCCTCCCCAGCTGACCTTGCTGGGCTCCAGCTCCCACCCACTGTCTCCCTGATGAAAGAGGCCATAGCTCACTCTCCACGCCTGCCGGCTCCCTGGCTTTGGCACCTAATTCTGCCACATAATGGAATGTGAACACTAATTCCCAAATTAAAACTCAGATGGATGGCCCTGCTCTGTTCCTGATGGCGTGGTGGGCGGGGTGCTCGGCCCGGTGGCCGGGGTGGGGGGATTGGCCGACCGCCCCCTCTTCTGGGGCACACGCCTGGTTCCCACACCTCCTGAGCCCCCAGTGTGCCCAGCCTGACCTTGCAGACGTGGAGTGTCGCTCTGTCCCCGTGCACAGAGCAGGCATTGTGGGGTCCGACCCTCACTCACCGGCCAGCTCAGGGCTGCACCCCCCCGGTCCTGCCGGCTGCTCCCAGAAACCCCGAGCTCGCTGTGAGCAGCCGGTCAGGGCAGGACGTGGTGGGGAGCGGAAACGGGGAGGAGTGGACGCCACGTCTCAGTCTTGAAAGTGTGTGTGTGTTAATGCTGACTCCGCCATCCCCAGGAGCGCTCCCTGGCTACGGTTAGTAGTTGTCTTTGAAGACCTACTGTGTGCCGGCGCTCGTCTGGTGAGAATGACAGGGGACGGCTGTCACGGTGGTTACATTCCCGCTGAGGCCTCCTGGACAGCTTGTGACCTCAGGACCCCCGCCTGTCTCTAAGCTTTGTCACCCCCATTCCAGTGGGGCAGCCGAGTCCCCACCTCCCGGGGCCAGGACTGTGCCAGGTGGACAACCGCCGTGAAGCAGTGAGGGGAGCCGCGGGCATCGGCAGCTGTTCTAGAAAGTTCCTCGGTGCTGAGCTGGGCCCCCGGCTGGTGGCGGAGCCAGGGTGCTGTCTGGGGCTGGGACAGGGAGGCCCGGCCGCGAGGTGCCCGGGGCTGGGTGCGGGTGGGGGGCTGCTGGGCTCTCGCCGCTCATCTTCCCACGTGCTGATCCCGCGGGCTCGGGCTCTGCAGTCCCAATCCATCATCTCCGGGCTCAGGTCCGCAGCAGGAAATAAAGCTGTAAATCCCACTGTGGCCGCGCTGTCAGCAGTGGGCTGGACGCCTGGAATGCTAACCAGGGTCCGCTGGCGTCCCCACACCCACGGGGGAGGACAGTGCACCTGAGAGAACCGCTCTGCAGGGTGGCAGGGCCCCCAGGCCCCACACCCGCAGGGGGAAGGACAATGCACCCGAGAGCTGCTGTGCTCTGAGGGGCGGTCACCGCAGCCCAGGGCTCACTCCGTCTCGGACCAGGTGCGGCAGAGCGCCTGAATCTCGGCGACGGGGAGATGCATCCCTTGGCAGCACCCGAGGAAGTCCCTCGTCTGGGAGCAGATGCTGCAGGCCGAGGAGAGAAACATCTGGGCTCTGTGTGCCCCTCAGGGTGCCCGGACAGGGTGCCCTTTCACTAGGGACCAGGGCAAGTGCTGGGCCTGGAGGGCAGGAGAGACTCTCGGAGACCCAGGAGCCATAGAAGTGGCCCCAATGGCCCCAAACGTCCAGCCCTGGCCTCAGGAGTGTGAGTGGAGCCAAGGCCGAGGACCTGGGAGGCCAAGGGCTCAGCCCAGAGTGGGTCCTGGCTGGGTGCCCTGGTGGCAGGGTGTGCCAGGCTCCCTGTGATCGGGGGGCAGTCCCAACTCGGCCCTCTCCTAGGGTGGCTCAGGGACCCCCTTTGCTACCTGCTAGGCAACCGGGGGGTGTCCTGAAGCCACAGCGGCCCCAGAATCACCGAGACGGTGCCGAGGGTGGGGACCGGGGTGGGGTGGGGCTGGGTACAGAGCCGCTGGTCGGGGGTGGGCTGCCCTTCGTCCCCTCCTGGGCATCTCGTCTCCAAAGGTCCTGGGCTCCTTGCTCCTGATGAGGTTCACGTCCGTCCAACATCCAGCAGCGCGGAGGCCGGGGTCAGCCCAGCCAGGCCTTCCCAGCCCCCCGGTCCTGCCTGTCTGCGGCCACGGCACCAGCCGCGCCCAGGGGTCCCCTCCACCCCCGGCCCGGCCCAGGCAGAGCTGAGCGTGGGGCTCCTGCAGGTCCGCCCGGCACAGGGCAGGCACTGTGGCCTCACGTCCGGGGCGACCCCTGCGCCCCTGGATCACTGCGGCTGTGAACAAGAAGTGCGGGAACTGATGAAACGCATTGTGTCCCCATTTGCTCCCCCACGTGGCGGGAACCAGCGGCCACCGTGTGCCATCTCCGTGTGACCCTGACCTTGTCCCCTGCATGCCCCGCCCCGCGCTGCGAGTGCCCCAGGAGCGCTCTGCCATAGGGGCTCCCCGGCAAGGACCCTGGGGCCTTCTCCCCTTTTTCCAGAACAGAAGGGGGGCCACGCGGAGCTCCACTGAGCCGAGGACGGCGCCGAGACAGCAGGGGACAGAACGGGGACCGTGGCTTCTCCGCGGAGCTCTGCCCGCCAGGCCACCCTGCAGGGTTTGTCTTTGAAACTTACCCCGGGCCTGGGGGTTTGTGCTTCCAGCAAATGGGCCGCCCCAGGGTCTAGCACAGCGTGTCCCCCGGAGCAGTCCCAGGGGACTCAGGGAAAAGCCCCTCCTGGCCTCTCCTGGCCGCCTGCTGGGTGGGATGCACCTGACCCCCTGGAGCGGAGGCCCCCCAGCAGGACTTCCCCCCGGGCAGCCCGGGCAGCCCTCCCAGGCCCTGGGCTCTGACGCATTGCAGGGGTGCTCAGCTGGCACAGCCCCGGGCACACAGGCAGCTCTGCGCCTCTTGGCCTCAGGCCTCTCTCCTTGGGATGGGAGCGAGCCTGGCGGGCGCTGAGGGCCACCTGAGAGGACAGGGGCACGGTGTGGCCGGGCAGAGTGGGAAACCCAGACGGCACCAGAAGGGATTTGGGTGGCGGGAACCCCAACTGGGCTGGGACTTTGCAGGAGGACAGCGATGGGGGCTGCACCCATGGGGCCCATCCCCCGTCCCCCGGAGGTGGCACTGAAGTTGGGCTCAGACCGTGGCCTCGGCCCACCTGTCCCAGCTCCAGCCGCCCGGGGCCTTGGGGAAAGGCGGCCACAGAAAGCCGCTTGGCCTTAGACGGTGAGGCAGGGGGAGCTGCGGCCCTGCGCCCGACGGCGGCTCCGTTGCTATGGTAGCAGGCGCTGGTCATTTTCTGCCAGGACATGGGCTGCAACGTCTAAATCAAGTGCCCCTGTCGCCAGGAGTTTCTGTGCAGGAGGATGTGCTCGGGACAGTGGACGTCTCTGCACGGCCAGGACGACCCGCAGGCAGCCCCAGCCGGCCTCGCGCCCTCGGTCCCTTCTCCCTGGGACTCAGCTCCCGGGAAAGAAGAGGTGGGGTCGGGTCTGCTGCCCAGCGCCACTGCGCCAACCCCGGGGGAGGCCTGGACCTCCATGGCCCTCCCCAGCTCCAGGGTCCACTGATCCCCACCTGGAAGGGCCTCCCCCTTCCCCACCTGCTCTGAAGGCCCTTCTTGCTTTCAGGACTTGCTCAGCGGCAGTCGGAGCTGCAGACGTTGCCCCCTGAGGGTCCCATGTGCCACCCTGTCCTAACGGGCTCTCCACTGGACAGCTGAGGGTGGGGACCCCGCCAGGTCGTCCCTTCTCTGCACACCTGTGAGGGGGGAGGGAACAGCCTCTTCCTGCTCAGTGTCTCCCCCGTGCCCAGCATGGACTCACACCTGTGGGGTGCAGGGCCTGCACCTCCCGTCCGTCACCAAGCCGGCTGCTCCGCACCACCCTGTCCTGGGAGGGCCCTTGCTGGGCCTGGCCCTGAGGGGGGGACAGTGAAACCTGCAGACAGGTTAGGGCCCCTGGATTCATCGTTCTACTCAGCGGGATTGCTCTGGGGCCTTATTTCTGACTGCAGATATTTTGCAGAAGGTTTTACTCTCCATAAATATACATGTAGGAAACTAGGATTTTTAAAAAATATCCTCACCCAAGGACACGCTTAGAGAGGAGAGAGTGAGGAGAGGAGGGGAAGGGAAGGGAGGGGAGGGGAGGAAGAGAAACATCGATTGGTTGCTTTCTGTACGTGCCCCAACCAGGGATCGAACCCCAAACCCAGGTATGTGCCCTGACTGGGAATGGAAACTACAACCTTTGGTGGGTGGGACGAAGCTCAACCAACTGAGCCTCTCCGGCTGGGCAAAACTAGGATAATTTTAACATGATGTCTATGATAGTCAGAATTCTAAGATGGCCCCTAAGATTCCTGTGCCCCCCCCCCCCCCCCCGCCTCCCTCACAGTGTACACGCCCTGAGTTCTCTCTCCCTCACCCCTGGACTGTGTGTGTGGGAACCAGCTGGATATGCTGGGATGTCACTCTAGTAATTAGTGACTATCCAGTTAACTCTGAGCTAATGAAATGGGAAATGACCTTGGTGGGCCTGGCCTAATCAGGTGACCCATAAAAGAGAGTGAGGATCCGAGCCTGCAAGAAGCCGACAGCCGTGCTGTGGGCTGCCTCTGATGGCCGAGAGGCACGTGGCTGGGGCTCAAGGGGCCTCTCGTTGCTGAGAACAAACCTGGCCGGGAGCGAACGAGGCCGACAGCGAGAAACCAGGGCCGTCTTTTCCCTACTGGGGCGTACGTGGTCTTATAGACCTGAGCCCAGCTCCTTCGTCCGAAATGCTCAGCACTCCCCTCAGTCTACGGGACACTTTTCATGGCCTGCTGAGCCCTCCAGCGTCTCCAGGACAGTGTCTGAAGTCATTGCTGACCGTGGGCCTTGGGGAACCCTCAGGGTAGGGCACTTGGTATAATCTTGGCAGCTGCTATTTTTGTACCCGCCCTTTGTGTTATTAAGAAAGCTCTTTCTGTTTCTAGTTTGCTGGGAGTTTGTGTCATGGATACACTTAGAATTTCACGGAACAATTTTTATGAAATATTGACTCCATCATTGTTTTTCTTACTTGTTTTGTCAGGTGGGGAATTTAATTGGTAAATATTTTTAAAAATATTAAGCCAATCTTTCATTCCTGAGATATACTTAACTTGGCAAAGGTTCGTTTTCTTTTCTGTACTCCTCTGATATTTAGGATCTTAGCTCCCCCCAACACCCCCTCTTGTGGCTCAGCTCTTCAGGGGGCGTCCACCCACCTGTGCACTGGGCCACAGCCCCCCTCCACCTGCACGAGGCTGGGGAAGCAGGCTGGCGCCTCTGCACAGCTGGGGTGGCCTCTGACTCCCACCAAGACCTAGGGGGGAGCGTCCCCCAGGGGCAAAGGAGAAGGAAGCTAAGGAAAATAAAAGGGAGCCTTCCTGTACCCCAGAAACAAATAATCAGGTCAGTCATATAACCTTTCTGTGATTTGTGGACATGAAGATTATTGTATTTTAAATAGAGCTTTGAATAAAGGCTCAGCTCAAGTCAAAATTATAGCCTTACTATTTATTCTTAGAATAAAATTACTGAGGCAAAATGCATGGAAGCTCTAGGAACTCACTCCCACCCCCCTCCGCCAGGCACGACAAACTGCTCATCGAACCATAATTTTCCCAGAATTGGGTGTATCTAGGTCACAAGCGGGGAACATCCAGCCTGCGGGCCCAATACACCTGCGAGATCATTTGGCCTGGCCCTGCCGCAGGCAGGACTCAACATTCAATACATCTAGGAGCTCTTTTCATAGCTAATTTTTAAGTTGATAGTTTTGTATGGCCTGTGAATGATGTTGTAAATATCCAAATGCCCCTGGCAGAATAAAGGGTCTCCGCTCCTGCTCTAGGTAAAAAAGCTTTCCTGTGTCCCAGGACACACACACACACGGACAAACCCCCTCTTTGCTCAGTCGGCCTCCATCCTGGTCACAGTGACGGGGCCTGTGTGTAGGTTTCGCCGCGGGCTTGTTCTCGGCGGACGCTCATTCATTGTGTGCATGCTTTCCTTGACCATTGCTAGCGTCCGACTCCTCCACGGAGAAACGTTTACTTTACACTCAGTCTTTCTCTGCCTGTTAGCTCCGTCTCGGGCGCAGATGGAGTTTACATTTACGTGTATTCTGACCGTTTCTTGTGATTTCCTCGATCCCTACTCATCCTGGAGGAGACAGAACCATCATTTCGGCGTAACGTGGGAAAGTGCAGCAATGTCCCAGGAGCATGGACAAGGGCCTGTGAGCAGGTCCCGAGCTTCGCCGAGCCTGGCTGGAGGGTCCCTGCCACCCAGCCAGCCCGGCCCCCGCGTGGCTGCCCAGGGCTCTGCTGGAGCCCACGGGACACCCGCTCACACGCGACGCGTTCCCGAGTCAGGGCAGAAACGGCAGGCGCTGCGGACGCTCTGGTCCGTCCCCTGTATTTGCTGTTGGGGTTGCTGAGGAAATGTCACAGCCCCAGAGCAGCTCTGAAGCCCCCGAGAGGCTGGGCATCGTCAACCCCAGTCAGAGACCTTCCCACGGGCGTTGCCACAGGCACCGTTTTCACAAGGCGGGCACATCCCCTGTCACGGGAGGGCCCGGCTGTGGGACGTGGTTACATCAGACACGCTCCAGACCAGCCGCGCCTGCCTCCCCTGCTCCTGAGGTGCCCTCGGGGCTGGGCCGGGCCGAGAAAACAGCCCCACGTAGATTAAGACAAAACGGAGGTATAAAGGGAACATCTTCCTTTTCCGGGACTGGCGTCTCCGTGCTACTTTTGAACGAAGCCGAGGAATTAAAGAGAAACCGGAGAGGGAATAGTGAAATATAATAAAACTGGACTCGAATCCAAGCACCTCAGCGGCCGGGAAAGTTAATTATATCGTCTCGGAGCCGTGCAGTCCTCAGGGACGCTGGAGCGCGAGTCTATCTTTCCTTCCAGGGTGGATCCTGGGCAGCAAACTCAACCGGGACCTCAGCGCAGAAGAACGGTTCTTTCTCTTGCGGGCGGCATCGGGCAAATTAAACTGAGAACGACGTGAGTCGCTGGTCTGAGCAGACGCTGCTGCTCTGAAGCCGAGATGAGTCCAGTGGTCCAGTTGCGGTCCCGTCCTCAGGGCTCACACACCCGCCAGCCAGACTCCGGCCACCCACCATCCCGGCCGGAAATCCACGGGGGGACTGAGGACACGTCCCGTGGTTCCGTCACGGACTCGCCAGGGCCACGTGCTCTCACACTCCTGGGTCCTCCCTGCCCCTCGTCACGGTGGCCGGGATGAGCAGGCCAGACGCAGGACCCTCTGTCCCAATGTGTGGGCTCCCAGCAAAGCCACGTGAGGCCACGTGAGCCACCCTGACATCGAGGAAGAGGCCGGGGAGGCACCGTCCAGTTCCTGCTGTGGAGACGGGTGATTTCCATGCTGACGCCCATCCCTGGGGTGACACTTGCCCAGTTTGTGCCCCTGGGGAAGGGGGAAGAAATAACTCCCAACTGGGGGCCCAGGGCATGTGACTGTCCCCTCTGTCCCCTGGGTCCCCGGCCACCGCCTCCTGGCAGTGGCTGCTCTCCACCGTGTGGGGGCTGCGGCCCCGGGTGCCCGTCCTAGGGGTGTTCATCCTGTACTCCCCCACCCCAGCCACAGCGTGGGGGGCTCTGCAGAAGCTAGCCTGCCCCCCAACCCCATCCCAGCAGGAGCTGCTCCCCGTGGGAGGCAGAGAGCAGCCGCCGGAGCCTCGGAGCAGCCCCAGTGAGAGGCGGGAGGTGAGGACACGGCCTCGGAGCAGGACGTGACGAGAGCTCTTCCTGGGTCGAGCGCCGCAGACAGGACGCTCCTGGAAAAGTAAAAGGAGGTTTTCTAACTAAAAGCCCGTCCGCTGGAGACCGTGGTCACTCCTGAGACTCGAAGGAACGTCCTGGAAGGTCACGTGGAAGAAACAGCAAAAAACTGAAAATGTTTTTAAAGAGGCAGAAATCTCTAGTAAGAAATCAGGCTCGGAGTGGAGGGAGGGAGACCCACCAGCGGGAACGTAGATGGTCTGGGGAACGGAGGGCAGCCGATCAACAAGCGAACACGCCGTCCCTCAGCCGGCAAGGCCTGGGCTTCAGCCCAGCGACCATTCGGGCCCCCCCCGGGGGGGGGGTCGCGAGAAAGCGATAAAGGCTTGAGAGTGTTCGGAGAAACCTCAGAAAGCCAAGGCCAGGGAGCCCCTGAGGACCCTCCTTCAGAAAGAGCCACTCGGTGCCCCGGACAGTGGGCCCGGGCAGGGTGAGGTCTGTGCCCACCCGGAGGAAGGCTGCACGCGGAGCCCCGACCGCCACGGAGAGATCCCTGCGGCCCGGGCGGGGGGAAAAGTGCAGCAGGAGGGAGGCTGCAGCCCCCAGCACGTGCCCGGGGGGAAGGACGCTGCGCCCCAGACCCCGGAGCATCCCGGGAGCTGCTGGTCCCGCTGGCCCTGAGGGACCGGGGGACCCCCTGCAGTGCTGGTCAGCCAGGAGCAGGGCCAGCAGCTGTCCCCTCGCCGCCCGGGGCCTTCCTGAGAGGTGGAGGGGGCAGGGAAGGGAGTCGAGAATATTCCAGAAATACCTCATTTGGGAGAAACAGGGAATTACGACCTCATTTAATTTAATATTAATTAATTTTCTAAAGTGAGCCACTTAATTTTTTTAATCCGTACCCGAGGATATGTTTGTTGGTTTTAGAGGGAGGAGGGTGGGGGGAGAGTGAGAGAGAACACTGACCCCCTGCCTCCCAGCCCCACCCGCCCGGGATCGAACCACAGCCTGGGTATGTGCCCTGAGCGGGAACTGAACCCGAAACCTTTCGGCGTCAGGACAATTCTCAACCGGCTGAGCCGCAGGCCAGGGCGAGACCTCGTTTATTTAACTGCAGAGCAAGGGACCATTTTATTGAAGGAAATAGCACAGAAGTAACTCCTGGATTCGAAAGTCAAAACAACGACGTTAGGTAACAATTTGAACAAACGAATGTAACAATAGTTATGATCACAAATGATAATTATATATATTTTTATTATATCATTTAAATAAATATAAATACTTAATAATGATTACAAGGAAAAGCACATAGAAGAAATCAGGATTATCAACAGACAACGTGAAAGAAAATCAAGTCTATCACTTGTTTACACTAAGTGTTAACAGACCAAATTCTTCCCCTTAAGTGACAAGCCTTGGAGATTGTCACTTTTGATAAAAGTAAAACAAAACAAAACTAGACACCTGCGGTGCATGATTCACATTTAAGGAAAATTTATGTTGAAATTAACAGAAATTCTAGGCAAATGCAAAGGTAAGGAAATACAGCAGGCGCCCATTTTAGTGCCCATATGCCATGTGCAGCTTTAGAATTTGAGGTGAAAAGTGCTAAATAACACAAACATTTAATGATAAGAAACATACTTTCTGAATACATTTTAAGCCTCACACTTGTTTGCACCAACAAATGGAGCAGCTAAATCAATGAAACAAAATGAGTTCAAACAAAAAATGTGAATAAAAGGAGTGTCAGTGAGAAATTCCATCTGTTTCAGAATCAGATAAATATATTGGGTGAAAATGAAGACAGACCAAGAACTGAATTCTGTGGCTCAGGGGCTGAGCGCCGACCTGTGAACCAGGAGATCACGTTCGATTCCGGGTCAGGGCACAAGCCCGGGGTTCAGTCTTGATTCCCAGTAAGGAGCACGCAGGAGGCAGCCGGTCAGTGACTCATAGTTGATGTTTCTCTCTCTCCCTTTCCCTTCCTCTCTCTGAAATCAATAAAAACATATTAAAAAACACACACCTGAATTATGCAATAAATTCACCGAATCCAGCAGACATGTACTGAACCTTTCCCAGGTCTACATCTCTCTCTTGTTCATGGATTAGCTCCAAAATCAATCACAGATTTCACAACAAATATTGGGGAATATAACAATCGGTTGCGAGTTCGTGGGCCACTTTCTGGAATTCTAAGCCAACAGAAGTAGAATTAGGTTAACCGAGTGGCCAATGAAAACCTTACGCCCTTGCAGACGAAGACTCTTCACAGACACGCGGCTCCGAGTGCGAGACAGGCCCGAGTTCCAAGCCGCCGCAAAGGAACGCACAGAGGAGCCTGCCGATCATTCCCATCCCGCGCACGTGCTCAGGGACGGCGGGGAGACCTCCGCCGGTGCTGGTAGGTGCGTGGCCGGCCTGCCCGGGTCGAACACTCATAATTAGATGTTGAATACTAAAGGGAGACCATGCAGAGCAAATAAATGACAAGAGAAAAGGGAGAGTCACAAAATGAAAGCTAAAGCTAATGAAACACAAACAAAGAAGCAGGACATATAAATAAACCCAATAGCTATTTTCTTGAATATGATCCATAAACAGATGAACCCACTGAGGCTGATTAAGGACACAAAGGAGAGCCAATCAGGTGTGTAAATGACCATGTGGCTCAAGCCATGGACGCACCTGAGGCCACACTTCCTGCGACGGGCAGGCGGCCCCACGGTGTTTCTCATGGTCACTGCCCCTCGGACCGTCCCCAGACTCCTTCTCGTAATCACCCACCCCCCGCCCCATGAAATGTCAGCGCCTTGGCCGCACTGCGTCCCCTTCAGGCGCCGGGGGCCGAGGCCCTGGGTGAGGCCCGAGCTCCGTCTGCCCGGAGCATCCACCTTGCCCTGGTTCAGGACACACCACGTGGGCCGAAGGAGACCCACTTATTGTTGGGTAAACGCTTTCAGACTGTAAAACAAGCCAACAGACCATGAGATACATCCCTCCCTCAACCCTGACAAACTCCTTCCCAACCACTAGCCCAGCTTCTGCTCCGATGCCCAGGCTCAGACCCCCCCACTCTGCACCCCACACACGGTGGGGGCACCACGGCCCCTCCTGCCCTCGGCCGCTCCTCCCTGCTCGAGGGCTGCTGCCCAAATGCCGTGGCCACCCAGGTGCTGAGTCCCAGGTCCCTCCCACCTCGGATGCTGCGCATGGACCCTGCAGGAGCCCAAGGCCCCAGGGCCTGGAAGTGGGACCTCTGCTGACGGAGCCCAGGGGTCCCAGACACCTGCAGAGCAGGCGAGGAGGGGGACGTGTCACGGGCCCTAGACGGGCTCACACCTCGCCCTGCGAACCCCCGACCACGTCACGGTGAAGCCACAGCTGGGCTCCAACAGGCCCCAGAGAGGGAGGGACCCAGGGGCGGGAGCAGCATGTTTCTGGAAATAAAATGTGAACCACAGAGGAAACACCGGCCTCGGCAAACGCCAACCAGCAGCCTTAGCGGGAAGCAGCCGAGGCCCAGGAAGTGGCTTTGAAGACGTCGCGTCCGAAACGCTTTCCAGGTGAGACCCACCGGACCCCCAGGTAGTCGGTGCTGTCAGGCGGCAGGTGCCCTGGGAAAGTGTAACCGAAGCTCCATCTGCCCTGCAGCAGGCCTGACCCCAGCACCCCCCAAAACATCACCCTCACGACACAGGTGCCCGAATCCTAGCGACGGGCCAGCAGAGAGGACCTGGAAAGGCACCCGAAGGACTGAAGGACGGGACCACGGAGGGTTCACCCCAGAAACATAATCCAATATCAGAGTATCCACCAGCCTCCTGCATCCAAAGGCAAGTGAAACGGAAAATAAAGCAACGTATCGGCAGCCCTTGAGCGGACACTTGATCGAACCCGCGCAGTCTGCTCTGCGGTTTGCAAAACCGGGAGACAGAGGGATTTGCCCGACGCCGCGAAGACCGTTCGCCAGAGGCAGCAGCAAACGCGACGTCGGCAGGAAAACCTGAAACGCGTTGCGGTAAAAGTCGGGAGCAGCGGCTAATCCTGCCGCTCAGTCCCCTCGCTTAGGGGCGGCCGGGTGGCCAGCACGTCTGGAAGTCGACTCAGAAAGGGGTAAAGCAACGGGAGAGGAGACTGTCCCCCACAGATGGTGAGCAAACTGGGCGACCCGCGGAATTTGGGGAACCCACACGGGGTCCCACACTGGGCGCCGCTCAGCAGCGAGGACAGGATCCTGACCCAGGCGGGTCCCAGGCACCGTGCGGAGGGAAGGGAGCCAAACCCCCGAGCCCCACCCGGCCGGGCAGTGCACGTATTTAGGGATAAAAACATCCTAACTTCAGAAGCAGCCAAGATGAAAAGGTAATAGCATAACTAATTTAACACCAAGAAATCTTCAAGATTAGGGAAAATAGACAAATGAAAGACAGCAGGTCCGACTGGAGCAGGGGAAGAAAAAGCTAATGCTCCTGGGGCCGTCGACGGGTTAGAATCTGCGGTAAAAATTCTCCCCACAACGAAAGCACAGCACCGGCTCTTTCATATATATTTTTTTTAAATGAAAAATTATAAGAAAGAAATGCGCCCTGGCTGGGTGGCTCAGCTGGTTGGAGCTTTGCCCTGTGCACCAAAAGGTCAAGGCTTTGATCCCCAGTTGGAGAGCGAGGGGGAGGCAGTGGGTCGATGTTTCTCTCTCTCCCTTCCTCTCTCTCCAAAAAAATCAATAAAATATCAATATCCTTGGGCGAGGAAGGGAAGGAAAGAAAGAAGAGAGCCCGGGGGCGCCGCTCTGGCTCCCGGGCAGCTGGAGGAAAGGGGGCCTTGGAGGCAGGTTCAGGGGCTGAGCCCGGGAGGAGCTGCCGCTTCCCGCTGCTCCCCCGGTTGCAAGTCTCCCGGGGCCCTGAGGGCTCAGGAGCTGTGCGGACACCGGCTTTTTAAAAGGCAAAGTCTGCCAACATTTATCGAACAAAATACATCTTTCGGCCCAAGCCCAGTGGGCCTTCCCCGCATTGTCTCCAGGGACTAGCACAGCCTGGGTGGTGGAAACGCATTTATCTCAGCCTAGCAAACCGCGCTGCGGGAAGCGAGCGCGCAGGGCGATCTCGTCAGACCACAGGGCGTAGTCACAGCAGAAAAAGTGCGATAGGGAGGAGGGAAACCGTCCTTGCTGAGCCGGCAACCCCAGGAATGGGGGGGCAAGTCCCAGGAGGGGTCCCGTCTGTTTCCCACGCGACTAAAACAAAGGAGCGAAATGACCTGCCTCCGAAGCTCACCCGGTTCAATTGTCCGGTGAAAGTAAACCCCCGAATAATAAAAACATTTATAATAACACCAAAGAATCCACAGTACCAGCCATAACCTCAGAAAACACACACAGGACATTTTGGGAGAAAGTTACAAAATCTCTGAAAAAATTAGTAAGAGTTACACATTGGAAGAGACGGACCAGGCGCACAGACCCGGGGCCGCCGTTACAAATACACCGATTTCCCTCAGAATGATGGAATCAGCTCCGTTCTCATTAAGTCCTGAGATTTTGTTTGTTTTTAGGAGAAGAGTCCTGACCAACCGCTCGTCACCTGGGACAACAGAGGCTGGACGCAGCTTCGCGCTGTCGCTGGTGAAGGGGCATGAAGGCGTCACTCGCGCGCGGGTTTCGGTAAACAGAGCTGGTCACTCTCCCAGTAAAAAAATGAAATTCGATCCCAGTCCGCACCAGGCACAAAAATGAACTGTTTGGATTAAAGACCCGACTGTGAGCGGCGAGCGAGGGGGAGACGCGGAGGGTGGCCTGTGACACGTGGACGTGGGCGGGGGGGAGGGCAGAAGGTAAGGAACCTACACACGCTGGGGAGGCAGGGAAAGGCCGCAGGAAAACCCGCAGAACGCACCGGGGGAAGCCGGGTGATCAGTAAATATTGTATAAAATCCCCACCATGCTCCCCGGGGAGGGCATGGTAGTGGGGTGGGATACCATTGCACACATGCACATGTGCACACACGGCACACACGTGCACGCGACTGTGGGCACCAGGCTGCCGCCCGCTGTGGTCGGGAGCGTGAGGGTCTGGCTCTGAAGCCAGCTGCCCCGCCACGGCCCTGGACAGCGCCCCTCCCGCAGGCCAGCCGCCCCCTCTCGCGGGGCTCTGGAGGATCCGGGGTGTGCAGATCCCCGTGGGCAGATCCCCGTGGGCAGATCCCCGTGTGCAGAGCCCCGTGGGCAGATCCCCGTGGGCACATCCCCGTGGGCACATCCCCGTGTGCAGATCCCCGTGGGCACATCCCCGTGTGCAGATCCCCGTGGGCACATCCCTGTGGGCAGATCCCCGTGTGCAGATCCCCGTGGGCAGATCCCCGTGGGCAGAGCCCCGTGTGCAGAGCCCCGTGGGCAGATCCCCGTGGGCAGATCCCCGTGGGCACATCCCTGTGGGCAGATCCCCGTGGGCAGATCCCCGTGGGCAGATCCCCGTGGGCACATCCCTGTGGGCAGATCCCCGTGTGCAGATCCCCGTGGGCAGATCCCCATGGGCAGAGCCCCGTGGGCAGATCCCCGTGGGCAGATCCCCGTGGACAAGAATGTATGGGCAGCGACGTTCGTGGAAACAAAAACCTGAAACAGTGTCCTGTCCGCCAGCAGGAGGAGGGGGCTCAGAGAGGCCACATCCCACGTGTAATATAATTGGTGGTAAAAACGACGGATTCGGCCACACGCAGCCACGTGGGTGATTCTCAGGAACGTGGTCGTGAAGGAAAAAGTCGCACGATGTGGTCAGCGTCATCCCAAAGTTCAAAACACACACGGTGCTGTGTGTGGATTCGAGTTCTATGAGCAAAACAATCTTATTTGAAAAGCGGGGGAACGATGCGCACAGGACGTGGGATGGATTTAATTCCGTGAACGGGGGCGGCGAGGATCACTGATCGCCCTGTGCCGGGTGCTGGGCGCGCCCCGGTCTTCCTGTGACCGCTGGCCCTTCAGCCGCGCCTGTTGGTTACGTAGCCCCCGCCCACGGGCCGTGTCAGAGGGAAAACGCGTAGAACAGGCTGGGTGCGGGGAGGCAGGAGGCGCGAGGGGTGTGGAGCAGGAGAAGGGGGGCCCGGGTGCTGGTTCCCGTGACGGACGCTCCCCGCCCCCACGCACATGAGTATTCCGTGGAGCGGTGGCTGAGCCCAAATGTGGCAAGACCCAAATTCCCGGGCGCCAACGCAGTGGCAGTTTATTAGACGCACAACGTGCATTTAAACCAGGGATCGCACCCAGCTGTTGCGGGTCCGAGTCTTTGCCGGTGCCTCGCCTCTGCCGGCCCGTCGGGGGTCCCATCCATCCATCCGTCCATCCCCCTGAGGGGGGCAGGCGGAGAGAACCGCGAATCCCTGCAGTGATGAGCCGGCGCCACAGCCCTGCGACTCCGCGGGTCCGGGGTTCGTGGCGGGAAACAGCGGCCCCTCCAGTCTCCCCAGAAACACTTTCCAGAATCACCCCGGGAGGAGCGTGTGGCTGGAGGACGGCCCCGCGGAGATGCCCAGGTTTTGCGGAGACTGAGAGCCTGAGGGTTGTCTTCTGATTCTGCGTCGCACTGGAAAGGTCCACACAAGACACGTGAGGGGACGTCTGCGGGGCACCGAGCGGGGCCTGGCAGCCGGAGAACAGGCCTGGGGACGCCTGGGGACAGGGAGGCTGGCTTTGCGGTGACACCTCCTGAGAGGGCAGAGGCCAAGGAAGCACCTGGGCACCTGGGCAGAGGGTGCAGAGCCTGGGCTCAGGCAGATGGTGGCCTGTTGGTTCAACAGTTGGCCACTTCCCGTCACCACGTCTCAAAGACGGGACACGTCCTGATTACGGGGACATGTGGAAGGGGACACAGACCGGGGTGCATGCAGGTCATGAGGAGGACTGGGAAAGCCGGGGTGTGTGTGTGTGTGTGTGTGCACGTGTGCATGTGTGCATGTGTGTGCACTGTGTGTGTGCATTGCATGTGTGTGCGTGTGTGTGTGTGTGCTGTGCGTGCCCGCCCGTGTGTGGTGAGTGCAGACACGCAGCAAACCCAAGAGGCTTTGTCCTAAGTCCTTACAACCTGTGAATAAGCCTCTCGCCCCTCACGACTCAGGGAGGGTTTACTCGGGGGCCTGGGGACCATCTTTTGGAAACAAAGGTTCCCGCGGGAGGGTGGGCCCCTAGCTGTGGTGGGCGTGTGGGTCCGGCTTGCAAAACCGCTTCCTGCCCTAACGAGGGGAGAAGCCGGCCCGGGGGGTCCCCGGGTGCCCGACCGAGTTGGCACTGACTGGGTTCTAAAGGCGAGAGCAGGTCCTGGGACCCGGGACCGGTGATGTTTCCTTGAGTCTGCGGTTTCTCAGCAGACTCCGTAATAAACCCGTTTTCTCTCTGCAACACCTGTCTGGAGTCTTCTGCTTTTGTTTTCGGTTTGTGCTTTTCCAGCGGTGTGTGTGCACGAGCGTGTTCACAAGCTCACACTTGTGTGCGTGCCCGTGTGCTTGCGTGCATGTGCGCACACAGGCATGGGCATTAAGGGTGGAACGGGCTGCTCTGACACCAGCCTAACCCGCTGGGCTTCGAGCCACGGGGGGGAAGACGGCATCGAAGGCGTCATGGGGAGCCGGGGGGGCGGTTTGCGGGGGCTGTGGGGGAGGCCACCCGGCTGAGGGCTCCGGGGGGAGAGGCTGGAGGGACTCTGTCACCCGTGTCCCCGGCCCAGCTCCTGGATATCACTCAGTGAGCCCCGAGGACGCCGAGCGAGGCCGCGCCCTCGCCCCGCTGTGAGCGGCCAGGCTGCCCGCCTCTTCCCCGCTTGCGCTCGCTCGGCCTCGGCGCTCACTGCTGCAAGAAAAGCAATTTCAAAACCGATGAGAGAAGAAATGACAGCCCTGATAGTTGGCCCGACCTCATAACGGGGAGAAGGACCAGAGAAAACAAGAATATAACCCTCTGGAAGCAGTGATTGAGTTCACGGCGCTGTTCGCGGCGTCCGTCGGGGTGTGGGGAGGATTATGATGTATTTCAAGTGCCCAGGAAAAAAGCGAGAAATGAACAGAGGCTTCTGGTCCGCCTCGCGCGGTGCCCGCGGGTCTCGCTGAGGAAACTGTTCTCAGGCCCCGGCCGGCGTAGCTCCGTGGCCCCGCGTCGGCCCGCAGACCAAAGTGTTCGGTCCCAGGTCCAGGGCGTGTGCCTGGGCTGCAGGTTCGATCCCTGCCCCCGGCCGGGGCGGGTGCAGGAGGCCACCCGCCCACGCGTCTCTCGCAGCCCTCACGTCGATTTCTCTCCCCCCCCTTCCTTTCGCTCTCTCTAAAAATCAGGGGAAAAAACATCCTTCAGGGCGGATGAACAGAAACAGAAAAAGAAAAGCCGTCGTAGCCCCGAGGTCCTGAGCCAGCTCCTGACGCCCTCGGAAGCCGGGGCGACGGGATTGTCTCTGTGCCGAGGAGACGGGTCGCTGGGCCCCGGGTACTTCAGGACGGAGTCTGGTCACCAAACGGTTCAGGGCGTCACTCGGGGACCTCAGCCCAACGCCCAGGACCTGCAGGGGAGGGAGAGGGGTGGGGCGAGGGGTTCGGCCACCGGCGGCCTGCGATTTCGAGGTTTCGTCAGCCCTGCGCCTCCCTAAAAACCCTAAGCCACGTCCTGCCCCGAGCGCCGCCTCCGTCAGCCCGACCCTGACTCCGCCCTTACCGGTACCTGTAATAGTGAGTGGAGCATGTCCCCGAGCTCTCTGTGTTGTTCAGTAAATTATTGAACTTGAGGAGGGGGGCACGGGGACCCCCAATTCGTAGCTGGTTGGTCAGAGCACAGGTGGGAACCTGGGACTGGGACGGTCGTCTGGAGCGGGGCCGCCCCCTGGCGCCCAGCCCTTAGCGCTGGTGTGAGGGTCAGCGCTGAACTGAGTTGGTGGTCACCCCGGGTGTCAGGTTGGGGAGCTGGGCGGTGTGGGAAAGGCCCCCGAGTACGTTTGGCGCCAGAAGAGTTGGCAGCGGAGAAATGGTCGAGGTGCATCCTCCTGAATCTTCAAGTTTGCATGAAACGGTCCGACGTCGGCGCCGTCTCGACCCTCAGCGACGAACCAGACGGTCGGTTCTCGGCGTGTGGACGGGCGTCCTCGCCAAGGCTGCAGACGGGCAGGAACCAGACCCTGCGCTGTGACCCTGTCCTCCCCGGGAGCCGGCCTGCCCGGCCTGGACCTGGGGGGCCGTGGGGTAGCTGCCCCGGGGCCGGGTCGTGTGGCCTGCGGGGCCACGGAGGCTGGGGCAGGGCCCCGGGCAGACCCCTCCCGCATCCTCACAGGACCGAGGACGCTGCAGTGCGGCGGGAAGACGAGCCTGCGGAGACGGAACGGTCACGCGGGAAAGCAAATGCCCCCTCGTCACATAACCGGCCGGGCCCCGGAGGGAAGCAGCGGGAGACACAGGGCGCTCCCCTGAATTCACCGGGTAACAATTCCTTAACCAGGACACAGGGGCTCGAACTGCGCAGAAAAATAATCGATCCCCAAAGATGAACAGCTTCTCTGCACCCAGAGGCACCTGTAAATAAGCAGAAAGGGCACCCACGGCGGGGAAGACGCCTGCAATACAAACGCCCGACAAAGGCCTCTTATCCCGAATGCGCTTTTCAAAAAGTTACAAATCGATGAATAGCCATGAACAGCCTCATAGAAAAATGGCCTGAGTGGGCGCCTTGTGGTCCGAACGCCCGTGGACCCCTGTGGCGGCACCGTCACCCCCAGGGAGGGGGTGGGTCCTCGTGTGACACCGCCGAGTGCAGGAGCAGGGACGTGAGAATAGAGGGCTGGGTGCGCTCCTTCCTCCCACCTTTCCCGGCGTTTCCAGGGCCAGCGCCCGCTCCGGGCCCCAAGCGCACACCCTGCAGGAGGGGCAGCCACGGCCAAGGCCGCCTCCTTTCCCCTGGGATCCCCGAGAAACCCTGGGCCCATCCCAGGAACCCGCCCTTGACATGAATCAGGACACGTTCCGGTCAGTCCAGGTGCCCTGGACAGGTGACCTGCTGCGTCCCAGGGCACCTGGCCCCATCCGGGGGAAGGGCCAAACTCCCACCCGCGGGACAGAGGAATTCCCGGCAGTGCGCAGGCCTCCATTGGGAGAGAGGCTCATCAACCTCCACCCCCGTCCCTGCCACCGAGAACTGGGGTGGCCGAGTGTCTCCTTTCATCTGCTTTTAACATTGTGATGCAGGCCCGGCCCATGTGGCTCAGTTGGTTGGGCTCCGTCCTATGCCCCGGAAGGCGGCTGGTTTGGTTCTGGGTCCAGGCACGTGCCCAGGCTGCAGGTTTGGTCCCAGGTCAGGGTGGTTAGAGGAGGAAACCGATGGGTGCTTCTCGCTCACATGGTGTTTCTCTCTCTCTCTCCCTTCCTCTCTCTCTCGATTCAATAAAAACGTATTTTTAAAAAATTGTGATTCACGGGAAGAAGGCGTATTTCCCCCACCCCTCCCCTAAGTACAACTAAACGTATAAGACAAACATCAGGAGACTCTGAAAGGCGGAGAGCAGAAGGCAGACCAGCCGGGGCCTCGAGGGGCAGGGACGACACGTTGGTGAGTTTCCGGGGTTTGTTTCTGTCTCATGTACCCCAGACCGGGGCTGAAAAAGCCGGTAACCCAGAGATGCCAACCAGAAGTCCCCCAAAACTTGCTTCCTTTGGCCAGAGGACCCGGAAGGGGCAGCCTCACGAGGCCGGTTCAGTGTTTGAAAGTGAACCCCACGTGGTCGCGGAGTATAGTTCCTTCTGCATGTTACTGACCTGTAGCTGCTAAACGTTAAAAAGGACTTTCGTCTACGTTAACGAGGGGTGTCAGTGCACAGCTTCGTGGTCGGGCTCCTGCTTCCTCTTCCTGTCTCTGGGGAGATCACGCGGAATCTCCGTGGGTACAATTCTCCACTGAAGTCATCTGGGGCCTGAGGTTTCATTTTAGGGAGTCTTAAAATTATGAACTAAATTCCCTTAATGGTTGTAAAACCATTTGCGTTATTTATTTCATGCTGGAGGAGCTCTGGGAACTCCAACTTTTCGAGGGAAAGTTGTCAGATCTGTGTGTGTGGCTTCCTTCACTATCGCCCTTTGTTGGTGTCCTTGTTTCCGCGCCTGCAGTGACGCCCCATTTCCCCACAGTGTTGGCGATTCCTGTCCTTTCTCCCTGTTTCAAGATCAGTCTTCCTGAGCGTTTACAATCCTATTGGTCCTGTGAATGAGCCGTTCTTTGTTCCGTTGATTTTCTCTTTCAATTTCATTGATTTTTTTCTGTTATCTCGGTTACTGTGTCCTTCTGAGTGCTTTGGGATCATTGTGCTGTGCTTTCCTATAGGTCCTGGAGAAGGAGATAAAAGGCATACAGATTAGAGAGAAAGACCTGATGCTGTCCCCATCAGAGAGTAAAATTGCCTACTTAGGAAAGTCCGAGGAATATCCAAAAAAAAAAATCAAACAGCCAAATAAACCAACCTCCCAGAACTAGAACAAATAAGGGATTGTGCAGGGTCACAGGATACAAGACAAGCGCACAAAGGTCTACAGTGTTTTTGTGTAGGATCAATGAACACACGGCAGCACCAAAGTAATAATTTCAATGCCATTTACAATCACTCAAAAAGGGAAACACATAGTGGCAAATCCAACAAAAATGTGCAGCACTCACAATATGCTGGGAACTACGAAATCTTGACGACAGAAGTCAAAGCAGATCCAACTGGAAGGGGAGGCATACCATGTTCATGGACCGGGAGACGCTGGGTCTCCCCACAGTGATATACGGGATTCACACAGTTCTTATGAAGATCCAGGCAAGCTTTTTTTTTTCTTTATAGATACAGACAAGGTTATTTTAAAATTTATAAGGTAAAGGAAGAGAATGAAAATAGGTAAAGCTATTTTTTGTTTGTTTTTTAAAAATATATCTTTATTGATTTTAGAGAGAGGAAGGGAGAGGGAGAGAGAAAAACATCAATGATGAGAGAGAGTCATTGATCGGCCGCCTCCTGCAGGCCTCATACTGGGGATCCAGCCTGCAACCCGGGCCTGTGCCCCGACCGGGAATTGAACCAGGGGCCTCTGGGTGCAGGGATGGTGCCCACCCAGCTGAGCCACACCGGCCTTGCCATAGTCTTTTAAACAAATGGTGCTGGAACAAGTGGACGTCTATAGGTCAAGAATGAACTTTGATCTAAATTACCCACAATTTGTACAACATCAACTCAAAGTGCACCACGGATTTACATGAAAATGTAAAAATATAAATCTTTTAGGAAAAAGGGGGAGAAAAGTCTTTTGGAGCCTAGAGCTAGGCAGCGAGTTTGTTGATTGACACCAAAGACAGTCTATAAGGGAAGAAACTGGCAAGTCAGGCTCATCGAGATTGGAGCCTTTTGCTCTCCAGGGCACCCTAAGAGCACGAGAGGACCAGCCACAGCGGGAAGGAAATATTTGTAAAATCACGACCCAACACGGTACCGGGGTCTAGAATAGAAACGGACTCTAGAGACCCAATGGTAAAAACCAGCAGACCGATCGATTCAGATCAGGGGCACAGGCATTAAGAGACGTCTCGCCAAGGAGGCTGCGCAGGTGCCAGGCGAGCTCATGAGGAGATTTTCAACCTCGCCACCCAGAAGGGAGATGCCAACTGAAACCACAAGGAGCTGCGCACGTCTGTCGGAATGGATAGCATTTTAAAGACCCTGTCAAGGATGCTGCGAAACCGGGTCACTCCGATGTCGGTGGCGTCAGTTTAAAACGGTGCAGCCACTTAAGGAGGCCGCTCGGCGGCTTCTCAGACTCGAAACACAGCCGCCCTCCCGGGGGCCGGAAAGCACACGCCGGCCCGCCCTGCCCCGGGCAGCCGTCAGCTTGTTCTCCGTGTCTATGGGTCTGACTCTGTGTTTATCTTGTTTGTGATTTTATTTTGCTATGTTAGATTCCACATATAAGGGAGGTCACGCGGCCTCCGTCTTTCCCTGTCGGACTTCCATTAGTACGAGGCCCTCTCGGCCCATCCGTGCTGTTGCCAGTGGAAGAGTTTGTCCGGGTGGCATCCCACCGGCTACGACCCCCTCTTTACCCGCCCGTCCATCTGTGGGCACGAGGACCGTTTCCGTATCTCGGCTGCTGTGAGCAACGCTGAGTGAGCGCAGGGGTGCCTGTCTTTTTGAATTAGGGTTATTGTTTTCTTCAGATAGATTCCCCAAAAGTGGCATCATTGGGTCGTAAGGCAGGTCAGTTTTTAATTTTTTGAGGACCTTCCGTACGCTTTTCCACGGCGGCTGCACCCAAAATATATCAAAATTCTTACAACTAACACCAAAAAAACAACAACACCCCTCACACCAAACAATCAACTTATTAAACAGACCGAGATCTGCATTGACGCCTCTCCAAAGAGGACAGACAGGCGGCCAACAGACATATGAAATACATCAAAATATATCAAAATATATATATGTCTGCATTCCCACCCGCGGTGCACCAGGCGCCCCTTCTCCGCACCCTCCCAGCACCTGTCCTTGGCTGATGTGTTGATGGAGCCGATCGGGCAGGTGGGAGGTGACGCCTCAGTGTGGTTCTAATCTGCATCCCTGATGGTTGGAAATGTTGAGCATCTTTTCATATGTCTGTTGGCCGTCTGTCTGTCCTCTCTGGAGAGGCGTCGATGCGGATCCTCGGTCCGTTTAATAAGTTGATTGTTTGGTGTGGGTTTTTTTTTTTTTTTTGGTGTTAGTTGTAAGAATTCTGATATATTTTGGGTGCTATCCCTTCGCTGGATGTGTCGCTGGCGAGCACCTTTCCCCGTTTGGTAGTCTGCCTTTTTCGCGTCTGAGCACTTGCCACGGAGAAATGAAGACCCCTCTTCACACCGAAGCCTGCGCTCGAGGGGCCACGGAGGCTCTGTCCATAACCTCCCGGAGCCGGAACCGCCCGCCCGCCCTCGGTTGCCTGTCCAGGTGAGCGCGGCCTGAAGGGCTCCTTTGGGATTAGACAAACGTTGCAGACGGACGTTGACACCAGCTTCTTCGTGGTTTCACCCATTGACTTTCTCTCCCTCGGCTTCCCCGAGCGACCCAAAGGGGCGTCGGAAAACGTGGGTCCGGCCTCGTCTCACTCACACCAGCAACGTGTCCTCGATCACCTCCCAGCCCTCCGGTTTCAGCTCCGTAAAATGCGCTAATGACACACGAGTCCCAGAAATGCACGCGCCGGGCGCGGTGACCGCAGGGTCCCGTGGACCCGGGCGTGCTCTGCACCCGGGACCTCATTCCTGCACTGCGGGCGATGGCGAGACGACACCCACGGGCCGCTCCGTTCTCTCAGAACTTCTCCTCGCTGTCACCTTCTCAGCGCCGCCAACTCCAACGACTGCGCTTCGACCTCGAGCGGATGCCTCAGCCTCCCCCCGACTCCCCTCCAGCCCCCCTCCCCGACGTGGGCTCCGTCAGGAAAACCACGAAACTCCACCTTCAGAACGAGTCAAGATCCGGGCCGTTCCTCCCGGTTTCCGTCTCCCCATCCCCACCCGGTTCCCCGTCGACCCTTGTCTGGAACATAACCCCCGTCCCGACTGACCGCCGGCCGCAGTCGGCTCCGGACCTGGCTCCTGCAAGACCAGGCGGGCCCACTGCTCCCCCACTGCCTCCTCCGCTCACCCCCTCCCAGACCCCGTCACGCTTGCTCCGCTAGTGGTCACCCTGCCACCTGACGCCTGCCTGTTGGTTCGACGCCTTACCCACCAGGGCGAGCGCTCAGGAGAAGGCGCCTTCGCTCACGGCGCGTCCCTGACGGCGGGCGCAGTGCCTGGCCCCGGGCAGGTGCCCCACAAACACCTGCTGTCAAGAAACCGGGAGGAAGGTTAATCCAGGTACTTTATTCAGCCCGGAGGCCGCGGTCGATTAGCGCGCGGCTTTGCACGGGGCCCCCGCAAGCACAAATCCGCGGCACGCATACGGGGCAGGGGATTTCCATTTTAATTCCCGCTGACGTTCACTGCGCGGCCCGCCATCGAGGAGATTAACAGGTTGATGGCGTTGGAGGAAACTAACTCGATGAAAACCAAGCAGGCAACGAAGATGTTGCCTGTCGCTGTAAATTTAGCAATAAGTCAACGTTACGATCATCAGGTTTTGTGCCGGAATTTTAGAAGAAACATGTTTCACGCAGGAAGGAGTCCCTGCCACACACACCACGTCGAAGGAAGTGCTGGGACTCGAAGGCCACGGCGCTCGCTGGGCATGTGGGGCCCGATGCCAGGGAACTCTGCTGCGAAACCCCAAGGCCCCGAGGCCGTGGGCCCAGGGCCGTGACGGGTGCACCGGGATGTCCTTTCTCTTCCCCCGCGAGGCCCCGCCACCCAGCGGGCACCGGGTGCTGCCGACCCTGCTACCGGGAAGGCGCCGCCTCCTAGCGGAGCTGGTCGAAGCTGCTGAGGGTGCTCAGGAGTGGAATCGGCTCCTTCTGCCACTCTCAGGGCCTCAGAGGGTTACCTGTGGGCTCAGGCGGAGCCCTGGAGAGGAGAGTCGGGGCCTCACCTCTGACTGACCGGGTCTGACCGCCCCGCCCGCCTGCTGATGAATAAGCGGGTGATGGGTCTGGAGGATCATTAACAGGCACGTGTGCTTCGCGTGTCAGAGGGTGACCCCCAGGGCCAGGTCCCATCTCAGCTCCCAAGGACCCCCCACAACACAGGCCACGGGCAGAACCCCCCCCCCGCCTCCCACCCTCCCAGCCCCTGACTGCCCGAGGGTCCTTCTCGAGACCCAGCCCTGACCGGGAGCATCTCGAGGGCAGTCACGGGGCTGAGGGCGGAGGCCTCTGAGTGGACCGGACGGCAGGTCCCACCCAGGTCATCAACATCCCAGCGGCACCGAGGGGGGTGCTGCCAGGCAGTGACCGGGCCCGGGAACCTGGGACAGTAGGTGGGCACCCAGGTGACGGGCAGAGCTCCTGCAGAGCCAATGAGCAGGCGCAGTGGGTGTGCACAGGGGTCTGCACCCTGTCACCCGGGCACCTGTCTCCAGTGGTTTCAGGGATCCCCCCGGTACCCCAGGTTCATGGAATATGGGTCGGTCCAGGGAGCACAGGCCAGGTCACAGATGCAGGGCAGCTGACCGCCACTCCCTAGCCCCCGGCACTGCCTGCGACAAGCAGCTGGTGCTCGGCCAGGGCTCTGAGGTCCCTGCGGGTGAGAACATAGAGGGTGGCCGTCTGGCAGGACCTCGGGCAGGACAGGCAGACACTCAAAGAGCCCTTTCCTCCCTGCTAACCGCCCCTCCCACTGCACCCCCGGGGGCCGGGCCTCAGGGCCAGAAGCCTCTGTGGGGGGGACAGATCCTGCAACGTTAATTATGCCTCCGAGTGGCCTGGAGGAAGCAAGAAGCCCTGGGACGCAGGACTGCGGGCAGGTCTGGGTGGCACGGGAAGCTGAGGCTCGGGGGGGGGGGCAGGTGTCCTTCAGGTGAACTAGGTTCTCGAAGCTGAAGGAGATTCAGTGCCCATTTCACAGATGGGGAGACTGAGGCCCAGCACTTGCCCATGGTCACCCAGGCCTGGCAGCTTCGCCTACCCCAGGGCTCCTGCCAACCTTAGATCTAGTTTCTCGGGCAAAGGAACCAGATTCTAGAAGTCACATGACTGCCAGCCCCCGGACCCCCGTGACGACAGAAACCCTGCCCACGTGCCCATGTCTGAAACCTCCACCTGTCCTTGAGAGACGTTGCTGGGCTGGGCTCTGTCTGCTCAGTGGCCGGGCGCCTCCTGGAGACACTGGCCAGCACTTTCTAACCGCCCGCAGCAAGCGTCCCGCCACGGGCCCTGTCCAAGCCGGGCAAACAGCTCAAGCTGGGTGCTGGGTGCTGGGTGCTGGGTGTGGGGTGGGTCTGGGGCAGCAATTTCTGAGTGTGATCCAAACAAAAGGGCGCGTTCTTTGTTCAGGGGATTCAAAAAGTTCCAGCTCCAACCACCCACCAGAAATCTTCCAACGGGGCGGGGACAGCGGTGGGTTCGGTCGCATCCCTCCCGCAATGGCCTTTGTTCCTGGGGGGCCGCCTCCCGCCCTGAGTGTGGCCGCAGGAGCCCCAGCTCCAGGCTCCCCTCCCCCTGCGGCATCTGAGCGGCCGGATGAGAAACCCAGGCGGAGGTTCTCCGTGAACCCTCACTTTTTCCTTTGTTTGTTCGAGGTGGGGACTCACGCAGAGTCTGCCTTTATTATACAGTCCTGGCTGGGGGGGGCGGGGGTGTTCCAAGGTAGTTTCAAGGTCAGGGGAACCTGCACATCCCCCAGCACCCCTGTGGTCGCCTGGGAGCCAATCTCCGGGCCACCCAGCCCCAGCCGGGAGCTCGCTCAAGCATGAACTATCAAATTATTGCCAATTCCAGCTGATTTTCTCTCAGACAATGGAAAATCTTCAGTCGACTTCATCTGCGACTTTTACCCACTTTCTTATTTATTTAAACGTCGCAGTGAAAGGGCGCGGGCCCGGCACCGGCAGTCGGCTCTGTGTTGTTTATTGAGTTTTTATGCCTGGTTTAGAACCGAGTTACTGGGGCAGAAACTGAGAATGCACGGGTGCCCTTCAGGAAAATCTGAACATGAGAATTAAATTGTATTATGAAAAGCAGAGAGGGCCATCTGGGACGCTGGGGAGAATTGATTAGGGACCGAAGCGCCTGTGAGGACGTGTTATAATTACGAAGCCTTATCACCAGGTGAGTTTTTGCCACTTGGAGGCATTTCCCTGGGGGCCTTCTCCTCATTCTCTCCTGAAGGGAGGCGCGTCCCCCGTGGGTGCCGGCTAAAGGGGCGGACACGCCGGGCACCACTCACGGGGCTGTGGTGAGGTGGGTGAAGGCACCACAGAGGGTCCGGGCTTCGGCTGCCCCAGAAGAAACGCCCAGGCGTCGGGCCCGTCTGTCCGGGGCTGCTCCTCATTTGCGGAGTTCAGCTCCCAGGCCCTCAGGCCCTTTGATGTCTAGAAAACAGAGCGGAGAACCTGGGCTTCCTCCCAACATCCCTGAGAATCCCACCCCAGGGAGACGCCCGGATGACAGGGCCTCGGGCTGCGGCAGAGCTAACGAGCCTCGAGCATCGGCGGCCACTTCTCAGCAGCAGCGGCGGCAAGTGCTGGAGACGTGGGGTCAAGGCCCAGAGAGCTCGATGAGCCCTCACCCCCCCGAGGCCCCTGCCTGGCACTCGGGCCGTTAAGCGGGAGTCAGAAGGAGGAGCAGCCGAGCGGCGAGGGCAGGGCGCTGGGGGGAGGAGGGCCAGCCGCAGGTCCCACCGGGGCAGAAGGTCCTCCCGGGCCGCGCATCACGCCACCGCGTGCGAGGAAGCCCCGGGAGCGCCCGCAGAGGAGTATAAATACCGTGGAGATGGTTCGGGACAGTTTCACAGCGTTAATTGTCTGTCTGCAGCCGCCCAACTAATCACGGGGTTAAACGGAGAGCGAAGACACTAGCCACCATCAGGTGGCCCCAATCTGTCGTCGGCCCTCCTGCCATTGTTGATGTTAATAGTCATTGGCAATGAGCTTTCTCTAAACTGGGGAGACACGTGACTTAGGTTCCTGGGGAAGGCAGCTGGGGGGTATTTGGGTGTCAAATGAACACCTGTGTTCTTTACATGCGGGGTGGGTGGCGTCACTTCCATTTCTCCTCGTCAAGCGTTGCCCACTCTTGGCTGCAGGGGGAGGGACACGGCAGTCACAGGGCTCCTGCACCTGGGCCATTAGAGCCCCCACCCTTCCCAGGCCCTCCTCTGACACCCCTGCCCCGGGAGCTCGGTGCAGAGCCTGTTCTTCCAGCAGGACCCCCAGCCCACGAGAGAGCTCAGGCAGGACTCTGAGCTCGATCATCTTTGATGCTGTAATAAATAATTTCTTTCATTAATCAGCATTTCCTGAGTTATATTTCCCAAACAATCTGCTAATTTTTCACTGGGGTCTTCCACTTTTCCTACAACGAGCCCTATTGACTCATCCGGTTTTTAAACCTAGTAACTGATGAATTAATAATCCCAAATAATGGTTGATGTAATGGAACGTTAGCACATCTCTGCGGGATAAATGAGAGGCAGAGCACAGTCGGGGAAGAGATGAGGTCTCCACGCTTGTTAATTTGGCAGTCTGAATGAGAGTCCGGATTTCAGCCTGAATAAACATCGGGAGTTTGTTTAGGTCCCCGAGGTCTTTGAAAAAGTCAGTTATTGAAAGTCTTGCTCGGAAAGCTTTTAACCTCGGCATAATTACCATCGAGCTAGCTCACCACCATTTGACTTCCATTAATACAGAATTGGAGCAATTTGCCGGCTGTCATTAGCCCAGGTTAAGTGAGTTTGTTTTCTATAATTGTGTCCTAGAGATAAAAGCGATGCGATGTTGGCTGGGAACCTTCTGTTAGACGCAGACTTTCTCCTGAGTGTCGTTCTTCAGGGTCTCGGGGCATCATTCCAGCATCATCTCAGTTTAAAAACAAAGCGTGGACACAGATTTAAATGAACACGCAGTGCAAGTAGATCTGGGGAAGTATGAATAACGACTGCGGGTTGTGTCCATATCATGTCCTGTTGTGATACTATGTTATACTTTGGACTGTGGGTTGTATCACTGTCATGTCTTGGTTGTGATTCTATGTTACAGTTTGGACAGTGGATTGTGTTCATTTCATGTCCTGGTTATGATACTATGTTACAGTGTAGACTGTGGATTGTATCAATATCCTGTCCTGGTTGTGATACTATGTTACAGTTCGGACTGTGGATTGTATCAATATCCTGTCCTGGTTGTGACACTATGTTACACTTTTGTAGAATGTTGTCATCATGTGAAACTGAATAAAAGTTACATGAGATTTGATTTGCCTGTGGTATTGTATGTCAATCTAAAATTATCTCAATATAAAAATTTAATTAAAAACTGTCTATTCCCATAACCCCCAGTGGGATGCTGATAAACCCATTACATTAAAAATTTCCCTCAAAATCCTTCCAAAAGTAACTTTGATGGGCCCATTAAAATTAAAAGTATGTAAATATCTATAAATAAAACATAAGTAGAAGGATTGCATTTTAGTTTTCACTCTCTTATTTTTGCTTGACTCTACAAATCTAACCAAACAGATGTCCTTGGTTTTGAGACAGCCCAGATGTTGCCAGGAAATATGTAATAACTCTTTTCTCATGTGTGCATACACTATATGTAAAAAAAATCCATGAATCTCTACTCAAGTTCAAGTTAATTTGTTTTCATGTGCATCAGAATGGGCGTTGGCAAGCCCTGGCTCTCGAGCCAAATGCATCGCTGCCTGTTCTGTAGGTGAAGTTCACAGAGCACAGCCTCATGGTTTATAACACGTCGGCTCTGGCTGCTTTGAACCACAATGTGAAAGCTGAGTGGTTGCAACAGGGACCCTTGTGGACCACAAGGCAGAAAATATTTACTCTCTGGCCTTTCACAGAAAAAGCGTATTGACCCTGCAGCAGAACATCAGCTCTGGCTGCCCACTGGGAACGGTTTTCTCAGTCGCTAACTGCTCTGGATAGATGAGATTTTAGCCCGGCAGTGCTCCGTGGAGTGTGCCGGGGGCTGGGCTCCCCCGCCTGTGGGATGCTCATCTCTGCTGTCACATGCTACCCGGTCAGGTGCGGAGCCAGCGCCTGCTTCTCCGTGTCCACTCGGCCTCAGTCCCGTCTCCCAGGGGCAGGGGCTCCTCAATTCCCACTGGGACCCACATCTGGGTCAGGGGTTTGGGGGTGGGGAGGTTGCATAGACCAAAAGCAGTGGGTGAGAAGGGAAGTAAAATAAAACAAAACTTTCCCTCAAAATGCAGTTTCACCCTAAAATTCCAGAATACAGAAGGAGACCAACATTAGGAAAGAGAGAAAATAAAAAAGCAATAATCAAACCATTAAAAATGCTTTAGCTAAAATTAGTTTTCAAAACTATGTGTCAGCCCTGGCTGGCTTGGCCCAGTGGTTATACTGCCAGCTCGAGGCCTGAAGGGTCCTGGGTTCGATTCCAGCCAAGGGCACGTACCTCGGTTGCAGGCTCCGTCCCCGGCCCCGGTCGGGACGCTTGCGGGAGGCAGCCAATCGACGTGTCTCTCACGTCGATGTTTCTCTCTCTCTCTGAAAAGCAATGAAAAAATATCCTCGGGTGATGAATAAAACAAACAAACAAACAAAAAACACAAAAAAAGCAAACCTGTGTGTCTAATATTTTAAAGTACGCATACTGAGGATGTTCAAAGAGATAAATGCATAACTTTTATTTAAATACATGAAAACTAAAAAGGTAGCTTATGAAGAAGCTGCGATTAGAAAGGTCAGAAGTGAGGCGTATTCAGAAAGGAAGGTGGGCGTGGGGGGGCTGGCGGAGCTGGTGGCCTGAAGACCCACGTGGCCCGGGAATGAGCGGGGAGCAGGCGCAGGGGCGCTTCCCCCAACCCTGCGGCGGGTGCGGGGAGCCTCCCGGAGAGGACGGCTGGGGCTGGTGCGGCACAGAGCACGGGGCTCTCCCGCAATGCGCTGGGGGGGACACAGCGGCCGAGTCTGCGCAGAGAGCGAGGGCGCCGGGCCCTGGAGACAGACACAGACCCGAAGGTGACAGGTGCTCTGGGGAGGCCGGAGAATGAATCCAAGTCGACCATCCGACGGGCACCAGGGGGCAGAGGAAGATGGCGCCGAGGGGAGGGAGGACGGGGCAGCGGGCACCTCGTCGACGGGCAGGCAGATGGCCGTCGCCCTAAAGTGACACCAATGTGAGCTGTCATTTTTGTACGAGGCAAAATGAGGTCAGTGCTGGTCACTCAGGACTAAGGAATTTACTATCTACCATCTTTTAATTTAAGAAAGAATTCTTGTTAATATGACTGATAAGAAAAAAACGACACGAATGAGAAAAAGTGAATATAACTTTAAATAGTAGAGATATTTAAACCTCAAAGAGAATGACATGAGACCAATAAATCCTGTGCTGGGTTCAGAATCAGAAAATCAATCCGAGTCAGCACAGAACAGTCATCGTCTCCTCTCAATACGTGCAGGGAAAGCACGTGGCACGAGTTAGGCTCGCAGGTGCTAACCCTCAGCAGCTTCGGCGGCAATAAAAAACGTGTTGTAAATGTCATATTTAAAGCTAAGGCCACGGAAGCATTTCCATCGGTGTTAATGCCAACACAGGGCTGCTTGCGGGGGCTCCTTGGGCCTGACGTCGCCCTGGAGGGGAGGGAGGCCCTCGCTGAAGACGTAAGACAAGACAAATAAATACCTAAGTCATGAGGCTCGAAAAGAAAGCATCCGATAACAAATAATAGAAAATCCTCGGTAATCTACAAAAATTATTAGAACCGAAAACAGAAAGACAAAATGTTGCTGGATGCAAAATCATAAACAAAACAAAAACGATTCTGTTGCACGAATTAGAAACTGTAACAGAGAAAACGCTAGGTCTTCACAGTATCATTGCCCAAGGGAGGGGAGCTGATGTCGGGGGGTCGGGGGGTCGGGCGGGGGCGCGGGCGGAGTTCACTGTGGCGGGGGTATCTTTTGGCTTCTCAACAATTGTCTTCACCATTTTCAGGGTTTTTAGGACTGTGGTGATCTTGCCCTGAAACTACTTCTAAATATCGAGATCCAACCAGAACGAGAGCCGTCCGACAACGTGAAAGCTGAGTGTCAGCTTTGAAACAGGACCGGAGGAGAGGAGGCCTGCGGAGCTCTGCCCCCGGCCCGCTCGCTGCGAAATCCTGATATTCTCCCACTATCGACGACGTCAGCGCAGGACCCGGCCCAGGAACAGACCTAAGGAGAGTGGACCTGATTTCTGGCAACAGTAACAGAACCGATGACAGACGTAAAAGGAGAACTGAAGACCTGGACAGGGAAACGCTGTTTCCGATTAGGGATCTCGACACTGAAGCTCCGAAACGGAAACGCAGCGCTGACCCCGCGTGTGGGACGTGAGCCTCACGCCGAAGCCCGTGTGAGAGAAGAAGACGTGAGGGTAGATGTGACCATTTTAAAGCAGGCGAGAGGGCGGGGACTCGCCGCCCAGCTCTGTCTGGATGCCCCTAAAGGATCCGTAGCCGGGACTCGCCGGCGGATGTCCGGGGAGTGAAGGGGGAGAGGGACCAGGGTGGCGGGAGATTTGGGCTCAGTCTGTAATGCTATTTTTTTATTTTTATTTGAAGAGAGAGACCTGAAGCAAAAATGGCAAACTGTTAATGTCCCAGCCTCGGCTGCCGGACGGGGCGGGGGTGGGACCAGCCTGTGTCCTGGTTGTTGGCCGAGCCCCGGAGCAGCGTCCGGAGGAAGTTCTGGGGAGGCTGGTTTGGGCTTTTGAACAGACTCCGCATCCCCTGCCCCGGGCGGCATGTTCTGCCTGGGCACCTGCTCCTTCCAAAGTCCCGGGAGGGGTGGGGTGCCCCTCGCGGCCCTCGCGCTCCCCGTGTGGGCGGGACCCGGGCGGCTTCTGCCCAGTGCCCCCCATGCATGGGCCCCCTCCCCTCCCTTCATCCCTGGGTCAGGTTGTGGGGTCTGTCCGCTCTCTGGGGCTAGAGAGGTTTTCTCTGACATTGCGACCGTGTCACTATCTACGGTGATTCGTTTTGAGCCAACTGATTAACAAGCCAAGCAAATGTTGGGAATTAAATCATAGGAAGAAAATTGCATTTGAAAATCTCCCCGCAGATTTATGGTTCCCCGACCCGGGGGCCCAATGCCTCCTGGCGCTCCCAGGGACAGGGACTCCAGCTGAGCGCCTGGCACACGGGTGCGCAGTGGCGGGTGAACCCGGCTGGCCCGGAGCTGAGCGCAGGCGCAGGCGCAGGCGCAGCCCCTGAGCGGTCACAGGCCCGGGGACAGGCCCGAGGAAGTGGACAGGCGCTGGGAAGGGACTATGCTGGGCCAGGCCTCTTCATGCCCTTGGAAAACTTTCTTCCGTCTGGAACACGCCCCACACCCCACGCGCCTCAGCAAAGGGTGGGAGTCCACTCTCTGGTGGACTCGGGGCTTTGCGGACTCTTCCTGCCGTGAAAAAGCCACTGGGCTCACTTCTGAAATAGGCCTTGCTGGTCCCGTGTCCGTGGTCCCCATGGGAACACCTGGTGGGGGGGGGCTGGGTGGCATGGTCTGGGTGCTTCTACCTCCACGAGAACCTGCCAGGAGCCCGTGGTCCGTGGACACAGACACACCAGCACCCGCACGACTCCTCGCCGCGCCAGGTCCCCCGGGCTCCGATGTGCGGGTGAAAACGCAGTCGGGACGAGGGTGTCGCACCCGAGCCACAGACCCCGCGGTCGGCTCCTCACTCCCCCGAGGCCAATGTGGCCGCATCTCCTGAAGGTGACCAGTCGGGGCCTAGAGTGTGAGCACCATCTGGGAAACTTGATTTGGGCGGAATTGAGGTTCTGGCTGATGTAATAGTTCATTTCTGCCCAGGTGATTGGATCAGCTCTGAGGATAATCTAATCCAGTGGGGACATTTGTCAGCCGGCCACTGGGCCTTCCTGCCAGGCCCTGGGTCCCCAAGGTCTGAATAATCAAAGGACCCATCCAGCTGCTCTGTGGGGTGCTTGGGCTCGGGGGGGGGGGCTCAGCGAGGTGTCCCTCGAAAGGTGGAGGGAGGGGCTTCTGCCTCCTCGGCCAGCAGAGGAGGCAGCGGGTACCCAGCCCACCCTCCCAGCCGGCAGACCCGCCCCAGTCCTGACGCAGAGAGATGAGCCAGGCTCAGTGTTAAATAATCCAATTAAAAATCTCACCTCTAAAACATGGTAATTGTAATCTGTCTCATCTCTAAGTGTAATTATATTAAACTCCAATTTTGCTCGAATATGCATTCTAATTCAATTTCCCCTTTTCTCTCTTAACTAAATCTATTACCATTCCCTCAGTTAAATGATGGGCTGGGGGGCACCTGGCCTCTCGCCTCCACCCGCCAGCTGTGGGGGCTTCGGCGGATAAAGGGATGCGCTGGTCCCTGTGACCCCAGCACTTGCGAGGGCGGCTCTCACGGGGGCACCTGCCAGGGGTGGAAAACATCTTCAACGAGAAACGTCCTGGCCCTGGGCCCCTGCACCCCTTCGAGGGGAGCTGGTGGAAGGCGGGGGGCACAGGTGAGCCGGTGGCCCTTTTGCTCCCTCTAACGGGACGTGGGGACCCTGCCTCCTGCCCATCCGCTCATCCCCTCACCCTGAAAGTCCTGGGCCTCGGGAGCTTCCCAGGGCACCCGCGGGTGAGAGAGGTGACCTCCAGCCCGGCCCACTCCGGTCCCAGCAGCTCAAGCTGCCCATGTCCCCAGCTCACGTGCGGGACAGCATGACTCAGGGGGCCTTGGGCTCCAGGTGACCCCTCAAGAGAGCCACGGGGCACAGCAACCCAGGAAGACCCAAATATTCCACTGAGCCTGTTTCCCTGACCACAAAGTCAGGCTCCACAGTCCCACATCCCATGCAATTGCCCTGCACAGCCAGTCCTCTGTGAATTCCCTCCCTCCCTCCTCCCTCCCTCCCTCCCTCCTCCCTCCCTCCTCCCTCCCTCCCTCATTCATTCTCACTCACTCATTCATTCATGAGCTCGGTCAAGGGCAGCAAGTCACCAGAACATTTTTTCACACTATTTGCCACAAATGGGCTAACACAGATCTCACTGTGTTAGAACTGACGGTGAGCTGGTGTCTCCTCCAGGGTCCAGTGTTCTGTGTCTATGGACAGATGGTGCAGCGCCAGGTTCTGGAGGGTCCAGCACCATGTGAGGGCGAGCTCAGCTCTGCGTCCCCCGGCCTGTCCTGACAGCCAGTTTGGTGACTCGGATGCTGACTCAGAGCAGGCACAGCCTCCTGGAGAACCTGGCCCTGGCCCCAGGGGGATGTCACCCGGAGCTACTGCTACCAAGTCTTCCCAAGGCGGTTCCAGTGTCCTGCAAAGCCAGCTGCTTTGGGTTGGAAGGGACATGGTGAGACCTGTGGGTTCCCTGAGCACCGGCCCGAGGCCACACTTCCTTTGCCGTGAAGTGAGTTCCTGGACCAGAAGCAATGCCTCGTGGGTTCCGTGATGGTAGGTCAGGCATCTGTGGGTCATGGGGGAGGACCCCACTCCAGGCCCCAGAGCTCAGCCTCCGTCTCGTCCACACAAAGACCTGGGTACAGACCTCCTTCTGCTTGGATCCTGGGGCCTGGCCTCCCTCACCCAGCCTCCCTCATGGGGCTCGTCCAGTGAAGAACTCAGACCTGAACACTCTTGGGGAGACTTCCCGCCCGATGGACAGCAGGCACCATTCCACCTGGAGAAGAAAGAATTAACTCTCCACCCGCAGGAGTTAGGACGCCTGGGAGAGCGCACGGCGTGGAGCCTCCCATTGCCACCTCCTGCGTTTTGCATCCCGAACTTGGGCCACATCCTTCAAATGTGGAGGCGGAAAGTGCAAACATGTGCCTGAGCCTTCACGTCCACGCCGTGGCTAAATGTACACGTGGGCATTATTTTTAATTGCAATAGCGTGCTAACTGGCATGTAATTTCTCCAAATAATTAAAAGTGCTTTGTAAATGGTGATATTCCCATCCTGCGCAGAGAAGGCTGATTATTTAAATGCGGAGGCTAATTGTGCTGTGATTCATTTTCAAGGGGTGGCCAGACGTTTTTCAGATGAATGAAAATGTTCTATAAACCAACCGCCATGGAGGAGCCGCGTGCAGCGGGCTCGCTGCTCCGACATCACTCACGCAGGCGGCGCGAGCGGGACGAGCAACCCAGCGGCTCCTCGTCACAGGCACAGCTGCCACGTGCCGCAGGGACGCGGGCATCCACTTCCTGGGCCAGGCGACAGGACGGCCAGAGAGGGCCTGTGGGTCCTGGAGCCCCGTCCGCGGGAAGGAGGAGGGGAGGTTCCCAGTTTCCCTTCCTCAGGTTGGCGGGGCCCCTGCAAACGGGAAACACGGGGCCCTTGTTCGACGCCGTCGGACAGCAGAGCGTGAACCCAGCGGGCCCTTCTGAGCTCGAGGCCCTGGGTGCTTCAGGGCAGGTCCACTGCGAAGGTGGCTGCGGCCAGGCTGGGGTCCTGTCACCACGCTGTTGAGAATCCACCCCAAGACCTGACACACTCTCATTGTAACAAGCCCCATGTGGCCAGGTAGCCGCTTGTTGCAGAAAACACCTGTGAAAGTGTGCACGTGTGTGCAGGCCTGTGGTCACTGTGAGTGTGCACGTGTGTGCAGGCCTGTGGTCACTGTGAGTGTGCACGTGTGTGCAGGCCTGTGGTCACTGTGAGTGTGCACGTGTGTGCGTGTGTGGTCACTGTGAGTGTGCACGTGTGTGTGTGTGGTCACTGTGAGTGTGCACGTGTGTGCAGGCCTGTGGTCACTGTGAGTGTGCACGTGTGTGCGTGTGTGGTCACTGTGAGTGTGCACGTGTGTGTGTGTGGTCACTGTGAGTGTGCACGTGTGTGCATGTGTGTGGTCACTGTGAGTGTGCACGTGTGTGCATGTGTGTGGTCACTGTGAGTGTGCACATGTGTACAGACCTGTGGTCACTGTGAGTGTGCACGTGTGTGCATGTGTGTGGTCACTGTGAGTGTGCACATGTGTGCATGCCTGTGGTCACTGTGAGTGTGCACATGTGTGCATGTGTGTGGTCACTGTGAGTGTGTGAGTATGTAAATTTGCATGTGTGCACTTGTGTCGTGTTGAGTGACTGTGCACACACGCATGCTTACGTGCATGTCTGCGTGGGAGGCGAGTGTGTGCCGTGGGTCAGCTCATCCCCACTCAGGCCATTTCATGTCGAGTGTTTCCTTCCGGCCATCACCCCCTCGGCCCTGCTCTGTTCCATCTTGTGACCCAGACACGGCCTTGCTTCCCCCGGGACAGACTCCAGGCTGCCTCCTGGGCTCCTTGCGGCCCTTCCCTGACCTGGCCATGAGGGAGGGGTGCCTGCCGGGTCCTGTTCCCAGTCCAGCTCCCAGGTTTGCATCCCTGTGGATGCCTGACCCCTGCCAGGCCGGCCTTGAACAGGTCGGGCTCTCACCTCCCTTCCGGCCACATTCAGTGTCACTGCTTTGCGCCACCCCAAGACCTCCTCTCCCGAGGCCCCAGGTATCCTGTCTCGTCTCTGTGACGGTGGCTCTGTTGTCGCCCTTTGCTCCCCTGAGCCCAGCGACCCCAGTGAAGGGGGATGGGTGGCTCCCCCTCCCTGCAACGTCCAGTGACTAAAACTTCACCAGTGGCTTCCTCCTCAAATAATTCCTTCTAAAACAATTACGTCAAGTGAACAAAAGTGAACTGCGCCCGTCTAATTTATGAAACTTCCACCCAAACTTAGACATCAAATGTTTTATTAATATTTTCTATCATCCTCACAAGTTTAACCAGCCATGAAAATTACCTTCAACAGAGAAAAAGTTGGAAATGTATTCATTTCTCGGAGTTGCCGAGCAGCCCTTCTGGGCTAATTTAATGAGAAATGGCTGAGGTATGCGCCGATTCGCCTCTGATACAAATATTGAAATATTTAATTAATGTCAGTCAGGCCGGGAAGACTGATTCATCCGAAATGCAGCAAGTAACACAGATCTGCTGCCACCCAGGGCTCCGGGCCCAGCTCAGGGCCCAGAGCCTGGGCCACAGGTCCCAGCGGGAAGAGCCACACTGAGGCCACCTGCGGACCACACACGCGGCTGGGGTGTGATGGGCTCAGTGTCACCCCGTCTGCGTAGAGGGTGGCCCTCAGGATGTGCCTGCCCTCCTCCCCGCCCTTCCTTTCTCTCATTGCATCCCTGTTGACTTGGATCTTTCAGGGACCCCAGCAGCGTTGGATGCAGGAAACAGAATAGAGATGTTTGTGTATTTTTAACAGAAATGAAAATGTCCCCCTGGGAGCGATCGAGCTCCATCTGTCGTTTGGGCTCCAGCACCAAGGTGGGCAGCAGACACCCAGAGGGCCTGCTGTGCACCCCCCACCCCGTGGTCGGAACCCCATCTGGGAGGGGAGCTCCCCTGGGAGGGCGGGGTCTGCGGACAGGCTCAGGTACGGCTGGGGGGGGGGGTGCAGGGGTCACACCCTGCAGAGCGAGGACTGGCCTTGTGGCCCCGCCCAGAGGGTGAGCTCTTAGTTGAAGCTCCCTGGGGGGCAGTGAGGACCAGTGGGTGGAGCCGGGGCTGCTGGTCTTTATCCAGGAATCGGGGCCACTCCCACAGTTCCAAGGGGCTCAAGGCGGCTACCGTCTTTATTAAGGGTGTGGGTGGGGGGTCCCTTGCAACAACACCCCTTGGAGTCGCTTCTGTGAGCCTTCGGGTCTGGGGTCGGCCCTGCTCACCCTGCCCTGTTGTCTGTGGGTTGCAGGTTTGCTCCCACGATAGTGTCCAGGCTTCCGAATCGTCTCCGTTTCATCAGCACATCCAGGTCCAGGCACGTCCACGCCCATGAAGCTATTCTCGCCCCCACTTTCCAGCTGAGGGGATGGAGGTGCAGAGAATACTGGGGCTGCCTGTGGTCTCAGCTCCTACGAGAAGCACAGTTCTGTCTCCGTGTCCCTCCCACTGCAGACGTCCCGCTGAGCACCTGAGAGGCACTGGCATTACCCCGGGGCTGAGGATGGGCCTGAGGACGCCCTGGACACTCTCACAGGGGACACTGGGTGGGGTGGGAGTGTGGGGTCGGTCCCTGGACAGCGCGGCCCCACCCCAGCATCCCCCAGCCCCCGGGGTCTGGTTGAGGCCCATCCTGGTGCATGGGGCTGGGGCCCGGGTGCCGGTCAGGGCGCCCTGGACGCTGTGCAGAGAGGCTCTGGGCCGTGTTCTCCCCGGCGAGTCTGCACGTGGCCCCGCCGCCCGTGAACAGCAGGCCAGGCGAGCGCGGGCCCGGTGCCCACCCTGCCTCCCAGCCCTCCTCTCACTCGCAGGATCTGTGTGGGGGTGGCCGGGCGCCCGTGGGCGGCGCTCCCTGCCCGGCCCGGCAGTCCCGTCCACATGGAGCCTGTGCAGCCGCCATCCATCACGCCGGACGGCGGCCGAGCGGCGACGCCGGCCACTCCGGCCCGGCAGCTGCAGCCCCAGCGGAGCGGTGATGGATCGCGGGCGAGCGCAGGCTGTCTGCGGGTGATGGATGTGCGCGGGCCTTCCTGGCACGAACGGCTGTTTACCCGTCTTTAGACCCCGAAAACGCAATCAGGTCGTTCAGCCGGCTGTTAATTACCACGCGGCCGGCGGGGGCGGGGGGGTGTCCGGCTGTCTTTCCAGGGGCCCCGTCTGTCGGGGAGCAGGGGCCGTGTGTCTCCCGTGAGGGGACTGCTTCCGACGGGAACGTCCCAGAGGCAGAGGGCTCGGGTGGGGCTCGGGGCGGCGAGGGTGGTGGGCTGCGCCTGCCCCCCGCCCGTCCGGGGACCTGCAGCGTCCTTGGAGCACCGTGGACGGCCCTTCAGGACAAGGCTCTGCCCTCTGAGGGGGGCGATTCTGAGATGCCCCGAATTCTATTACAACTGGCAGCGGAGAGTGAGAGAGAGGGCCCCGGACCAGTCAGTACCCGGGGACACCCCACAGGAGGCCCCCTCGCTCCTCAGGGTCTGTGGGGGCCTCGGTCAGCTTCCGTTGAGACCCCCAGACGCCGCTGCGTCCTGCTGACCCCCGAGCTTCCCGGGCGTTTCCCGCAGTCGAGCGTCAGACTCTCTCCCCCGGACGGCCCCTGTCCTAGGCCCCCCTTCCCTGTAGCCCCGTCACTTCTTTCCAAACAACTTACACTCTTCCCAAAGCAGAGTGTAAAAGCCGTGAACCCCGGGAAGGGACGCGGCGTCCTCTCCACCGAGTGTGTGGCCGGCGGCTCAGACTTCACGCCCGGGACCTGGTCCTTTCTGGAAACCACGTGTCCAACTAACCCTTCCTTTCAGAAGGGTGTCCGGCCGCCAAGGTTTCATCTGACTCGACCACCACCTCCGGAAGCCAGCTATTCGAGCTTCCAGTCGGGCAGCAACAGGAATCCCAGGGCTCCGAGGGCAGAGCTCGGACGGACGATCGGAGGAGTCAGGACCCAGCCCCGGCTGCTGGGGGCTGTCCCGGGGCCCACTTCACCCTCCTGTGTGCCACCCGAGCAGGCTGACGCTTGGGCGCTGGGGACAGGGCCCGGGTTTGTCTCCAGCACTCGGGAGTGTGGGGACACTTCAGGACCCGTGTCTGTCTAATGAGGCCTCAGGATGCCTGCTGGTGGGACCCAGGGCGGCCGGAGGGGGCCCCGCGGGTCACGGGTGAGAGCCGGGTCTACGGGCAGAGCACCTGGAGGTCAGGAGAGCGCCCGGCCCCCGCCCAGCTGCTCTGCTCTCAGTCAAGTCGTTGTTCTGAGCCCGAGTCTGGGTCATAACAGGAGAGGAGTGGTTATAAATCTCCCGCTTCAGAAGACGGATCCTCCCCCAAACGTTATCTTCAGAGAGGAGCAGGGGCGTCTGCTTATCTCGGAGCCGTGCTCCAGGGAAACATGATGTATGAAAATCTGGATTTACAAAGCAGATACTCCCGGGGGACATTATTCATGGTGCAAAAGGAGGAAGAAAATCCATATTCGAGAGAAGACGCGCACAGGCTTCCTCCAGGTGACAGGGGTCCCGTGCACGCAGGGGACTCACGCGCCCCTGGAGGGGAGGCAGGTCGGGGCGGCGGGCAGCCCGAGAGTTCTGCCCGTCTATCCGGAAGGCACAGGTCGATCGTCGGAGGACAGGTTGCTTGGCGCGGGAGCCCTCAGAGCACAAGTAGCGCCCAAAGAAAGGCCAGCCCGATGTGATGCAGGTGACGCAGGTGATGCTGGTGACTGCTGTGGCCTCGAGTGCCACCCCGAGGGGAACGGAGCAGCAGGAGATGGGACAGCGGAGCAATCTGCACAGCGGAGGGGAGGCCCGGGGAGGAATTAGCGAGGGGAGACCGGCCCGGACTCCTCACAGCAGAGCCTGTGCCGCGCCTGGGATTCGGGTTCCGCGACGGCCTCCCTGAGAGGGTGCGGAGCCGCGAGGGCCGAGGGCCGCAGCGGGCATCCCCCGCGGAGCCGCCGGTCTGGGCCGACGAGGGCTCGTGGCCCCGGGAAGGCGGAGCGGGGCTGCCCTGCCAGCCCTCAGCCGCCAAGGGCCACCAGGGGGTGAGAGAGGGGAGGGGACGTCCTAGACGGCAGCGTGGAACCTAGTGACAGGGGCGGACCTCGGGGCCTGCGCCTCCCTCCCTCCCTCGCTCACTGAGCCGATGGTTACTGAGCCCCCCGCCCCCCACGGTTCACGTCAGGCCTGGCTCAGACCGTGGGGCTCCTGCCTCCCTCCCAGGCTGCTTCTGGGCCTCCCCAGCCCGTCTCTCTGTGCCCTGCACCCCTGGGTCTCACCACACCCTTGGTGCTTCTCACGCTCTCTCAGCCGACACCTGCTTGTCCAGGGCCGTCCGCCCGGCCCTCCTCCGCCCGGACCCCCCTTCTTGCTGGGACCCACGCCCCGCGACCCCGCACCCTGCTCCCGCCTGTTTGACGGACGTGCCCTTTCCCCGGAACGTTCGCTCGGGGACTTCCCAAGAGAGCAGCGGGCGCCTCCTCCCGCTCATTCGGCCGCGGAGACCTGGGGGGCCGGGGTCTTGGGTGCCTCTGGGTGACTGGGGTGCGGGGGGGGGCCGGGTAGGGGACCGAGAGGGACGCAGGGAGGGGGCCACTTAAAGTCCTCAGAAAGCCTCGGGAGCGGGTGGCCGTGAGACAGAAACACTTGACCGGTCTGAGCAGCTCCCGCGGCTGCCCCCGGTTACTGGGAACAGCGGGCACTGCCCCTTCCCTGGGGGCATCGGGGCAGCAGCTCCAAGCGGCTCTGCCAACCTCTCCTGACACCACGTTTCCTGAAACCGCCCCCGAGCGTAATTGCTTGTAGCTGGAAGAGGCTGCGGACGTCCGGAAGCAGGCGGCCCCGTTGGGCTGGAGCCGCCCCCCCGGCCCGCGCCCCTGCGCCCCGTAAATCCCCCGCCGACGCCTCCTCTGTTGATTTACAGCAGTTGTTTGTTTATTCAGAGTGTTCACCTGGCTTCTGTTTTATGTGCTGCGATATTTTCTCGGGCGGGGAACGAGTCTCCCTGCTTCATTGACGGCGGCTTCTGCTACGACATTGTCGAGACTTTTCTTTATGGCTGGTGGGTGTAAAGTTCTGATTTAGAAAACCCACCTCCGCCACGGCTACGGAATCATCTCCTCTCGCCTCCCCCAGCGCACGGTTCCGCTCCGGTCCCCCCGGGCCCGCGTGGGCGTCGCTCCCTCCCTCTCGCGATGGCCGCAGATGGGCCTCCTCCGTGGATGTGGAAAGTGCCGCGCAGGGAATGTTTATTCCCAGGCATCTTGGACTGAGTCACTGGAAGTGAACCGAATGGGGAGCCACGGAGGAGAGTCCCGCGTGGGCGCTTCCTGCAGCGGAGCCGGGCGTCCCCGCCTGGTCCCTCAGCACAGAGACGCCCGCCTGCACCAGCGCAGGAGGGGCAGGCGTCCGGCCTGGGGGAGCCTGCTCCCTGCGTGGCCGAGATGGTGCCCCCAGAGGGCGGCGGGAGGGCCCCTGCACCGCCGTCTCCGCATTTGCAGCTTCAGATGTCCCTTCGTTCACGGCTGCGGAGCAGGCACCTCGCCGTGAGTCACAGCGTCGATCTCGTGTCTGGATGGGGACGTGGCCATCTCAGAGGGTCTGACCTTTTTGCTCGACGAGAACACTGAGGCGTGAGGACCTGGTGGCCATTCCCGTGGCCCTAGCCTGGCCTCTCGACGCCCATCCGTCCTTCAGACCTGCTGTGACTTCTGTCTTGCATGGACCACAGGTCCCCCCTCCCCTCCCACCCACCCTGGCTCAGACTCCCAGCATCAGAGCCAGGAGGGCCCCCTGGGGAGCCGGCCCAGGTCCGCAAGGCTCGCTCAGCCGAGGCGGGGGTTTGGTGGCGGCGGCTTTGAAGCATGAAGGGAAATGCATCCATCTGTCTGCTCACCTGGCAACGTCAATCAAAGTCTATAACGATCGCCGAGCCAGGCTTCCTTCTGGGGCCTGTCTGGACCCACAGAGAGCCGGCCTCCGGGGCTGAACCGGAGCTGGTGTGGCCCTCAGCCTTCGCCGCGGCCTGCGACGACCCTGCCCCACCTGGAGGCCACGCCGGGCAAGGCCATGCTGTGCCCAGGACCACTGTGCCCAGGAGGCCCCTCGAGGCTGCCGTCCCCAACAAGTCACCTGTGCTGACAGGCCTACCATCTGGAGACGCCAGGGCTGCCGTGACCTGCAGCGGCTGAGCCACGGACCTGGGCCTGTAAGCGGATCCGGAGCCCAGATGTCGTCCTGAAGGTGGATGGAGCTGGTCCCGGGTGAAGGGCAGGTCCCACTAAGCCCTCGGTGCATGTTCGTTTGGGCTCCGTCTTTGTTGTCACCTCGATGTGCCTTAAGAAACTGCAGTCCCCGCACCTGCTCGGGAACGTCCGTCCGAGGGACCCTTTGATCCTCTGCTGGGCTCTGCGGGACCTGCACAGAATGACGCTGGGTGGCTTTTCAGTCACTCAGACGTACGGCGTCTTCAATGATTCCCGGCAGATGCCCTCTCACGTGGCCTGACCAGTGAGTCCTTTCTGCTTACGGAAGAAAAGCCGCCATTCACGGCTGGCGATGTGCTTTTGCAGCCACTTGTTACTGTGTGTGGCAGTTACACCGGGGGACCCTGACTCAGGGTCGGGGACACAGGGCCACTCCATCTGTCTCTGTCCCTCCCTGAGCAGAGGGGAGCAGGGGAGACAGAAAACCCCCAGCCCGGTGTCCAGCCCCTGGCCGATTCCACTGGGAAGTCCTGGGTCAAGGTCAGGCGCCAGGTCACCGGACAGACATTCCCTGCAGGTGGGCAGGGGCTTCCTGGGGCACCGAGCACAGGAGTCTAATGGCCTCTACAACCATCCTAGTGTGTTCTATGGAAGACACCAGAATAAATGAGTGACCAGAGAGAGACAGGATGGGCTTTGGAAGACCCCGAAGTCCCCACCGGTCCAGCCTCTCCCTGGTGACCACGAGGCTGCAGGAGGGGAGGGCCTCAGATGGGCAGCCCCCGCCTTTCCAGGCGGCAGGCCCAGCCTCTGCTGGGGGACCCCAGCTGGTCACCGAGAAGCTGCGGGTCAGCCCGGGGACCACGCCTGGCGGTTCCTGCAGACCCCAGCTGCGGCCGCCGTCCTTCCGCCCTCAGACGGCCAGGAGCAGGGGCTGCTCCTCTGCGGAGCCTTCTCCGGCGGAGAGAAGCGTTGATTGAGTTAAAATTGGCTCTCTGCTCAGATTGATCCTCTAATGTGATAGAAAAATATACAGTCCGGGAGCAAAGTTAGATCTCAGTGAAAAATTAAACTGTTATCCAGTTGCCCACTAAAGCATCAAATGCGTTCTCTACGTAATTGTCCCTGCAGACAGCGGCAGACAGGGGCCGCCCGTCACTCCAGCTGCCGCTCCGGAGGCGCCGGGGACACGCGCACAGCTGGGGGCCACCACCTCGGAAGCCTCCGGAAGACGGGCCCTGACTGACTTCAGCCGTGGCCTCTCCACGAATGGGCAGCAGCCCTGTGGGTCTGGGAGGAGAAACCACAGAGCCCCGGCCGCGCACGGAATGGTCACGGGTTCTATTTGGGGTCAAGGGCACGCACCTGGGTTGCAGGCTGGGTCCCCGGTCAGGTGTGGGAGGCAACCCATCAATGTCTCCCTCACGTCGATGTTCCTCTCACTCTTTTTCTCTCTCCCTTCCACTCTCTCTAAAAAAAAAAAAAATCAATGGAAAAAATATCCTCAGGTGATTAACCAAAAAAGGGAAAAAAAAGAAATGGAAGCCTTCCTGTCGGCAGCCCCCATGTGCCTCCGTTTGTCATCTTGGTCGCTGGGACAGTAATTAGGGTTTTTTCCTTCGGGACGTAGGCTCAGTAGCAGAGACAAGTTAGCGTAACTGGGTTTCCAGAAGGGTCGTCCTCCTTCCCTCTGGGTCACACGGAGCGAGAGGCTCGTCCTCAGGGCCGCCTGCCCCGGGGTTTCATTCGCCTGGTCCCGCCCTCCCGGTCACGCCTCTCAGGGGCACCCTTGTCATAGCCCAGATGGGTCCCATGTGGCGTTTCATGACTAGAACGTACACGGAGAGATGAGCACACAGAACAGTCCAGTCCGGCTCGAGGTGCGGAGGACGCCATGAGGAGAGGGGGCCCCCACAGCCGTCCTGGGGACCGGTTTCTGCCCTGACGTGGACAGTGGCCCTCAGGGTGCGGCTCCACCACAGCTGGGACACAATGCTGGCTGCTCCCCGCACGGGCTCGCTCTGGCCTGCAGATGGCTTCTGCGGCCTCTGTCCCCTTCTGAGTAAACTCTGACATGAAGAATTGGGAGTGACACGGGAACACGCCATAATCCACCGTCCACGCACCTCACGCTCACACTGCCACGTCTTCGCCGCCAGCGAGCAGGGCCTTTCATCCCAAATGACGCATCGCCAGCTTCCTCGGGAGGATGGAGATGTTGAGAGGACACAATGGGGGATGTGCCAGGTTATCTTCTAAAGCTGAGAGGCAATTAACCGTGGGATGGGGCCTGTCCTTTGTGCCTTTTATTAATCCTCTGCTATTGTTTCCTCGATAAATCGCTCTGACTGAGGGTCACGGGGAGTTCAGAACTGCTGAGGACTGCTCAAAAGTTTTCTGTCTCGTTCGGCCAACTTTGCCAAGGAGAACTCCTGCGTTTGCAATGCCCAGGCTCCCGTGGAAGCCGACCTTTGTGAGCAGCGTGCTGGGGTGACAGAGCTCACTGGCCTCCGGCTTCGTGCTGGAAAAGGGATTGGGGGCGTAAGGAGAAACCAGGGTGACTCCGGCTTCTGACATCCCCCACCCACACTGGCCCATGCAGGACTAGGATGAAAAGTGAGGCTTTTGGCCCAACCCACTGCTTTCCCCATGAGCCCCCTCCTGCTCAGGTGTTTTATCCAAATTAGGCCTCAGTCACCATTAGTCAGTGACCTCCAGGAAAATAGAACCAATAGGATGATAGATGGATGGATAGATGCTAGACAGATATATAGAGAGATAAAGGTCTACGCAAAGATTTACTATGAGGGATTGGCCCATGTGACCATGGAGACTGAGAAGTCCCACCATCTGCCATCTTCAAGCTGGAGACCGAGGGCAGCCCATAGTGTAGGTCCTCGTTTGAGGGCAGGAGAAGGCTGTCAGGAAGGGAGAGTGAATTCTCCCTCCTCCCACTGTTTTTCTCTATTCAGGTCCCCAATAAGTTGAATGAAGACCATCAACACTGGGGCAGGTCACCTCCTTTACTCAGTCCACCAATTCAAATTCTAATCTCATCCAGAAACACCCTCACAGACACACCCAGAAACAATATTCAAACAAATACCTCAACATCCTTGCCTCAGTCAACCTGACACATAAAATTAACCATCACAGTTACCTCATCGAAAGAATGATGATGGTGAGAATAACAGTGGTGGTGATGGTGTGATGGTGATGATGGTGATGGTGATGATGGTGATGGTGATGATGGTGATGATGGTGATAGTGATGATGGTGGTGATGATGGTGATGATGGTGATGGTGATGATGGTGATGATGGTGTGATGGTGATGATGGTGATGGTGTGATGGTGATGGTGGTGATGATGGTGATGATGGTGATGGTGATGATGATGGTGATGGTGGTGATGATGGTGATGATGGTGATGGTGGTGATGGTGGTGATGGTGATGGTGATGGTGATAGTGATGATGGTGATGATGGTGATGGTGGTGATGGTGATGATGATGGTGATGGTGGTGATGGTGGTGATGATGATGATGGTGGTGATGATGGTGATGGTGGTGACGGTGATGGTGATGATGGTGATGATGGTGATGGTGGTGATGGTGGTGATGGTGATGGTGATGGTGATAGTGATGATGGTGATGATGATGGTGATGGTGGTGATGGTGATGATGATGGTGATGGTGGTGATGGTGGTGATGATGATGATGGTGGTGATGATGGTGATGGTGGTGATGGTGGTGATGATGGTGGTGATGATGATGGTGATGGTGGTGATGGTGGTGATGGTGATGATAGTGATGATGGTGATGGTGATGATGGTGATGGTGGTGATGGTGGTGATGGTGATGATGGTGATGATAGTGATGATGGTGGTGATGATGATGGTGATGGTGGTGATGGTGATGATGGTGATGATAGTGATGATAGTGATGATGGTGATGGTGATGGTGGTGATGATGGTGATGACAGTGATGATGGTGATGGTGATGGTGATGATAGTGATGATGGTGATGGTGATGACAGCAGTAGCAGGACAGCAGTAATAACACCAAGCCAGCCTGTAACAGCCATGGGCAGCTCGGACTCCAGCAAGTCCTTCTTGTGCCACACTGAAAGCATCCCCTGCAGCACACCCCAGCTGCCACATTTCTCCCACTTGAGATCATGAAGAGCAAATCAAGCTTTCTTTTGCTCAGCAGCTCTTGATGTTCACAGCATGATGGTGTCTTTTCTGAGACTCTCCTCCAGACTACAACCCCAGCCTCGACAATGTCCCCACCATTGCTGGGTGTCCTGGTCCTTTTACCACATCAGTCCACTCCTCAGAGCAAGCTTCACCCCAAGCTTCCTCTCACTCACTCCTTCGTTTATTCATCCAACACCAGGGAGCAAGAAAGGTGGCCACACGGCAGGTTTGACCAGACCAGGGCAGGACTGGGAGTGTGTGTCCCCTCTGATCGACGTGTAATGGTCCCATCCATGGCCTGGTCACTGTGTGGTGACTACAGTGCACAGGGGATGCTGTGGGGCTGGACGTCAGCCTGCCCCAAGCCTTTCCTGGAGCTGGACAGCAGCAGAGCCTCAACACCCCCAGATTATGGCTGGACAGTGGCTTAAGGTCCCTGCAGACCCCAGGAGACTCAGCTTGCAGAATCTGAGGTCTCAATGCTCTTCCCTCCTGAGAAGAGGGGACACACAAGGAGAGGTACCCACATACAAATACAAACCTTTCAAACCACCAGGGCCACCCCCAGACCACCTCCAAGGCATTGGAGGCTCAACTGATGCTCTTGTGAGTCCCAGCACCAGCATGAGGTTACTCTTCACCTGCGCAGCTCACCATAATAAGTGCCCCCCCACTTTCCAAGCCTCCCCAGCAACCCCACTCAACTGCATCCCCGGGGCCACAGCCACCATAAAGCAGGAGCTGCCAGGACTCGGACTCTGCTTCTCGGGAAGATGGTACTTACAGGAGACCGATGACCTCAGCCCCCTGCTGACCTGTCCACCACGGCTCCCCAGTAAAATATGTTTACACCCAGTCAATTGGCAATGAAATAAAATGAGCAGCAATAACAGTTGCTGGAGGAGAGGAGCCCTCCCAGGGCCTCCTTACTAACAGGAACAGAAGCTGGTAGGAAACTCTGGAAAACCTCTCAGGTGTCATTTCCCAGAGCTGAACATCACTTACCGTGTGACCCGCAATTGTATTTCTAGGAATTTATCCAAAGGAGACTCTTGAGCAAGGGCCGGGAGACACACACACATTCTTCACGGCCCCAAAAGCTTAGAGGCAACTGCACAGATACCGGCAAACTTTTCCTGTAAAGTGCCAGGTAGACAACATTTCAGGCTGCGGGGTGACAGCGAGATAGAGGAACAGGACCGTCCACCCTCAAACCTCCACAGAAAAGGCGATGGAACAACCGCTGTGAAGGAGGGAGGGAGGGAGGGCAGAAAGGCAGGGAGGGGGCAACTGCAGATAAAGGGAGATAACGGGACAGAGTGACCAGAGTGGGGACCGGCTGGCTCCTCAGCAGCAGGCAGTTGTGGGGGGCCTGGGGGGGTGGCTTCCTCTTGCCAGCTTTTGCTCAGAGCCCCTGCTTGGCTTGAATCCCTGTTCCCTCCCTCGGAGCAAGGACAGAGCACAAGGATGGAGAGTGGCTGCCCGGCGGGAGGGGCCCGCGGGCGGAACGCTGAGCCAGCAGTGGGCAGGGCCCCGTGGCCAGAGCGGTCTCCTGGGCCCCCAGAGCAGGGCTCCCGCCTGTCACTGTCTAAATGGGCTGCGGGCTGGAGGAGCCTGTCTTTTACTCGTTAGGACGGGTTTATCGGCTGAGTGCTTCTCAAGGCTCTAAGACGCTCCGAGACGCTCCGGAGGCTGCGGGGGGGTGCGGGGGGGGGGCCGTGTCCTCTCTCCCCTTTACCAGCCTTCCAGGGGGTGGGGCAGGAGGTCACCGGCTCGGAGACCATTCCAGCTCCGCGTCACCTCCCTGCAGCCCCCTCTGTCCACCGAAGCTCCGCCCACGAGAAACACACGTTGATGCAAATGAGTCTCTCTGGCGGATGCGTGGAGTCATAAAAACAGCCATAAATAATAATGACGGTCTTCCCTTAGATTAAGATTTTTCAAAACCTTGCCGTAAACATTTCCTTCCTTCACCCCGACAGGAATACAGTGACGTGCAGGAGCTGGCTCGCGTCCACACTGGCAGCGACGGTGACACTTCCAGGGGCTCCAGGGGTCTGTGTCCCACGCGGACGGTTTCAGTTTGGGGAGACGGGAAAGTGAGAGGGTTCTGGAGAGGATGGTGGTGATGGTTTCACAACAGTGTGAATGTAGTTGATGCCTCTGAATTACGCAGCTACAATCGATCAAATGCATATAAATGTGTTTCCTGTTACATGTGTGCATGTTACCTTCACACAGAAATGACAGAAGCAGCAACGCGGGCTCCTCGCCTCCTGGCGTGTTCTGTCTCCCTGTTACCTACCTGCCTGGGGTTATGTACGCGGACGTGTCGGCCCCACATCGGCCGTGTCTGAGCTCAGTCCTCTCGACAAGGCCCCGCGCCGGCCCCACACAGAGGAGCCAGGACTGGGCTCGGGGCCGGCCTGCCCAGGACTCGGCGTCACCGCCGCCTCCCCGCAGAAGTGAGATGAGTGTAAGGACGCGGGAAACGAGCGGAGGTGAAACGCGGCGGGGAGCAGAGGCGGGCGCATCCCTGCTCTCTGAACGCAGCGCCCTGAGGCCTCCGCCCGCCCTCCGCCCGCCGGTGGTACCTGCTCTGGGACACAGGGGGTTTGCAGGGGCTTTCTGATGCCGCCCGGGGCACGGTTCTGGGGCATGAGCATCTTCCCTGAATTGGTCCACCCCTTTGGGCCAAACCACACGCAATGGCCCCCATTTTACCAGCGGTGGGTTGGCCTCCTCGGATAGTGTTTCGTATGAGATACATCCTCATAGAGAGTTTGCTCTTTCATCTAAAAGAAATAGATTTTTCCTCAATGGAAAAAACACACATTTACCCTAGAAAACATTTAAAATGCAGGCTCATACACGAGATGAACGTGAATCGATAGTAACTGAGCAGGCCTGTGACCGTCTGGCCGCTTCTTCAGCCTTTGGTCCATGACAATGTACCGTTTCTCCTAAGATTGGGCTAAGCTTTCGATATTGTTGATGACCAGATTTTACTGACTTTTCCTGTTTACATAGTATGTTGCCCAGAGAAACAGAACCAATAGGAGGTGTGTGCCTGTGTGTGTGTGTGCATGTGTGTACATGTGTGTGCATGTTCACAGGGAGAGGGAAGAGGAGGACAGAGATAAATGAGACAGATGGAGAGAAACTCTGAAATCAGTGGTTTTAGGAGGGATCCCATTTCATCCTTGGACACTTAGAACATCCTCTTACTGCTTAAAAATCTCTGTGCTATTTCTCCTGTCTCATTCCTTTGATTTTGTCTTGAATAGACTTGAATTTGCAGGAAATTTATTTACATATTTTAAAATTTTTCTCAAAAGAACCTTTCTAATCTCCTTAGAAATTAAGGTATTTCTTCCTTCATTTTCGAATGTTTTTGTGTTGAATGTTAAGTTAGTTTCCTTTCTTCCTTTCCTTACGTGAGGAGATTAATTGGCCTCTGGATACAGCTTTGGCCACCTTGGCTATAGTTGGATACATAGTGTTCTTTGCCATTAATTCAAAAGTATTATTATTATTGTTTCCTTTCTCTGCACTGACTCTCGCCTGTGGTCCTGCTGGTGAGCTACCACAGTGCTGCCCCGACCGACATCCCTGTCAACCCTGGGATTGGAGGGCACGGCCCCCCAGTGCCACGCCTGGCACAGCTGGAGAGCAGGGTGCTGCCGCTGGGAGACGAGCTGCACTCGTGTGACAGTGTCAGGGAGTGACGGTGACAGTGTCCTGCTCTCGTGGATACGGGACGGTGTCTGAGGAAGTCCCGGCAGCCTTGGTTGTCATAAGGAAAACAGAAACCGGCCCGAATGTGGCTTATTCCTCAGACGGAACGTTACACAGACCTTGAAATGAATGAACTGCATGTATGTGTCACCGTTTCGATAAATCTCAGGGGCAGGTTGAATTTTTTACGAGTCACGTGCACAGTGCAGTGTACAACACAAAACCACGTGTCTGTTTTGTGACACATGTAAAACCTGGCCATGCCTGGCTCGGGAGCACACGCGTGTGAGCTAAACAGGGAAGGGCATGAGGCTGTCTGTCTGCCGTGATGATCTTGTCCCCGGGTCTCCCGGCGCCAGGTCGAGGTGGCAGGGCTGTCAGGATATTGAGCAAGATTCGACTTGTGTTTCCCAGGGAAGCATTTCAAGCAAATATTTCAAGAAAGACTAAACGTGCGGGGCAGAAACGGCCGCTTGGCATAGTATTGACTTTTCTCTAGGTTTGAATTGTTTCATTTTTTATAAAGGGCAAATGAGTTACTATTTATATACTAGACAGAGACTTCCTAGTGCCCCCGTCATCCAGTGAAAGTGTCGCCTACGGGTGCCCAGCAGGGATGGTGTCCCAGACGGAGACCAGATCTGGCTCACCCTGCAGTGTGTGCGTGCGTGTCTGTGTGTGCACCTGTCTCTGTGTGTGTCTGTGTGTGCATGTGTGTCTCTGTGTGCGTGTGTGTCTGCATGTGCATGTGTCTCTCTGTGTGTGCGTGTCTGTGTGTGTTGCGATTGTTAATTTTATGTGTCAACTCGACTGGGCCATGGGTGCCCAGATACCCGGTAACAGGTGCCTTGGGTGTCTGCGAAGGTGATTCTAGGTGAGATTAGCATTTGGTGGACTGAGTAAGGCAGAGACCGTCTTCTTCTGGATACAAGATCCACCTGGCAGCTTCCTTAGGCTTTGTTCCACGACAATGTACCACTTCTCCCTAAAATTGGGACTAAAGTTCCCATATTGTCAATGACCAGATTTTATACAAGATCCAGAAGAAGAGGGACACTGTCTATAGCAGGTGTTCACTGCTCACTGCCCAGGCCTGACAGTCACCGGCCCTCAGTGGCTCGTGACACACGTGTGTAAACGTGCAGACAGACGTGTCTCTGCTACACCTGCCAGCGGGGCTGGGTCTTTGCAGACAGATTTAGAATCTCTGCCTTGTCACTAGAGTTTCCTGGAGACTCCCTTGTGGTCACAGAACCTGCCTGGCCCCAAGCCCCCTGCCCCCAGGTGGCCCTCACTGTGTGCACGCAGGTGGCACAGGGCTCTGAGCGGGCTCCTGGGGCGCGAGCCTTCGGGCAAGGCTGGGAGCCAGCTGTGGCTCCGCAACGCTCTCCGCTGCTGAAGTCCTCACACTTTCCCGACCTCCGTGGAGGAACAAACTGGGGAGCCTGCCAATGAGCCCCCCTCCAGACGGGAGCCGCGGGCCACAGCCCAGTGTCTGCCTGGGGGCGGAGGCAGGGCAATTAGGGTGCCAGTGAGAAAATGAGATCGCGTGTGGGGTCGCAGCAAATCTCCCCACCGTAAGGCTTCCCACTCCCCAAATAAATTGGGGATATTTAAACGTCTAGAGCCTCAGGCGGGATCAGGCCCAGGAGCGAGGTTAATCAGGGCTGCATTGGGGGACGATGGAATTCAGCGAGGCTGCTGAGCCAACAGGGGCCGCCGGAGGGGAGGAGACACGGGGCGAGGAGTGCGGCAGTCAGGCAGGTAGTGGGGACAATGACAGACAACAGTGACGCCGACGAGGTGGATGTTAGAGGACCACGGACGCTGAGGTGCACACATGTGTCCAGAGATCCAACCACTGTCCAAACGACCTTCTGCCCGACACAGGGGTCACTGAGGTGTCAAATGGGACAAACAAAGCTGCAAAGGAAAGAGGCGGGGGCCCCAGACCAGTGCCCTGCACATCCCCCCGGGACTCTCAACTCTGTAGGGCACCTGCCCAGGTGGCCGGCCCAGAGCCTCCGGGCACCGTCCACCTGCAGGGACAGGCCCCTAGGTGTGCACTGAGGCCGGGTTTGCGCAGACGGGCCTGGGCCTATGGTCCACCTGCTCTGCCTCATCCCGGGGCGGCCGCATCTCTGAGCAGTTCAAACAACCCCCGTCCAGGCAGGACAGGCCTCAGGGCTTGGACCACACGACAAGGTGCCGGCTTGGGGCTCAGGAAAAGCCTGGCACATCCTGTCTCGACTCTTGTCGGTCTCAATACAACCTTCTTCCTTGGCTCCCAGGCCGTGGGGCTGGGGTCACCCTGGTGTGTGGAGGGGGCCAGTGGCCGCGGTCGGCGTCCTGCTCGCAGGTGGCAGGGCCCTCGCTCTCTCTCCTTAATGCAGGGATCTTAGAGAAGTTTATTTTTACAGCTCTGGAATTTATTTATATTTATCAAATATGTACCCATCACTAGAGTCTCTTTGGAGGGTTTTCAAAAATTAAAGAATCGCATCTAAAAATACCGACCTTGATATCCATTGTGCGTGGCTAACTCCAGTCCCAGACACATCGGGAGGAAATGTGACAGCCCGTGGGACGGCTCAGGGGGCCTGGGGCTGCTCAGGGGGCAGGGGACTCGGGGAGAGGCTCCCGTCCTTCCCCCCGGGGCCGGAAACAGTCCTGGGGAGACGCTATGACGGTGCCGGACGTGTGGAGGTGGAGGATTCGAAGTCCAGTTACACCCCCATTCCGTTATTTCTTCATTCATTCTGCATCTGGGCTCCCCCTCCACACACAGAGGGCAGGGTGAACCCCAAGTCTGGGTAGAGCCCCGGGATCTGGGGTGGCACAGCCTTGGAGGCCCCTGACAGGCCTTGAGCCCTCAGCCATCATGACTGGGACAGTCTGGCCACTTGTGTCCCTGCAGCCTGCCCCAGGTCCCCGCGGCCACCCCCAGGTCCTCATGCCCCCCAGGTCCTCGCGGCCACCCCCAGGTCCTCATGCCCCCCAGGTCCTCGCGGAGCCCTGTCCACCAGCAGGCCGCTCCCACCCTGGTGCACCTCCACCTCCGTATTGAAAGGAAACTTCACCTCGTTCCACGAAAGAATCTCCCCTACTTCCCAGCAGACAGAGGCTCTGTGGAAATATCTTCTCAAAAATTCACTAACTGTGTGTTTAGCTGCGACCACCCCAGAGAGACCTGCACAGCAGGGCTGCTGTCATCACCTGATGAGCACTTATGTCAACTGCAGTTTGCTACCAGGTTCTCTTTGTCCCTTTATCTAAAAACAATTTCCAAAAGCACCAAAATAAATGAAGCTCCAGGGTCGGGTTAATGTGAAATTGGGGATTTGTTTTGAGCCCAGGGACAGGTTCCAATTCCCACACCACTGTCCTAGGCCCCTGGGGTCCAGGGCTCAGCAGGGGACCACGATCCCGGGGGGGGGGCAGAGCCTCAGGAGGGCCGTGGCCTCTGGAACCACGGGCCTGGGTTTGAACCCACCGAGGTGAGGGGTCCTTTGGGCGATTTCCACTCCCCCTTGCCCCCCAGTGTCAGCGTCCTCACGGGGACAGGTGTGTGCCTGAGAGGTGGCTGGGAACCTGTGACCCACGTTTTTCCAGATTCCACTCCCAACAAACGAGGAAAGTAAAGGACGGGTGGAGAGCTCGAGGTGGCCTCAGTGGTCCCCTGGTCGGGTGGCCACATGGCCCGTCCTCTCTGGGTGTAGCAGGTGCCTCTGACCCTCAGAGAGAAGCTTCCAGAGGAAACAGACTGGTCGGCGCCTCCCTTTGACCTTCCCTCCCTCCACCCAAAGGAGGCGACTCAGACACAGGTGTCATAGGACCACTTTCCACATTTTCTCAGCATCGAACAGGTGTGGGGTCCCTGATTAGGCCTGATCCAGAGCGAGCCCAGGGCAGGACCAGGGTGCAGAGCCTGGGGGCCCCTCCTGTCACCCCTGAGGCTCCTGGGGGGGGGTGGGCAGCTCAGACAGCACAGGGGCAGCCAGGCCCTCCGCCTGCTGGGGGTTGTCCCCCCACCTTCACCCTCACTGACTCAGGCCGAGGTCACATGCCCCCCTCGGGAACCACCTTTTCTCATGTGGCACTTCGTGGCATCCCCCCCACGTGGCTGCCTCTGTCACCCTGACCTGGTCACTGGCCGCACACGCTCTGCACCTCTGAGCTGCCCCAGGGTCAGGGGTCTGCTCTGCCTTGGACCTGGCGCTCAGCTGAAGCTCAGCGGATATTTGCAGGGTGAGCAGAGGCCTGAGTGACCGAACAGATGAATGAGCCGTGGAAAGGCGGCCTCCACCTCGCTCCACGGGCCCTGGAGCTTCCCAGGGCACAGCTCCCCTCAAGACCCTGAACTCTGTGGGACCCCCATCCCCTTGGCGTCACCTGTCCCTAGCCCATGAGGCTTGCTGGAGGCCCCCAGAGGCACCGGGGGTGTTGGTGCTGGTCCACGGCAGGGTCCCACTTGCCCGCACTCTAGGTGACATTGAACTCTGAGTCCCCAACATCAGCCAGCAGCCAGCATCGGACTAGGATTCTTGCTGCATGAATGGGTGAGTCAATGGCAAACCAATGACAAAAATTAAAATCAAATTTCAAATTGCTTAACATCCAAGAATAGAACAGTGTTTTAATCAAGAATCCCACTGCCAAGTTCTGTGCTCAGGAAGCCAGGACCAGAACATAATAAATAAACAAATCTGTCTTTGATTCCTCTGCTCTGGAGGCAGCTCCTGGGTCCCGGGATCCCTGCCTTTGCCAGCTGGCTGCCCGCGTCTGCCAGGAGGCGCTGGCGAAGCCGCTCAGCCAAGCCCGCCGCCTGCCTGGGGCCCGGGGGTGAACTCTGGGCCCCGTCCCCGGGACGAGTCGCTGTGGTCACGTTGCCCTCTGTAGGGTGGACACTTTGCTGTGGCTCCCTTGGCTTCCCTCGGTCCGTGGTATATAGAGATTTTAGTGCCAGCTTTAAAAAATATATATATGTTTTTATTGATTTTAGAAGAGGGAGAGGGAGAGAAAGAGAGAAACATTGATGAGAAACGTCCATCGCCCGCCTCCTGCGTCCCCCGCTGGGGGTCGAGCCCACATCCCGGGCATGTGCCCTGACCGGGAACCGAGCCAGTGACCTCCTGGCACACAGGACGACTCCCAACCACGGAGCCACGCCGGCCGGGCCCAGCTTTTCATCTCTTATGAGAAAAACAACTTCCGCAGCCTTGGTGACGACAAACATTTGCCTCGATGATGTTTTGTCTCTTTAATACTGTTCCTTAGTTTTCTGTGATATATTTACCTCCTTTTACACTCCTTACATTTTATCTGGCCCTTTCACGGGCCCCAACCCCTGCTGACACCTCCACGCACGTGTGTGGCCAGGTTCACGCCCGCGGCCTGTTTCTCGCTGGCGACGCCCCGAGCAGGACTGTCTCGTGGCCTCCGCCTGGGGCCGGGGCGGTGGCGCTCTCGCTGCCCACCTGTCCTCGCTTCTCGGCTTTGTCAGGACGGCCAGGGTGGAGGGGGGCTGCTTACTGTTCAAAGGGCCGTTCCCCGGGGTGTGGGGCTCGGGGCCCAGCCCGGGGTGGCTCTAACGCACCCCCCTGCCCGCCGGAGGAACCGGAGGCCGCGCTCCCCTTGGCTGCATTCAGGTGTCTGCACGAGGAGGGTGTATTGAATTTGTAACTGTCAGAACACGGAGTATTGAACTTTCTATTTTGGTTTCTTTCTGAGCAAGGTCAACATCGAGACACCTGCCACCTGTCACCCCTGAGCCGATATTCAAAACCCAAACAATTCTCCACCTGTCAGGAGAGCAAAGGAAACAGTCCCCCTGCTTCCCCGGTAACGGGAGACAGGACCGAGCCCTGGAGCCCCGGGGAGCCCACAGGACACGGGGCCCCACAGCGGCTCTGTCCACGCTACACGTACACACCGCGATCCTCAACACCACACACCCGGGGAGACCGTGCGCGTCGCCCGGAGAGCGCAGAGGTGGCCCTGGGGGTGGGGGCCTCACCTGGAGCCCAGGCGGGGGAAGGACAGGCTCTGAGATGCGAGGGTCTGTGTCTCAGGGACGTGTCTTCTGAACTAAACGTCAGCAGAGCCTCCAGATCGCCCCCAATGAAAGAGGCTGTGACTCTCATTTTCACTGTCAGCGCCGGGAGTGCCTGTCACCCCGCTTCTCTCCGACAATTATTTTAAGTGCTGCCTGTCAGCCGGGTGCAAGTCAGCGAGACCATCAGCAATACAACTATTAACACAGGAAAGATGACTTTGAGCATCCGCGACGGCCCCTCTCCTTTACGCCTGGGCCTTTACTCCCCGCACGAATGCTGTTCCGCTGGCACGTCGGCTACTTGTTTGGGGGGCACTTGTCCACATGGACATTTCACCCGGGTTTCGGACCAAGACCTCGGACCCTGCCTGCAGCAGGAGCCGGGCCAGCCCGGCTGACAGACTTGCCTTCACGTCCCACAGCTGTGACTACCTGGGGGGGATGGGCCTCGAGAATCGGTTTCCTGCCGGTGGCATCGGTTTTCCTTGGCCTGTGAGTGTGTATGACTTTCACACGTGCACTCACGTGTACACAGACGTATGCACCGGATGCCTCAATTTATGCCTCACACATTTCAGGTGTCTGTATGCTTTTCACACATGCACACTCATGCGAACACACACACACACACACACGTGAACACACATGCACACACGTGTGCACACATATGTACGATGTGCCTTAATTTACGCCTCACACATTTCAGGTGTCTGTGTGCCTTTCACACACGCACACATGCACACTCATGCGAACACACATGCACACACATGTGCACACATATGTACTATGTGCCTTAATTTACACCTCACACATTTCAGGGGTGTGTGCATGCCTTTCACACACACGCACACACACGTGTGCACTGCCACCTTCCTTTTCACCTGCCACATCTCAGGGGCTCTGCAAAGAGCTCCACCCGCCAAACCCACTTGCAGAGCCTCAGCTCACGCTCTCCTCTGTCTCTCAAGCGCGTCTGCATTCCCACCTTCTCTCCCCACCTGAGCAGCAGGATCAGCATGTTATTGTCACAACATGTGACTTTTATGGGGTTGACTACAAAGTAAATAAACACAATTAGTAGCATTTTCACAGCAGCATCGAGAAGCTAGACAGGGAAGCGGGAGATAAACTCCACCCACAAGGGCTGCGCAGGCCTCGGGTTGGAACGAGAGAGGCCTGGGCCCCGTGAGAAGCGAAACGTCGACATGCACAGCGGAGCCGGGAGGGGCCTGAAGAACGAAACGACACGCTTCCGTATGAGGGACCCAAAATAATAACATAATTGCGCCCTAAGTGTTTTATCACTTCATTGAAGTGCGACTAGAAACTACCCGAGTAGAATGAAGGGGGTTCGCTCCGACCGCACGAGTCGCGCACATTCACACGGGAGGGGCCTCCCTGCCCGAGGATAACCCGGGAGACGGGGCGCTCGCCTGGGCCGACGTCACCGCTCAGCGCAGAGCAGCCGGAGTCGCACCGCGTCGGACGCCGCGCCCGGGCTCGGGCTCAGCGCACAGGGGACGGCGCCCAGGGCAAGCCCGTCCGCTCTGTCCCGGGGCCTGGGCGCACCGACCGTTCGGGCGCGGCCCACTCAGACGGGCAGCTTTCCCACCCGCCCGCGAGTCGTGAGCTCAACACGGGCCAGCTGCCTAAGAGCAAAATACAGGGAAAAGTTGAATGAACATTGAGAATAACTTTCGTATAATTTTGGCGTAAAGAGCGTTCTTTTTTTTAAATATGTTTTTAAAATTTGCTTTTGAGAGAGAAAGGAAAGGGGGGGAGAGAGAGAGAAACATCAGTGATGAGAGAGAAACGTCGATCGGCTGCCCCCTCGACTGGGGGTCGAGCCCGCAGCCCGGGCCTGTGCCCTGACCGGACACCGAACCGGCGACCCCTTGGGTCAGGGGGTGACGCTCAGTCCACTGAGCCACACTGGCCGGGCAGGAGTTTTCTTATAACAAAAACATCAGCATATATTTAAACACGTATAATGTAGATACACGTGACTCCACAGGACTGTGCAGAGGCTGGATGCCCAACAATTCTCTAAACAAGTTCGCTGGGAGGGGAAATAATAGCTCAGGAAATCTGTTTGTAACACGTCTGACCGCCGAGTTAATATCCCTAACAAGCCGGGCGTTCCCATCAGCGAATGGACGCAACGCAATACAGGGAGTAAACAGGCAATTGAAAGGAGACAAATGGTGATCGTTACTCAAACTCGATCTTACTGTATTAATAACCCTATTTCTGTTTGTCTCCTGTCTCGCACCCGGCTGACAGGCAGCACTTAAAATAATCGTCAGAGAGGAAGCGGGGTGACAGGCACTCCCGGCGCCGACAGTGAGCACGGGAGTCGCAGCCGCTTGCTCCGGGGCGATCTGGAGGCTCTGCTGACGTCCGGTTCAGAAGACACGTCCCCGGGACCGAAACCTCGCGTTTCGGAGCCTTTCCTCCCCCCAGGGCTCCGGGTGAGGTGCCTGAGGCGCCCCCACCCCCAGGGCCACCTCTGTGCTCTCCGGGCCACGGACGGTTTCCCCCGGGTTGCGGCAATGACGGCGAAAAATGCCTGCGGCGTGGGGAGCGTCTCCCGGGCTGTCGCTGAGATGTTACTGGTCTCCTGTGGTGGTTCTTCAGAAGCCCTCCACCCCACGTCGTTCGTCCTGGAAGCGGCGAGGGGGCCGGGTCCATCCCCGCCGCGTCCCCGTCAGCCGGCTGGGGTGCGGCCGGGGCTCAGCCGCGGGGCCTCCCTCACCCTCCGGGCCAGACAGGAATTTGGAGGAGTGGCTCACAAAATTGCTGAAAAGAAACAGGACCCGGCTTTTCCCGAGCCCTGGTGGGGTGATCGCGGCGGCCAGGACAGCCCAGCTCCGGGCCACAGGGGCAGGGGCAACGGGGGCCGTGTCCAGGGGCCAGCGGGGTCCCAGACGCGCAGTCGGCGCGGCCCCGACCCGACCCGCCTCCAGCCGCTGCCGTCTGTGGGGGTGGCCGCGTCCCGCGTCTGCACTGCCCACGTGGGGGCCACCGGCCTCCCGGGCTGTGGAACCCTGGAAATGGGCCAGTGAGCAATTTCTACTTTTACTTAATTTAAATCAATTTGAGTTTAAATAGCCGCAGGGAGCCCTGGCCGGGGGGGCTCCGTTGGTTGAGCTCCGAGACGCTGCAGGTTTGATTCCCGGTCAGCCAACGCCCAGGCTGTGGGCTCGATCCCCGGTCGGGGCAAGTGCGGGGAGGAGACCAATTGATGTTTCTCTCTCGCATCAGTGTTTCTCTCTCTCCTAAAAAAAAAAATCAATAAAAACATGATTTAGAAAAAAAATAGCCACATGTAGCTCATGGCCACCCTGGGGGGAGGCACAGCCAGGCAGGGCGCTGAAGCCGGCGATTGGGACCTGGGCTCACCTGCCCCAGGACAGCGAGGACAAGCAGGCGTGTCCCTCATCACAGCTGCCCACGGACAGAACATCTTCCTAATGACAAGGCTCTAGGGACTGTGGGGAGCAGACAGACAGCCCCCCTCCTGGGGCTCACATCTTGGGGGGGGTGTGCATGTCGGGTGTCCAGGCACTCAAATCAAAGACGTAATAATAATCCAGCCTCCCCACTGCTCGCCCACGGCCGGCCTGGGTGGGACGGGGCCTGAAGGACAGCCCACCCCAGACGCGGGGCCGCTCCCCGCTTCTCCCGCTCCTCCGTTCCCATGGAAGCCGGCGGAGCCCAGAGCTGGGGCAGTGACAGCGAACATGAGAACTTGACCACCACGTGCTCCTTCAAGGAGTCGCAGGTCCGCAGAGAGAGCCTGGGAGCAGGGACCAGCCCGGCCCGGAGCCACCGCACACAGAGCCTGGGACGCAGGGACCAGCCCGGCCCGGAGCCACCGCACACAGAGCCCTGGGACGCAGGGACCAGCCCGGCCGGGAGCCACCCGCACACAGGGCCCTGGGACGCAGGGACCAGCCCGGCCCGGAGCCTCCCGCACACAGGGCCCTGGGACGCAGGGACCAGCCCGGCCCGGAGCCTCCCGCACACAGGGCCCTGGGACGCAGGGACCAGCCCGGCCGGGAGCCACCCGCACACAGAGCCTGGGGCGCAGGGACCAGCCCGGCCCGGAGCCACCCGCACACAGAGCCTGGGACGCAGGGACCAGCCCGGCCGGGAGCCACCCGCACACAGAGCCCCGGGACGCAGGGACCAGCCCGGCCCGGAGCCTCCCGCACACAGAGCCCCGGGGCGCAGGGACCAGTCCGGCCCGGAGCCTCCCGCACACAGAGCCTGGGACGCAGGGACCAGCCCGGCCGGGAGCCACCCGCACACAGAGCCCTGGGACGCAGGGACCAGCCCGGCCGGGAGCCACCCGCACACAGGGCCCTGGGACGCAGGGACCAGCCCGGCCCGGAGCCTCCCGCACACAGGGCCCTGGGACGCAGGGACCAGCCCGGCCGGGAGCCTCCCGCACACAGAGCCTGGGACGCAGGGACCAGCCCGGCCCGGAGACACCCGCACACAGAGCCTGGGACGCAGGGACCAGCCTGGCCCGGAGCCACCCGCACACAGAGCCCCGGGGCGCAGGGACCAGCCCGGCCGGGAGCCGCCCACCCCGACCAGGACGAGCTGCTGCTGTGGAATCCGTGTCCCCACCAGTGTGGCCTCGGCTGCCCGGCTGCCCCCCCTGGCCCCCCCCCGGCAGTGTGAGGGGCACGTCAGTGGGGCAGTGTCTGGAGCACAGCGTCACTGTTCATAGCCGCGGCTCCTTCTCCTGGGGGCACGCCCACGGCCCGAGCGCAGACACCTCCGACCCCCCCCCCACGAAGAAGGCAGATGACACAGGGACACCGGCCCAACTACCCGCCAGTTAGCGATTCGGTTCTGCTCCTGCGGAGTCGGACAGAGCAGGTCCCATGGGCACCCGGAGGTCCGGATGGGGGCCTGGGGGCCCCTGGTGCAGGGCTGGCTCCTGCCAAGCGCTCGGCAAACCTCGCCCCTGTCACCCCCAGTCCCGGCTGGTACTCATCAGAAACACTGGCTCCCTGGCAACCCTCTCATCTTGGGTTGTTTGTAATTAGACAGGTGCCTGCCCCAGGGACTCCACAGTCACACCCCGAGCGGGAGCTCCGCCCCCCGGCCCTCCAGGCCCGGCCCCGTTCTCCTGCCCCCTGGGGGGTGTGGGGACAGGAGGGAGGCGGGCAGGGTGGTAACGGGGCCCCGTGGGGAGTTCTGTTTTGCTGTGTTTTAGTTGTTGTATTTTCCATTGTTGGGTGGCTGTCAAAGTGGAGAGCTCCGATCCCCGAGAGATGTGGGTGACACTCGGAGGCCAGGTCCACAGGACGTGGGGTTTGCCCGAGGGCCCTTCCTCCCTCTGCGGCTTCCGACAGGGTTCCCCCCACTGGCTCCATCCGGGGCCTCTGACCTCTTGGAAGGTGATACCCATGGGGCTGGGAGGGAGGTCCCAGAGGTCCCCAGAGACCAGCGACCCTGGACGTGGGAGGAACCCAGATGTGACCAGAGGGCTGCCCTGCAGAGCAAGAGGGGCCCAGAGCAGACGCGCTGAAGGTCCTACCACGCGGGGTGCCCTGGGCCTGGCTCCTGGCTGGGGTTCCTCCTCACACCGGAGCCCCAGCCAGCACCCTGCAAAACAGCCCACGCTGGGGTTGAGGCGGGCCCTGTGTGGCAGCCCGTGTCTCCCCGGCTCCCAGTGACCCCCGAGGACAGAGGTGGGCCCAGGCTCCGGGTGCCCGACCAGCGGTTGCTCCTGAGCGAGGCCAGTGTGATGCCAGGAAGGCTCCGCCCCTCCAGGCCTCAGGGTGGTGAGGACCTTTTTTTTTTTTTTTTTTTTTAAATATATCTTTATTGGTTTCAGAGAGGAAAGGAGAGGGAGAGAGAGATAGAAACATCAATGATGAGAGTCATTGATCGAGCCCACAGCCCGGGCATGTGCCCTGACCAGGAATTGAACCCTGATCGCCTGGATCCTAGGTCGACGCTCAACCCCTGAGCCACGCCTGGCTGGGCTGGTGAGGATCTTTTTAGCAACAAAAAGGGGTGTCCAGAGTGCTCCCCAGAATCACTGCCCATAATGTGGAGGACCAGCCCTGCACATGGACACCCCCTAGGATGCTCCTAATGGCCACTCAAGTCACCGCTGGTCCCACCAGCTGAGGCCAGACAGGCCACCTGTCTGCAGCCCAGCTCAGGAGGGGCCCCAGCGAAGCCCCATAAACATAAGGAAGGAACCTGCTTCCCCGGACGCCGTGGAACTGACACCAAACACCATGAAGCTATAAACCAGCAGCCGAGGGGGGCTGGGAATTCCTTAAAGAGTAAATAAAATGTATATTTCTTAGACTCGTGGAGAAAAAATCAATATCACACGTGTACTGATGCCAGACAGACAAGGAAATTATTAAGCGCGACACAGATTTACACACCAGGCGAGGACATTCAAATGCATCAGAGGCATAACTTATGTTTTCTTCATGGTAATATTTTTATTTAAGACTTCCCTCTGTGCCGGGGCCATACTGCTCTTACTTAGCAACGCAGAGCAAGCCTCCATCCCTCATGAAGTGTGTAAATAACAGTGAGAGCAGCGTCCAGGGGCTGCAGGAACCTGGGGAGGAAGAGGCTGGGCGCACAGGCCCAGGCCCGGCGGGGACCGTGACGCGGCGGAGCTGCCTCCCCGGGTGGCCCCGCCAGGCGGCTCCCTGCACGGCATCAGGGTGCGTGGCCCCCGGAGCTGGCCTGGAGAAGGCGGGTCTGGTCTCGGCTTCGGGGAACCACCCACTCCCCGTCTGTCACCCCCCAGGCACCAGCCCCAGCTGCCCCAGGTACAGACAGAGCCTTAGGGAGCACGGACCAGGGCCCAGGCAGGTCACGGGGCCCAGGAAGCCCACACCTGGGGGCTCCTGTCCCCGGAGGCAGCTTGTCCCTGCCCCCCACCAGCTCCAACACTGCACACGCACGGGGCCAGGCCTCTCTGGAGAAGCATCTTGGCCTCGGGAGGGAGGCTGGGGTCGGGAGGAACAAAAACAGGCCCCGGCCGTTGTTTAAAGCGGCTATAAATTCACAACATAGTTCATATTTTAAGATGATTAAAATTTATTATGGCGAGATAGGACCACCTCTCCGAAAGCCATCGGACAGGCAGAGCTCTGGTTTGCTCTCTGATGTTACTAATGGCCGAGGAGCCGGACCCGACCTTACCTGTGGGCGCCCACGGTGCAGCCCCACAGGGCAGCTGCCCACGGCCGGCCTGCCGTCCACCCCTGACGCCTGGGGACCTGTGCCGATGCTGGTGTGACTCCTGCCTGGGAGGTGGCCCTAATCAGCCCCAGTGGGGCCCGTTACCGCAGGACTCCGCACGATCATGAGCAGATACCCAGACCCGCTTGCAGATGAGCTCGGGGACCCTGCACCAGCAGCTGCACACGGGGCGACTGACAATCAGACTCACACCCTGCAGGCTGGCGCCGCTCCTGGTCTCACCTGGAACCTGGCAGAGTTCACCCCTCTACCCGTCCTGCGTCCCTCACCGTCCTGCCTGGGACACCCCGCTTTCCTTCCCAGTCCTGTGCTGCTCAGACCTGAGCATCGGGCCTTTTCACAGGGCGTCTTCCTCCGGCTTCTGCAAGGTCGCTCACATTTTCAGGGACCCGGAGCCGAGCTCCTGCAGGAACCTCCTGTACTCTGTGGAGGCTGCGATGGCGTCTGGAGGACCTTCTGCCCTTGGCACAGCCTGGTCAGCCCAGGGACTCACGACCTGCCATTTCCACTACTTCTGGGAACCAGCAAGGGCCACTTTCTCACGTGCACCTGAACCCAGAATGGAGAACCAGAGTGACAAGGAAGCCAGGCCCCTAGGACCTAGCTGCCATCACTGGAAGTCTGCCAGGGCTCTGGACAAGGCTTACTGTCCTCCGCTGTCCCCACCCCGGGGCCCAGGCACCGTTCTGGGCCATGCGAGGCCCATGGCTGCTCACTTGGGGGGCGGACTGGGGTCCAGGGTGTGTTTGTTGAGGGGAGTCATCTTGGGGACGGTCTCCTCTCCCACCCGTTAAGGCTGGAGTGACCCATCATTCACTCATGGGAGACAGAGGAGCAAGGAGGACCTGTCCGGAGACAGTGCCCACCCACAGGTGAAGCAGGACACGGAAGGGGCTCGCCCTGAGGTTCTGTCCTCTCTCCGTCCTTCTACGGGCCACCAGGAGAGCCCTCCCTGTCCTCAGGTGAGGTGGCACAGCAGGGAGGAATCCGTCTCGGATGAGAGTCACGCAGGAGGGAGGTCACCGGGCTGGTCACCCTGAGCAGGGGTGCCCGAGGGGCCGCTGTGAGGAAGGGCAGCGTGGCTGGCTCTCCCAGATGTGGACAGAAGAGAGGAAGACAGAGGACGCCCTAGGGAGGAGGCGCTTGGACGCGGCAGGAGCATCGTGGGCACTGGCTGCTCCCCAGGTGGGTGGGGCCACCTGCAAAATGAAAAGGGGCAGGAAGAGGGGAGCCTGCCAGCCACCTTCGGGAAGATTCTGCAGGAGTGGAACTGGGTGCCCAGCCCAGGGCATGTAGTGCGGGGCGTGCACACGGTTACAAAGTTGCAACCAAACCTGCATGTGGGAAGCAACATGAAACAAATGAACCAAAGTTGTGTCAACTTGGCAGCTTAACTTCACACAGAGAAAGGATTCTAAGGTCATTTAAAACAGTAATTAGTAGATCATTGGTGGTTAAATCCTCAGGCTAGAAATAACACGACCAGGTTTCCACAACCAGCTGGTCACTAATCTCGGGATTACCGTGTGTACCACGAATCTGAGACGGCGATTCCTTAATGAGTCTGGTCTGTAAGCTGCTCAGAAGGGATGGGACAGGATTTTATGTCTGTGAGGGAGGAGTCCTCGTGGGGCCACGGGTCTGTAAATAACTATGCAGCAGAGAGAGGGGTGAGGATGGGGGCACCTCCCTTCCAAGCCCGGGTCAGCCTTTGGGGGGGGCACATCCTCCCATACCCACCAACTGGGTGCACCTCCCTTCCAAGCCCGGGGCCAGCCTGTGGGGGGCACATCCTCCCACACCCACCAACGGCCTACACACACGAGGGATACGCAGGTGGGTGGGTGCTGGGCTCACTTCGGCACCGAGAACGCGCCTCAGGTCACCCTGCCGCCCGCCTCGCACAGCAGCAGCCAGGAGGGCGGACGGTCTTGAGATGATGAGATTCAACAGAGGACCCGATTTCACAACTTACTGAAATTATGAGGGCATGTTATTGGTGCAAGATGAGAGGAGCAAACTAGCGTTAGTTTTAAGTTTGTGCAATTAATCTATGTATATAAAGATACTGACATTCTACGTGATTACCTGGACTATATAGTGTCAACTGATGGCCACTGGTGCCAACTTAATGCCAAGGAGAATCCCCAATTTGGGGTCCAGCAGAGAAGGAACCTATTCAGTGCCAACAGCTCGGCGTCTTTGGTGGTTCGGCTCAGTGGGGGGAAAGCGCCCCCAGTCCCGGTGGAAACACAGAGTGGCTCCCGGGGCCAGGCGGGGGCTGGTTTATAGGGACAGGAGTCCCCGCCCCTGGTCCCTGATTGGTCCGTCCTCATGCAAATGAGGACACAGAATCCTTACCGTTTGATTGGTCCAAAGGCACTGTCCTGATTGGTCAGAGCAGTTGGGTGTGAAAAGCCTCAGTCCCGCAGGTAAAGCCCCGGGTGACTTTTCCACTTTCAGCTCCGCAGGAATGAAGGCGGCCCACCTGACCCCTCCCCTGGCGCGGCCTCGGGGCCCTGTGCTCTGCCCAGTGGAGGTCAGGCCCTGGGGGCTGCGGCCGCCCTGATCTCCCCCGTCCCCAGTCCCATCTCAACCAGAGCCGAGTGCAGGGGCACCCGGGGCTCGGGGTTGGCCTCACTGCCCTGGACCCAGTGCCCAGTGGGCATGTGATCCTGCCAGGGATGGCTCAGCCGCGACGCTTCTCAGCCGTGGACCGTCTACCACATTCCACATGCTGCCAGTTTTACCCCAGATCCCCCGCTTGGGGCTAGACCTGCACCGAGGAGGGGGCGGGGCCAGTCTGCAAGAGGGGGTGGCTGGGGCGCACGCCTTACACGCACGTCCCCAGGTGGTCGTGCACGGCCTTTCTCAGGTCCTAATGAAACTCCCCACTGTGCCCCTGTCCACTCTCACCCTCCCTCGAAATCCCAAGCACACTCAGTGCCTCGGCTGGAGTGGGTTCTGCCCCTGGGCCAGGGAGGCCAGCAGTCAGGCCTGGCCCTGTGGACATGGATGTGATGGGCTGTGGTTGGCATGTCCTTTCCCCCACCAGCAGACCAGACAGACGGAGCCAGGGCCCCCGGGAATGCCTTGGGCCCCCTCCCTCCCTCCCGCCCCCTCCCCAGGCCCAGACAGGCGGTGTGTCTGGAGGCTGACATCTGGGAACCGAGATAATGCCTCTTTCCAAGGGGGCCTCACCTCCTGATTGATTTTTCAGCCGCTCCGGCTTTTCCCCCAAATTGAAAAGGGTTTTACACAATTGACAGGTGATAAAAACAGGTCTATCAAAGCAATTTTTCTTCTCGAGGGAAAAGGTGCCCCCTCCCAGCGCACACCTCTGGCTCCCTGTGCAGGGAGACTGTTTTCTTGGGGGTTGGGCTGGACCCCAGCCTGTGCTGCCAACAAGGGACAAGGGGTCAGGAGGGTCTCCGGGGACCCTGGGAATTCTCAGTCCCTCCCCAGGCAGCCTGGGTGCTGGGATGTCAGACAGGATGCAAAACATTTCAGGTGCATCTTCCCACAAAGTCCCCACAACCTGGGCTCCAAGAGGCCAGGTTATTTGCCCAAGGTCACAGCCTAGGTCACGGAGGAGCCAGAATGAGTCCTCCCCGAAGTCACCTGATGCAAACGCCACACCCTCTCGGCCACAGAGAACTTTCTGCTCTGCCAGCCGGAAGCAGAGCCCACAGTGGCTCCGTTCCCTGATCATCAGAGCAGTTCCCAGATAGGAATCGGCCTGTGCACCGCCCGGGGCGCAGTGGACTCCTGATTAGATACATATAATCCTCGCCTATCTGCGCATCTCTCTAATTAGCCTCCCCAGCCGGTCTCTGCCACAGACACGCAGATCCCACCCTTAATAAATGGAAGGAACGCAGGCGCCCTAATCTCCGAGACACACCAGATAAAAGATTCACCCTGTTTAGTGGGATTAGAGGAGAGTTTTGACCTTGAGCTGGGAGGCATTGTTTTCTGAGTCGACTTCCAATTGGAAACATTGTTGTCTTTCAAAGGAAACAGGCACTTGAAACTGTATCAAGTACAAACAATGCCTGACCGACACTGAAGACCCGGCCAATCCCAGCCACTTTATGAAAAGAAAATGACTTATTTCAAATGTGATTGCACCCAGAAACCGAGCTGGAGGCCGCGGTGTTCGCTCATCTCCCCTGCCTCGCTGGGCGAATCTCAGTAGCGCGTGTCTTAGCAATAATCAGGTGCTTAGTAGGCTAATTATTTTGTGACTAAAATCAAACAAAATCAAGTAATTAAACAGCAGACAGAGAATGTCTGAGGTCCTGCCCTGGCCGCTGGTGAAAGTCCGATTCTCGGGCTGGTTTATGAATAAAGATCGAGTCTTTGTTTGTGGCTGACACGGCCAAGGCCAAAGAACCTGCCGGCGGCTCCTGGAGAGGAAGGTCGGAGCCAGAGTGTCCTTGGGGACATGCCTGCCGGGTGCACATTGGACACAGGTCCCTGGGGAGCGATGGCCATTTTCTGCTTTCAGCCTGAGGCCTGACTGGCAGGACAGGACCCATCGGCTCACCGGTCAGATGGCAGCCCGTTCCCTGCCCACACACCTGCCCGGACACTCACCTGGAAACCTGCACAGACAGATCGGCTCAGGGAGGCCCCCCCAACCCTGGGCAGACTCTGCCTCACTCTGACCGGGTGCTGGGGAGGCCAGGGCAGAGCCCGGATCTGCAGGGGCGATGGGCCCTGCCGGGCAGGCTCAGAAGCGGCCTCTGAGTGGTGCACCTGCCCATCGGCTGGTGAGCACCTCCCAGCACCAGCCCAGGTGAGGAGCATCGTGGGGCCTCGCAGACTCTCAGACGGTGAGTTCTGGCTCCCGATGCGGGAGAAGCAGCCTTGCCCACCTGGGAACCACCCTCCTCATCAGCTTTCTCACTCACGCGCTCGTCTAACTTTCATCAATAACCCTCAGCCAGGAGCGCCTGGGGCTTTGGCTGGGCTCATATGGAATTTTCTCTACAAGATACTAAGTGCCCAGTGGAGACCAGGGGCTGGCAAACTCATTCCACAGAAGGGCAGATGGGCGGATGGCAGAGGGTGTAGAGGGTGGTTCTCGAGAGGAGAGAACAGTCTACAGAGAGGCAGAAGGTCAATATAGTAGGCTCTTTGGGCGAGGTGGTCTCTGTGGCCCCCACTGAGCTCTGCCGTTGCCTGGAAGCAGGAGCCATGGACAGTAGTTAAACGAATGGGTGTGGCCGCTCTGCAATAAAACTTTATTTACAATAACAGGCGGGGGTGGGACTTTGTTTGCAGACCCTGATGGAGGCGGTGACTCCTTAGGGACAGTGTCCAAACCCACCATCCTCTTTGCAGAGCGGGCTCCTAACCCTGGTGTCTCCAAGCCAGCAGGTTGCTCCGCGGTGAGTGCGTCACCGGGAGCCCCCAGCCAGCACAGCACACGGGCCCTCACCCACCCGCGTGCACGCCAAGCCCTGGCCTTCCCCACGGTGACAGCAGGGGACGCCTGTCACTGGGTGGCTGGCAGGGTCCTGCAGCACGGAGCGGGCGCGACCGGAACCCATCTGCTTCCATCCTCACTTTCACACCCGACGTGCAACACAGAACCCGTATCTGCTCCGGGGGACAGAGCAGCCGCGGGCGAGAGGTGGGTTCGAGTCCCGCCTGGCAGCCGTGTGCCGCGCAGGTGACGTACCGTCTGAGAGCCCGGCTTCTGTGTCTGTTTGTTTTAAAAGTGATTCCTCAAAGTTCTTGCAGGCGCTGGATGAGACGATGAATACGCCACGTTCATCTGGTGCCCGAAATGGGAGCTCTTCTTAGGGGGTCGCTCCTCCCAGTGACCGACCCCCATGGAAAATACCCAGCCCCCAGGAGGTAGCGTTTCCAAACATCTCTCTCCCCGAAGATACGGTTTTAAATGATAGCAGATAGTAGATGCAGCTGCTCATTATGGAATTAACTGCGCGCAGGGAGGTCTGGCATTTGGGATTCGGGGAGAGGAGGAAAGTGGGCCAGGCACCCTCAAAATAGTAGATTTATGTTCCATCCTTGCCCGAAACCCAGACGCCACGTTGGCGCAGGGACAGCTGTCTGTTTCCATACAGTCTGGCGAGTCTGGAAAATAAACACAGCGCCCTGGCCGCCGCCGGGGGGAGCGGGGAATCCAATTAAGCCGTTTCCGCGGAGCGGGGCCGCGCAGACCCGGATAAAGTGGATTTGGAAGGTGCAGTGTTGCGGCCGCTGAAATGCGTGGGGGGTGTGTGAACATTCATCGACTTCAAATTGGCTTTAAATGCTGTCTGCTCTTTAATAAGATTCGTTTTATGAAGTTAACCTTCATGCCTGGGGATCGTCCCCCACCCGCCTCCCCAGACACCGGCTGGCAGCCGCTCTGGGTGCACTCAGGGCCCCAGCTCCGGCTCCGGCTTGTGTCCGGCGGGCGGAGGCCACCACGCAGTCCACACTGAAATCTGGGGGCACCTTGGCACCAAGTGTGCACAGTGTCAGCAAACAGCCGGTGTGGGGGGGACGGGTGCCCATCGGGACGGGGTATTGCCCACCTGCCCCCCTCCCCTGCCCCCTCCCCCACCCCCCTGCCTCCCCATGTGCTGGGGGCCCTGCTGGGACCCAGCAGTGAACAGAGACAAACCACTGTCCCCAGGAAGCTTACATTTGAGAAGATGGGCCAGTGGGCAGCAGGAGACCGTGGGCAGGGGCACAGCTCTGTGTAAGGAGGGGACAAAGGGGGAGCCCACCTGGCATCCCTCAGGCTTCCCCAGGTGCATCCCCTGTGGGCGGGGCCTGTGCTCTGAGGGTGGAGTCTGGGCTCCGTCTGGGTGGGGCCCCCACCCCTTCTCTGTCCCCCCCCAGGCCCTCCGCAGGGGCTCAAGGGGGAAGCTCCTCACCGCGGGCTGAGCCCCCCTGTCCTTCACCTCTGCACCCACGAGGGGCCACCATGGCCTCCGAGGAGGGTCTTGAAGGCAGGGACGTTTATTTAACTCACAGCTGCTGACTGGGCCTGTTCCTGCCCTGCTGACTTCTGACTTCTAATCCAGGTGCCAGCACAGCCACCCGGGCCAGCGAAGGGCACCAGAGGGGACCCTCTGCCCTGAGGCCCGGCCCAGGCAGCCTCCTGGTCCCCTCCCCAAGAAGCAAGGCTCAGAGGGACTCGATGACAGAGCCTCAGTGGCTTTGTGGGGTGAGTCCTGGAGGAGAAGCCACCCCACCCTGTCTTCCCTCTGCAGGGCTCTAGGGCTCGGGGACATTTCTGCCCATGTTCACAGTGTCCCTGGAAGCTAATCGGCAGGGGGGCCACCTGTCCCTCACTTTCCCCACTTTACACATGACAGAGGCGAATGGGGAAGGACCTGTCCAGGGCCTGATCTGTGCTTGACCGACCTGGGTCCCTGAGGCCGCAGGGATCTTGGAACCCCACCTGCCCGCCCGGTTCCCTGACATGGGGCTGCCACCGACGGGCTCACTCCAGGAGCCGGAAACCATGTCCCTCAGCCCGAGACCGGAGGTGCGGAGGGTCCCAGGGACAAGGCAAGGCCGTGGCCGTTTACAGGATACGGTTCCCTTCCAGCTCACCCGCCGACTGAACTGTGGCCAAGAAGCTGTCTGAGGCACCTCTCCGCTGGGCCTGGCTGCTATTCAGACTTGTCACCGATGGTGACAGAGCCAGTGCCACCTTCCTCCTCAGGAAAGGCCTGTGAGGGGCCGGCATCCCACCCAGCCAGCTGTCTCCTCAGCCCACCACGGGGGCTGGTTGGCAGGGCACAGGGACCCTCAGGGCATGTCTGCGTCGTGACTCACGCAGGGCGAGGCCAGTCCCCTCCCAGGCGGCAGAGGGCTCATCCCGACGACCAACTCCAACCCTGTGGACCAGTGGGCACTTGGTTTACATGCCGGGATGTGAGTCCTGAGAAGACAAAGGAAAAGACGGCATTTCTCCCTCCCCTTTCCCCTCCCCTCCCCTCACACACACGCACACACACGCACACACACACACACACACGCACGCGCACACGCACGCACGCACACACACACACGCACGCGCACTGCTGCCTCCAGGGTGGAAACAGTGATCTGATTTGTGGGAGCCTCTGTGGGGGAGCCGAGCGGCTCAGCGCCCACACCCGTGTCCTTCGCTCCGGTGCTCCTAGGAGCAGATCCTTGCTGTCATCAGCTGCTGCCAGGATGGCCGGGGGCGAGGAGACTTATCTGCACTCAGCTAATGACCCTCATTTCTTCCCATTTTTTCCAACGAGTCCCAGATTCCATTATGCCCATTAAGATGTGCAGGCTCATCCCCTGAGATTCCACAGCCGGAGAGCTCCTCCGACCTGGTTTCCATTTCTGAACAAAGAGCAGTGACATTTCTGAGTTTTGCTAACAGGTAAAGTGCCTGATAAGGCCGTGTCAGATCTGCACCCGACCCACAGGAGCCTGAGCAGAATGTGGGAGGGCTGTGTGGGGACAGGAGAGCATGGTGCTCTGAGTGGGGTGGCAGGGGCTGAGTCTCAAATTTCCATGCCTCAGCACTTACGGACATGCACACACGCAGTGCATGCCAAAACATGCATGCATGAACGGGCACAAACACGTGCAAATGCACGGACACACATGCACAAGTAATCACACATGGACACAAACACAAATGTGCACACACAAACACGCATGAACATGGACACATGCAAATGTGCACACAGTGCACATGCATGCACACATGAACACATGACCACAGTGCACATACGTGTATACAGATATGCACATGGACACATGTTTGCATGAACATATGTTCATGCACGTGTGCACATGAACAGTACATGCCTGCACATATAAACACACACCTCACAGCCGTCCCTGGTATGAGACAGGCCGAAGCTGGTTGATCAGACAACCTTTAACAGGCAGAGGGGAAGCTGCTCTCTTTCAGGACCTACTGTGTGCAGGCTCCGTGCTTTCCTTATGTCACAGTATTTCATTCTCACCACAACCCAGGGGGCCTGTGCTGCCATTGACCCTTCCACAGCTGGTCATGCCCAGGAAGGGGGTGCACTGGGACCCATCCCCAGCCCCTCTGCACCCCACACTGCGTCCTCGGCGAGGAAGACTCTCAGACCAGGCTGAGGGCGGCCACCTCCACTCAGATGCCCAGGCGCATCTGCCAATATTTTGGAGTATTTGGTGAGATGTTAATGAAGGTCCCTACTTAAAGGCAATCATTCCATCTCCATGTTTGCACATAAATATTTACACAACAGTGCAAAACGCCTCCATGCGGAGGAGCTGGGAGCTTGTCTTGGCCAAAGCTCTGGCGGGCAGTGAGGACTGGAGGGGCAGAGCAGGGACTGAGGTCCTCCCCCTGCCCACCACCCGCCCGGTCAGCCTGAGCACCGGCCTCCCCTGTGCTCAACAGCCCGGACACCTGGCAGGTGGCCCTGGTCTTCAGCATCCCCAGCGAGAAGCACGCTGGCTGGGAGGCGGTCCCCTCGGCGGTGTGGTGGGTGGTCAGTTAACGGGTGAGAGGAAGACCGGGAGCCCCCTGGACGGGGAGCCCCCTGGACGGGCCGGCAGCCTCGCGCGGCCTGAGGAGGAGGCCTGCTGTCTCCGTGGTGAGGTGTCCGTTTAGGGGACTTCCTCCCGCTCCAGACTCTGCCGGGCCCCAGGCCCCATGGCCCCACGGCCAGGGCGCTGGGTGGGACCAAGGTTCTGCAGCCCCGATACATACCTTTTGGGATATTGATTTCAAAAGACTCCGAAATTTAGAACATTGTTAAAATGCTTTCACTGGCTGTAACTTGCGGGCAGAGGAATCCAGATAGAAACACCTGCTTGAGGAAGGAAGAGCCACATTAGCCTCATGATGTCACCCGGTGGGGCCAATGGGGCCCAGCAGAGCCCTTGTGGGGTTCCCCTCTCTGTCCCACTGCTTCTGGGGCTCAGCAAGAATCTGTTTACCCGTCTACCTGAAAATCCCATTTTCCTTTGACGCCCCAGCCCCCTGCCTCCCTCTCCTGTGTCCCGAACGGAACATAAACCTCAACGGCCTGATGGGCCCTCGGGTCTCAGGTCCTCATGCCCCCCCCCCCATGGACATCATGATAAAGCCGGATGCTTTCTCCTGTTAACCTGTCACCAGCCAGAAGGACTTAGAGGTGGGAGGAAAGATTTTTTTACCCCACAGGGCAACGCAGGCTGAGCTCACGAGTGGCTTCTCTCCAGCCCCGTGTGAGTCACAGGCACCGTGGGGGCCGCTCTTTGCGCTCGGGGGCAGACGGTGCCCTGTTCTCCGCCGGGCACGGCGTCCCCACGTGTCACCCTCTGCAGGGACCTTCCTCCTCCACGCCCACCGAGCCTCAGCAGGACACTCTCGTTTCCGCCCGACGGGTTTGCGGGGAGCACCCAGCAGCGGTGACCGTCCCACCCACGGCTGGTCCTGATCCAGATGGGAGCAAATGTTGTGCAGACAGCAGGTGACGGAATGAGAGACTGAGGGGACCACAGACGATTGGAGATGATGGACAGACAGGGGGCCTGGCCGCGCGGCCAGGAAATAGCCACTGGGACGTGGGCGTCTAGACACGGGGGAGGGCACATGACTCCACCACCGTTTCGGATACGGCCCCCCCCTCCCCGGATGTACCACGGAAATATGTGCGCAGTGGGGCCCTGGTAGGTAGCTGTTGAATGAAAATGTGAGAGGTTTTCCTTAAGTTACGGCCAATGAAAGCATTTTAACAGCAGTCTAAATAAAACGTAGAATTCGCTTCGACTGTTCATTCCTCGGTGAAAGGCGCGGAGAAGACCATCTGGGAGCAGAGAAGGAAATGAGATGACAGGAACGCGCTGGAAATCTTTCCTGGCCATGTTCTGGGGCAGCCCTTCCTCCACGTAGTGGGCAAGGCAAGTGCTCGTTGACGGCAGGTCCCCTTTCCTCCAGATGAGAACCCGATTATGTAAATACATGCGCTTTCCTCTCAGCAATAAGGTCCATGATAGTGGAAAATCAAATGCCACCTGTTATTTTTAACACTCAGTGTGGGGCAGAAATTTTGTGGGGCATAAATTTTATGCCACGAGGGACGAGACACCGAACCCTTGACCACGTCCTTCCCAAGGGCCTACTGGGAAAACAGGTCCTCGAAAGGCTCCAGCCTGGCCACGGCCATGGCCACGGCCACGACGAGCACCACGGGACAAAAGCCGATCCTGCTGATTACTCAGCGAGAAAATCAGGCTGCGGACAGAACAAGGACCTTATTTCCTCTCTGCCAGCGACGGGCTTGAGACTCGGAGCACCCGAGTCACTCACCAAACTGATCAATTAACTCGAAGTCTCTGAAGTAAACCCAGAAAAAAAGGAAAGATAAAGTATTTAGGGTAGAAAAATCTCAATGAAAAGATACGTCAGGTTTTTTTAAAAATCCCATAACATTGCATCTGTTTTTATCGTTGATTCTGGAGGTGGGCACGTTGGCTACAAAGTTCATCAGGATACAAAGAAGCAAAACCAGCCAAGAAAACCCTAAAATAAAGTGCGGCGGGCGGCGGGCTCCGTGGCCAACATGAGAACGCCGCGCGTCCCATGTGATTAGGCGACGGGCGGGCGAGCAGACAGGCTGCGGGAAGGGAGAAAACCCAGAAGCAGACGCGACGACCGCGGGAACGGAGCGGGTGACGGCCACACGCTCCGTCGGAGGGGGACGCGGGCTCTTCCGCGCGGCCTGGAGCCGCCGGGCAGCCACGAGGAAAGGCACCGTCGGGTCCGTTTCTCACATGATATTTGAGGGGAAATTTCAAGCAGTTGAAAAATGTAAAAAACAAACCAAGAGGAACCGGAAGAAATGAGCTTGGTTACACCCGGGGGCGGCCCTGGCCCAACACCTTTCGGGGCGGAGATGCGCTGGGCAGAGCGAGACGAAGCCCAGCAACCCGAGGAGGTGGACGCCGCGCGTCGCGGACCGGGCAATTAGCCGGGACCGAGGGCCCGCTGTCAAAAATGAGGAAAAACCCACCCAGTTGGGATAGTGGGCCGGAGCCGCGGACACGGAACGCAGGCGCCCTCGCCGTTAACCCCGTTAGGGATGGGCAGGCACGCAGCCGCCCCCAGAGGACAGAGGGGGACGGACAGAGCTGCCCCGTCTGGACGGTCCGGGCCCAGGGCGGGCGCCTCGCCCCTCTTATCGCGCCCAAGCCGCCTGGTCCCGGAGCAGCTACCTGAGGACTCGAGAGGGTCGCGGGGGGAACCCAGGCTCCGGAGTCTTCCCAGGCCCCCCGGGACTGTGTCGCTTTCTTTTTGTAAATTCTCACCCGAGAATATTTTTTCCATTATTTTTTAGAGAGTGGAAGGGAGGGACCCGCGACCTTTGGCGGGACGGCCGACGCTCTGACCACGGAGCGCACTGGCCAGGGCTTTGCCGTGTTTCCTGACACGTGGCCTGGCCTGGGTACAGGGGAAAGGGCTCCACCAGGAGCACGCGGCGAATTTCCCGTCTGCGGAGCGGGGAGGGGCCTGTGAGGGTCGCGGGGGGGGGGGGAGAAAAGTCCTGTTGTTCTTCCCACCCCACGGCTCAGCGGAGGTGGCACGCAGGTGACAACGCAGCACAGGGACAGGGCCAGCGGGTCAGGCACCTGAGACTCTGACAGGGGAGCTGAGACCCCAGGAGTGTGGGGTGAACCCGTGGATTGTTCCTGTGCATCCTCGGGGCACCTGGGCCCGATGGACACGTGGCCTCACCACGTGGGTGGGGGGGCCTCGGTCCCGCCGTGACTTCCCGGCCCGCCCAGCAAGGGACGCCTGGCAGCTGGAACGTGTTGCGGAGATGGAGGTGAGGAGGGAGTTTCGGGGAGCCTAGAATGTTGTGTATAAAACCCGGGGCTCCCCTGCGAGCTCTGCATGTGTGCACCTCACCCTAAAAATCATGCCACAGGCTTTGAGAACTGAGCTACGATGCCACCGTGGCTCAGGCCTCGGACAGGCGCTGCGTGGGGCGCACGCGGGGCTGATCCCAGCAGCGCTGGGCCCGCGTCAGAGCCACAGAGCCCGGGGGCAGGTTGGGACCCGAGGCTCCAGCACAGTCTGGACTTTCTGTTCAAACAAAATACACGTAAACCAGCATCCACCCGAGGCCGTAAGAGGCCCAGAGTCTCACAGAATAATGCTGAACGTGTCCTGAGTACAATATAAAACCACTCAGTGCCTGGCCGGTGTGGCTCAGTGGTTGAGCGCGGGCTCGCGCATCGATTCCCGGGCAGGGCCCGGGCCCGGGTTGAGGGCTTGATCCCCAGCAGCGGGCAAGCATGAGGCAGCCAACCGATGTTTCTCTCTCTCTGTCCCTTGCCCTTCCTCTCTGTCTAAAAATCAATATTAAAAAATAATTATAAAAACATCCCTATGAGCAGACGGCATGAGAGGATCTGGAAAATGCAGCAGATGAGACGGAAACTGTCAGGATTGCGCCCACGTACGGAACGGGGCTCAGAACCAGACCAGATCCCCGACCACGAAGTTAGGACACGTCTGCCAGAACCACGAAGAAGAGACCACGCTTCTCCCACGTTCACAGTCGTGACAGAAACTCAGACGACGCAGGAAAACACACGAGGTGCCATACGCATGTTTAAGAAAGTTATAAACTCGTTGGGAAGACATGGAGACGAGCTGTCTGAACCGGCAGACGGTAAGCTCGCGTGGGGGGGACCGCGGCAAGGATGCAAATTCTCCCCGACTCTTATGTGAATTTAATGCAGTTTCCGTCAAAAATCCCAGTTTTATGTATCGTTAGATTTAAATTTGACGTACAGGGGTGGGCAAAGTAGGTTTACAGCCGCAATGCCAATAACTAATACAATAAATAATCAATGATAATACGGGAATCGTCTGGCACCCGGAAGCCCCCCGCCCGCCCCTGGACGCCGGGAGCAGACAATCGGCAGGTCCGACCGCGCGGGCACAGAGGGCCACGCGGACGGGCGCCCAACCAGCTAGCGGCGGAAATATGTAATAAAGGATTCAAAAGACAGGGGCAAAAATAGAAAGATCGATAGGAAAAAAGCAATAAAATGCAGAGCAGGATGAAAGCGCACGAGAGCCTGGCAGGGGGTGAAGATTTCGCTGCCAAATTGCCCTGAAAGCGCAGCGTGGATGGATTGTTTCGAGACCATTAGGGCCAATCGGGGAAACTACCACCAGCAACAATAAATAACAGCGAAGCCCGCCTTGAGCAGCAGCTCCGACGTGACCAGAGGCGGGTCTGTCCACACGAGAATTAAAATACCTGACGGGAACGGCACCGTACGCCGGGGAAATAATAGAACAGATATTTGCTGTTTATGTAAAATCAAAGGTTAATATTCACGATGGACCAGGAGTTTCCCAGAAGGACCCAGGGAAAGGCAATAGCTGGGGAAACGGGCCAGAGTCACAGAGAAAAATGAGGCGGCGAAGAGCCAGGAGACGTCTCCCCTGGGAACGGAGGCGAAGGACCGAGCGTGGGCCGGCCTCGCGGTGGCGGCGAGCGGCTTGGGGCGTCCCGGGGGGACAGGTTTCTGGAGCTCAGCTCGACCACCCACCCGGTTTAGAACCTGCACCCCCTGCGCCGAGGTGCGACTTCTGCCGACGTCTCCCACCTGCGCAGACACCTGCCCGAAGGTCGCTGGGGCCGCGTTCACCGTGAGAGGCGCTAGCTGTGGTGTCCACCACGGGGAGAGCGTTAACTGTTGACCACGTATCTACGCCGAGGACATTCTGTGGCTGCCACACATGGAGGCGCAGGTCTGTGTGCAGATGCGAAGATCTCAGGAAATAACATCAGGCCCGGCCGGCGTGGCTCAGCGGTTGAGCGTCGGCCTAGGATCCAGGCGATCGGGGTTCGATTCCCCGGGCAGGGCACAGGCCCGGGGTGCGGGCTCGATCCCCAGCGGGGGGCGTGCAGGAGGTGGCCCATCAATGACTCTCATCACTGATGCTTCTCTCTCTCTCTCCCTCCCCTTCCTCTCTGGAATCAATAAAAACATATTTTAAAAAAAATAACGTTAAACTGAAAAACGTGAGCAGCACACAAATAAAAGCAGGTCCGTGTCCTTTGTGCTCTGATGGGCGGGTCCCGCCACCGGCTGCGCTCAGGGCGCCTGCAGGCAGGTGGAGCGGAGGGAGCCTGTCAGGGCTCGCGCCTGTTTGTCTCAGGGGCGGGGACGTGCGAGGGCGGGGGGCTCGCCCTGCCCCCCCCCCCCCCCCCCGTGCTGGGTGCCTCGGAGGAGCCCTCGCCAGTGATGAGCAGCCAGGGGACCCGCCCCCAGAGGCGCACGGGGTTGCTTCCAGAGAGGGACGCGGCTCGGGAGAGAGCGGGGCTCCCCAGCGCCCCGGCCGGGCCCACGGGCCTCGGGCAGACACCACTCGCGGCAGAGGAGTCCCTGGCCCTGGTGCCGGCCGCGGGTATTGACAAAGGCCTCCCTTCAGAGCCCAGGGTGGCTTCCTGATCAATAGCGGCGAAGGGAAATAATTAAAACTGTCAGATTTAGGAAGTATTAGCGGCGCTCAGAGCTTCCTGCCAACTATGGAAAACAGGGATTAATGGTGTTATCCTGAGCACCGCAAAGTCACAGAGCCAGTTATTAAAGTCTCTCCCCGGCGCCCGTCTGCAGGGAAGGGTCAGCGTCGATTGTCTCCCGGAGAGCCCTTGGAGTCCATTAGCCGGCACCGCGGTCCCCGCACGAAGCCCCCGGGCCAGGAGGGCAGAGGCCCCTCGGCCGCAGGCTGTGACGTTGGGAGGCCCTCGGGCGCTCGCGCCCTGTGCCCCTGAGGCCCGCTTTCTGCGGGGGGCGTCCCCGGTCTCCACTGTCCTGTCCTGTCCTCCAGCGGCCCCTCTGGGTCCCTCTGTCATTCTGCCCTTTGCCCCCCCTTTCCCTGCTACTCAGAGCTCCTGGCGAAAGGAGATCCCTGAGGCCCAAAGGGCGGGACCCGGGCCAGCGAGCAGAGGTGTTGGGAGGGAAGGAGGCCCCACTATCGGGGTCATCCCTGAGGGTCATCCCTGAGGGTCATCACTGAGGGTCATCACTGAGGGTCATCACTGAGGGGTCATCACTGAGGGGTCATCACTGAGGGTTATCACTGAGGGGTCATCACTGAGGGTCATCACTGAGGGGTCATCACTGAGGGTCATCACTGAGGGGTCATCACTGAGGGTCATCACTGAGGGTCATCACTGAGGGTCATCACTGAGGGTCATCACTGAGGGCTCATCACTGAGGGTCATCACTGAGGGTCATCACAGGGTCATCACTGCCCAGGGCGGGGCCGCCTGGTCCACCTGCAAACCTGAAAGTCCCCTCCTGAGCCTGAGACGCGAGACTCGGGCTGGGTCGGGGGCCACAGAAACGCACTGGTTACCTCCCCAGCGTCAGAGACGTGGCTGGTCTGCGGGCGCCGCCCCCCAGGGAGGCAGGTGAGAGGGGCCAAGATGCCATCTAGGGCCAGGGGCGGGCACGGAGGGCTCGAGACTGAGGTCCAGCCCTGGATCCCTCCCCCTGACTGGGCGGGAGAGAAAAAATCCAGGGACTCGAAGGTGACGGCAGATAGAGGGGCTGCGTCCGCGTGGTTATCCGCCTGATGGGCGGGGGCGCCCCACGCTCAGCCTCGGGGGCCTGCGCCCGGAGCAGTGGGTCTCTGCCGCCTTCACGCAGGAAGCTCCTCCCGTCTGGGGACACAGGGCCAGGCCTGGCCGATTCTGGGGGGACACTGGGACCCTGCCCCGGGGGGCTCGCCTGACTGTGACTGGGCCGCGGGCCCCTCCGTCAGCGCCCCAGGAGCCTGTCCTGGCTTCTGAGAACCTCAGGTTTATCTCCCACAGGCCTGGGGGAGAAGCGGGGTGCAGAGGGCTCTGGAAGGTGGGTACAGGGGGCGGAGGCAGGAGAGCGGCTGACGGTTGCCAGGAACCACCGGAAGCACCTCCCTTTTCACTCCACCCTGTGCTTTCCACTCCGGACCACAGACCTGCGGCCGTGGCCGGGCACTGCCATCCCCCCGGGTGGGGACACAACACGGGGAGCACGGCTCTCGGGTCCCCCTCCCTCTTCTGAACCCCCCCCCAGGCGGTGGCTCCTTCCAGGGCACCTCTGAGGTGCCCTCTGCCTTCCCAAGTGAGCACCGGACGCCGCGCAAAGGCAGCCCCGGGTCCTGTGGCCTCACAGACGGAGCCGGAGGGAAGCCAGGGAGACGGGCCCTCAAGGCTCCCGCAGGCCAGGGGCTCAGCGGAGCCCCCAGGGGTGCAGGGAGAGCAGACACCCCCGGGAAAAACGCTCCCTGCGACGGCGCCCTGGACGCCGGGTTACGTCCCATTACGCGCACCCCACACTCGCACACCCCATGTTATGAAATGGAACCGCATTTGTGTCGTAATTATAAGCCTGTGGTTTGTCATCTGTGATTTTGTAACAGACCTGGGGGCCCACGTGTCCTCCTGGCTCTCACCAGCCTGACTCGCAGCCGCCTCGCTCACGTCCGGGCCTCGCTCACGTCCGGGCCTCGCTCACGTCCGGGCCTCGCTCATGTCCGGGCTTCACTCACGTCTGGGCCTCGCTCACGTCCGGGCCTCGCTCATGTCCGGGCTTCACTCACGTCCGGGCCTCGCTCATGTCCGGGCTTCACTCACGTCTGGGCCTCGCTCACGTCCGGGCCTCGCTCATGTCCGGGCTTCACTCACGTCCGGGCCTCGCTCATGTCCGGGCCTCGCTCACGTCTGGGCCTTGCTCACGTCCGGGCCTCGCTCACCCTCCGTTGGACTTCCCGGGGTGGACAGTCCGGGTGGGAGGCCGGGGGAAGGCTTTTGTGTCTTTCACTGAAACGTACGCTTCCGGCGGCTTCTCCCGGGGCAGTGACAGCTGGCATCTCCCGGAGGCGACTCGAACGCCCCTCCGTTCAGACCTCCACCCAAACCTCACCTTTCGATTTTTGCCCGAGAGGAGAAATTGGGGTCCTCATTAGCATAATCGGCACGTTCTGGCTCCTTGAGACTTTCTGGACTTTTCACACGCTTTTCGGCCGTTTGGGGATTCTCCAGGAGGTGCCTGTGATGTACTTTGTCTAATGTTCTCTTATTTGTCTTTAAAAGTCAATTTAAAGAGCTATCGGTACATTGTATCCGTTAACCCTCGAGCGCCCTCGGCATTACCAGCGTTTCCTGTCATTCTGGGGGCAGCCGCCTGTTACATTGTACGTGCGTGAAGTGGGTCACATTGTTTCTTTACTGTTTTCTTCCCTCACAGCTTCTTAGTTGCTGATATTCATTAAAAACATTTGCCTAAACCACGGGTTATACGTACACACTCATTTTCTTCTAAGAGTGTGTTCTTGGATCTTTTAATATTTTAGCATCTGAGACACCTGCGACCTGCTTCTGACATGAGACGAAGGAGCTCGGTTCATCGGCCTGCGCCCGGCGGGCGGCGGGGCCTGCATAGCCGCCCTCCCCGCCGGCGCCGCCCTGTCCCGCGCGGCCTCGCCCCCGTGGTCCCCACAGCGTCCCGTCCGCCCCTCCGCCACCTGCTCGTTCCTACGGCTCTAAGATCTTGGGCAAGGTCCCCTCAGTTTAATTTTTCAATGTTTTGTGGATCACTTAGAGACATGTGCTCTATTGTACAAATTTACGATCATTTAATCCAAGTTGAACACACACACACACTGACGTCCTGTGTGGAGCCGCCTTATTGTCTTGTATTAATTTGAGGACTGATGGTTTTATTTCATCACGTCCTGGGCGTGAGCACGGCTGAGAGGCTCACGGCTCGGGCTCCCAGCCTCCCCGCCGATGATCATTAAGCCGCGCATCTGCCTCCTGAAAGATAAATTCCAACATCGCCGGGGTTTTCTTCTCACTTAACTAAAGTTGAGAACGGCGAAGGAACAATTAAATGCAACCCGAGGCAACCCAAAATATTATCCATCAAATGTCTCCCCTCCAATCCTCCCTCCCATTCATCAAATTGTCAGTTATTCCGCATTCGGCTTTATCTTATTAATGCTAATCTCTCCGTGGAAAGCCTCGCGAATTTTACCCTTCGCTGGCTGTCAGGGAGCTGGAAGGAAGGCCTCGCATTTTAATTCAGCAGCCGCCTTATTTACCGTCGGCTTATTTATACCCAGCTGCCAATCGCCTCCCTTCTTGGCTCGGGGCTCCTTCGCCCTGGCTGGGGCTGGGGTGAGGGTCCCGTGAGCTGGGGATGGGTCCGCCCCATCCACTCCATGCGGGGTGTGGACACCCCAGACGGTTCCTTTCTGCCTGGCACTCGAGGCCGCTGCTCCGCCAGCCCCCAGCAGCCAGCATCCCCGTGGGGTGTCTGGGGGTGACTCGAGGGTGTGGGAGCAGAGGCCACCAAACACCGGCGGTCATCTCAAGATTCCTGGGGTCCCGAGATACCATCTCCCCTCCTCCTTCAGTCTTGACCCCTCTGGGCATCAGTCCCCAGGGAGGCACCCCAACTCCTAAGGAGGTAGCCGGTGCATGGGGAGGGGGCACCTGGGTGCTGCGTGGGAGTCAGGAGCAGCTGGGGCTCACCCCACCTCCTCTCCCCCCCACCCCATAGTCCTGCCCGGGGCTGCTCAGGATCCCGGCAGGAACATGTTTGGAAAGGATCTGAGGACTCGGGAAGGAAGGGCCTCTGTGCAGAAGCGTAATGAACAAGCCGTCAGCCGGACAGGAGGAGGCCTGGTCGATAAGGAGACTCGTAATGGACGGACCGAGAGAGGGGGCGGACGCTGGACCCAGGGGATGTGCCGGACGGGCGGGGCCGTGCGCTCTGCTCGGGGCTGCTAAGTCCCTTCTAAAGGGCCGTCCACGGAGAAGTGCTCAGGAGATGAAACCCAGCGGACAGGCGTTGGTTCCTCTCGGCCCTGCTTGACCAGCTCCTGGGGACCCGCTCCACGCCCTCCAGGTGGCGGGTTCTGCGCTGTGTCCGACTCCCTCCAGTGGAGTCGCTCCAGGCGTTAGCTCAGGGGCAGCTGGGCCTGGACTAGCGCCTGCTCCGGGCTGGCCCGGGGTGGACTCTGGGGGTCAGGGGAGAGCAGACAAAGCAGATGACCAGAGCCCAGGGGGCCGCTGCGGTCCAGGCCCCCTGGGCGCAGGTACTGGAGGAGCACCTGGAGGCAGGTGCGTGAGGCCCGGGCTGCCGCCCTGGTGAGCGGCTCCAAGCCCGGGGAGCGTCAGCGCCTTGGTGGCCTCCCGGGGCCTGAGGATGAGCTGAGGCTGAAGGTCACATCGGGTCAGACGGACAGGACGGGGAACTATTCTTGATGCAAAAAGCACAAGAAAAGCCCCAGGAGGGAGGAGAGACGTGTCCGGCGGAGAGCTCGTCACATAAGCAGAGCGGAGGGGCTTCCACCGAGGAAGGTTCTGCTCGATTCCCTGGCAGCTCCGACTTCCTCCAGAAGGGAGGGGTCTGAATAGATTACTTGCTCTTTCATATTGTTATAAATCCTTATCATTAATAGAAATCGACGTATCAAATGTATTTCCTATTCCACTCATGTTTCTTCCTGCCAACTATTCCAAACATAAATGAAACCACGGAGGACAAACAGTGTAAAAACACACACTTATCGTCTTTAACAAAATTTAAAATTATCCATATTTGTTTCTGGTTATTATTTCTGAAAAAAAAATATTCCACAATACGTGAAACCCCTTCAGCCCCTTCACCATCCCGCCCCTTCCCTCCCAGAGATGAGCAGGGGCAGGGCCTGAATTCTTTCCTCTCCCTCCATGTCCACCGGTGCCCGGCCTGGAGGAGCGATGAGGCTGCCGGAACGCCGCAGCCATCGTGGGGCATGAGGCGACCCTGAGGACAGAAGCTATTCAAAAGGGATGGCGGGGCAGAAAAATAAGGGAAGCCCACAACCCCCAGGTGACCGTGGATCAGGCGCAAGAGCACACTCCCTGGGGGGGGGGGGGGTTTGGCCCTTTGGCTTCATAATCATACCAGAGAAAAGTACCTTCCCACCCGGCCGGGCGTGGCTCAGCGGTTGAGCGTTAACCTAGGATCCAGGCGATCGGGGTTCGATTCCCGGTCAGGGCACATGCCCGGGTTGTGGGCTCGATCAATGACTCTCTCATCATTGATGTTTCTATCTCTCTCTCTCTCCTTTCCTCTCTCTGAAATCAATAAAGATATATTTAAAAAAAAGAAAAAAAGAAAAGTACCTCCCCATTTTGTTTAATCTGCTTTCACATAAACAGGTTCCTGGGTTGTGCGGCTGACGTCACTTCTGACCGAAAGAAGCCCCTCTCCCGAATCGCGGTCAGTCACTGCTTGCATCCCGTAGCGAGGAGGCTACGTTACGTATCCTTAAACAATGCTTAACGCCACCCGTCTTACATATATGACGGGATTCCTGGTACAAACGATCGTGCACCCGTCACTCAGCAAGGTGTCGGACACGCATCCAAAACAGTATTCTCCCTTCATGCCAATGAATTTTTTTTTTAATTTAAAAAAACCTCATGTCGTTAAAAGCAGTGCTGTGTTTGGCATTTTTGGAAGATTTCCCTTTTGTCTATGGTCACTTCCCCAGGGGGGAGTTGAGAGAAGGGATCCCAGGGAGCAGGGCAGGTGCATTTGTGCGGCAGGAGCCCACCCTCCTGGGTGCCCTCACCCACCTCTCCTCGGGTGACAAACGAACGTGTCCCCTGGGCCGGTCCTCACAGCCCTGCTGTGAGCACGTTTGCAGTCTGACAGGTGTGATCTCATTTACTTTGCCTGAATATTTATTTCCCTGATTACCATTAAGTTCAGAATATTTAAGATGTTATTGGCCTTCACTTTCCCCCTTTTCTGTGACACGTCTGTCCAGGCCCTCGGCCCCTTGTGTTCCTCGGTTGTTTGTCTCCATGGTACGGCTCCCGAGGGCTTCTAGACGCCGGGTGTCACCCCTGGTCAGTCACAGGCTGGGCCGTTCCTTCCTCCGGTCCCCGGCTCGCCTTTCCAGCTTGGTGCCATCTCTTCCTCCGTGGAAATTTAAGTCTGATGTGGTTTATTAATCCACCTTTTTCAACGTAACTTGGGCTGTTCTGGTCTAGACATTAACACATTGTTTTCCTTCTCTGGGCCATAGAAATTAACTCACATTTTCTTCTAAATGCCTCAAAGTTTTGCTTTAATAAAATTAGGTATTTAGCCCACTTGGGATTTAGTTTTATTTTTAATAAGAGTTAAAGACAAATTTTTTTTTTCATTTGGTGAAACAATGGTGCCCACACCAGCGGTTCCCAGAACGTCCTTTCCCTTCTCTCTGCAACATGCTCCCCTTCCCCGTTATTTCGGTTAAACCTTAGGCAGCTGATCCCTGTGCGTGTGCTCTCTTCTGCCCCCATGGGCTTCTTTTGGTCCTTTAGTGATGTTTTTACACATTTTTTTCCTAAAAAGGTTCTTACAAATCTCTTTTTACCTCTGGACATGGGAGCTGGCAGGTGTTGACAGGGACAGAGGGATGCTTCTGTTGCACCTTCCTATTGGGCATCACGTGCGCAGAACAGAGCTCAGTGCCGGGTGCTGAGCTGCGTCATCTCTGTGCCCAGGGTTTCAATAGTTTGTGGATTTTCTACTCAGGTGATCATAGCTGTGAATTGACCAAGCTTTCCCCTATATTTCCAATTCTTACAAGTCCTTTTTCTCTCCCTTCTTTTTTGCACTTGCCAAGCCTCCAGGACCGTCACCTGAAGCCACATCACAGGCATCTTGTCAGTATTGGGGCAGCGTTCGCCATTTGTTTTTTCCAAAAAAAATCAACTTTTCGTTGTCTTGATCTTCTATAGTGTTTATTCATTTTCCATTTTGTTAATTGATGATTCTCTCTTTATCATTTCTTTCCTTCCCTGGTGTATGATTGGTTCTCCACAGATATTTCAGGCGCAGCCTTTTGTTCATAGTCTTGTTACAACTGGTTTCAAAGGAAAGATGAGCCATGGCCAACAAAGATGGAGGTGGAGGTAGATATGGAGATGGAGATGGAGGTGGAGGTGGAGATGGAGGTGGAGATGGAAGTGGAGGTGGAGGTGGAGATGGAAGTGGACGTGGAGGTGGATGTGGAGATGGAAATGGAGGTGGAGATGGAGATGGAGGTGGAGGTGGAGATGGAGGTGGAGGTGGAGATGGAGGTGGAGGTGGAAGTGGAGGTGAGGATGGAGATGGAGATGGAGGTGGAGGTGGAGATGGAGGTGGAGGTGGAGGTGGAGGTGGAGATGGAGATGGAAGTGGAGGTGGAGATGGAGATGGAGGTGGAGGTGGAGATGGAGGTGGAGGTGGAGATGGAGGTGGAGGTGGAAGTGGAGGTGGAGATGGAGATGGAGATGGAGGTGGAGGTGGAGATGGAGATGGAAGTGGAGGTGGAGGTGGAGATGAAGATGGAGGTAGGGATGGAGGTGGAGGTGGAGATGGAGATGGAAGTGGAGGTGGAGGTGGAGATGAAGATGGAGGTAGGGATGGAGGTGGAGGTGGAGATGGAGGTGGAGGTGGAAGTGGAGGTGGAGATGGAGATGGAGGTGGAGGTGGAGATGGAGGTGGAGGTGGAAGTGGAGGTGGAGATGGAGATGGAGGTGGAGGTGGAGATGGAGATGGAAGTGGAGGTGGAGGTGGAGATGAAGATGGAGGTAGGGATGGAGGTGGAGGTGGAGATGGAGATGGAGGTGGAGATGGAGATGGAGGTGGAGGCGGAGATGAAGATGGAGGTAGGGATGGAGGTGGAGGTGGAGGTGGAGGTGGAGATGAAGATGGAGGTAGGGATGGAGGTGGAGGTGGAGGTGGAGGTGGAGATGGAGGTGGAGGTGGAGATGAAGATGGAGGTAGGGATGGAGGTGGAGGTGGAGGTGGAGGTGGAGATGGAGGTGGAGATGGAGGTGGAGGTGGAGATGGAGGTGGAGGTGGAGGTGGAGATGGAGGTGGAGATGGAGGTGGAGATGGAGGTGGAGATGGAGGTGGAGGTGGAGATGGAGGTGGAGATGGAAGTGGAGGTGGAGGTGGAGATGGAAGTGGACGTGGAGGTGGAAGTGGAGATGGAAATGGAGGTGGAGATGGAGATGGAGGTGGAGGTGGAGATGGAGGTGGAGGTGGAGATGGAGGTGGAGGTGGAAGTGGAGGTGAAGATGGAGATGGAGATGGAGGTGGAGGTGGAGATGGAGGTGGAGGTGGAGGTGGAGATGGAGATGGAAGTGGAGGTGGAGATGGAGATGGAGGTGGAGGTGGAGATGGAGGTGGAGGTGGAGATGGAGGTGGAGGTGGAAGTGGAGGTGGAGATGGAGATGGAGATGGAGGTGGAGGTGGAGATGGAGGTGGAGGTGGAGGTGGAGATGGAGGTGGAGGTGGAGATGAAGATGGAGGTAGGGATGGAGGTGGAGGTGGAGATGGAGATGGAAGTGGAGGTGGAGGTGGAGATGAAGATGGAGGTAGGGATGGAGGTGGAGGTGGAGATGGAGGTGGAGGTGGAAGTGGAGGTGGAGATGGAGATGGAGGTGGAGGTGGAGATGGAGGTGGAGGTGGAAGTGGAGGTGGAGATGGAGATGGAGGTGGAGGTGGAGATGGAGATGGAAGTGGAGGTGGAGGTGGAGATGAAGATGGAGGTAGGGATGGAGGTGGAGGTGGAGATGGAGATGGAGGTGGAGATGGAGATGGAGGTGGAGGCGGAGATGAAGATGGAGGTAGGGATGGAGGTGGAGGTGGAGGTGGAGGTGGAGATGAAGATGGAGGTAGGGATGGAGGTGGAGGTGGAGGTGGAGGTGGAGGTGGAGGTGGAGGTGGAGATGGAGGTGGAGGTGGAGATGAAGATGGAGGTAGGGATGGAGGTGGAGGTGGAGGTGGAGGTGGAGATGAAGATGGAGGTAGGGATGGAGGTGGAGGTGGAGGTGGAGGTGGAGATGGAGGTGGAGATGGAGGTGGAGGTGGAGATGGAGGTGGAGGTGGAGGTGGAGATGGAGGTGGAGATGGAGGTGGAGGTGGAGGTAGAGATGGAGGTGGAGGTGGAGATGGAGGTGGAGGTGGAGGTGGAGATGGAGGTGGAGATGGAAGTGGAGGTGGAGGTGGAGATGGAAGTGGACGTGGAGGTGGAAGTGGAGATGGAAATGGAGGTGGAGATGGAGATGGAGGTGGAGGTGGAGATGGAGGTGGAGGTGGAGATGGAGGTGGAGGTGGAAGTGGAGGTGAAGATGGAGATGGAGATGGAGGTGGAGGTGGAGATGGAGGTGGAGGTGGAGGTGGAGATGGAGATGGAAGTGGAGGTGGAGATGGAGATGGAGGTGGAGGTGGAGATGGAGGTGGAGGTGGAGATGGAGGTGGAGGTGGAAGTGGAGGTGGAGATGGAGATGGAGATGGAGGTGGAGGTGGAGATGGAGGTGGAGGTGGAGGTGGAGATGGAGGTGGAGGTGGAGATGGAGATGGAGATGGAGGTGGAGGTGGAGATGGAGGTGGAGGTGGAAGTGGAGGTGGAGATGGAGATGGAGATGGAGGTGGAGGTGGAGATGGAGGTGGAGGTGGAGGTGGAGATGGAGGTGGAGGTGGAGATGAAGATGGAGGTAGGGATGGAGGTGGAGGTGGAGATGGAGGTGGAGGTGGAAGTGGAGGTGGAGATGGAGATGGAGGTGGAGGTGGAGATGGAGGTGGAGGTGGAAGTGGAGGTGGAGATGGAGATGGAGGTGGAGGTGGAGATGGAGATGGAAGTGGAGGTGGAGGTGGAGATGAAGATGGAGGTAGGGATGGAGGTGGAGGTGGAGATGGAGATGGAGGTGGAGATGGAGATGGAGGTGGAGGCGGAGATGAAGATGGAGGTAGGGATGGAGGTGGAGGTGGAGGTGGAGGTGGAGATGAAGATGGAGGTAGGGATGGAGGTGGAGGTGGAGGTGGAGGTGGAGGTGGAGATGGAGGTGGAGGTGGAGATGAAGATGGAGGTAGGGATGGAGGTGGAGGTGGAGGTGGAGGTGGAGATGAAGATGGAGGTAGGGATGGAGGTGGAGGTGGAGGTGGAGGTGGAGATGGAGGTGGAGATGGAGGTGGAGGTGGAGATGGAGGTGGAGGTGGAGGTGGAGATGGAGGTGGAGGTGGAGGTGGAGGTGGAGATGGAGGTAGAGATGGAGGTGGAGGTGGAGATGGAGGTGGAGGTGGAGGTGGAGATGGAGGTGGAGATGGAGGTGGAGGTGGAGGTGGAGGTGGAGGTGGAGATGGAGGTGGAGATGGAGGTGGAGGTGGAGATGGAGGTGGAGGTGGAGGTGGAGATGAAGATGGAGGTAGGGATGGAGGTGGAGGTGGAGGTGGAGATGGAGGTGGAGGTGGAGGTGGAGGTGGAGGTGGAGGTGGAGGTGGAGGTGGAGGTGGAGGTGGAGGTGGAGGTGGAGGTGGAGATGAAGGTGGAGATGAAAAATAGAGAGAGAGATAGGGCCTGGAGATGAGGGAGACAGGGAGAGAGCATAAGCCAACGCCTGTCATAGATCTGAGACCTCCAGGTGCGGAGCACTCGGCTGTGCTCACGGGTGAAAGGACATGGTGTGCAAGAAGGTGAGAAGCCTGCCAGCGTTTTAAGAAAACCAAATTGATAAGCAAGGACTTAAAAGCCTTTGACAGTTTGAGCCCTAAAAACAAACAAGCACAAGCAGTATGTTGTCCTGCCCGGAGAGCCCCTTGATAGGGGCCAAATTCCAACAGAAGCTGGGACTCTGCTTAGACCTGGCAGTGCCTGGCCCCCTCCCACAAGGAGACCCCCTGAGTGGGGGTGATCCAGGTGAATCACTGACTCTTTCATCACCGACCTATGGCAGGTTGACAATGGGACCTCTGGGTCCTTCAACAACGGATACTAAGTGATCGATTTTCTCACTTTCCACTCAGCTTAGGTCACAGAAATGCTCCCAAGTAAAGGGGGTGAGAGTAGAAATCTGTAAATGATGTTGCCTGGCTGGTGGCCTAAACAAATCCTTCATTCCATAGACAAATACAAATTGAGCTTCTCAGATGTCCCTGTTCCTCGGGGCAGAGGTCACGCTCTTGTGTCAGGAGCCCAGGACACGCCGCCCTGTGGGCGCAGAGCAGCGGTCCTTTGAAGGGCGCATAGGGCCCAGGATGGGCGAGGGCTCTGCATCCCTGACTCCCGCAGCCTTGGTCCCTATCTGCCTCAGCAGGTCACACAGGCACAGCCCCCATTTCCATCCATTCCCAGCCCCCTTTTCGCTGGTCCTGGCCCGGCCTCATCCCAGTGCTTTGCTGCAGAACATCCCACCCAACCTCCGCTCTCAGCTTCTGGTTTGGAATTTTCCAGAGAAGCCTGGAGGGGGGGGAGCAGGGAAACAACGTGGTCTCCCTTAGCCTCTCCTGTGGCTCCCACATCATCCTCAGGAAGCATGGTGACCTGACACGTGCTTCTGCCACCCCCAGCAGGCCCCCACTTTGCTCCAGACGCTGGCTTCTAACCCGCCACCCGGTGTACTTTCACCCCAACTGTCTTTGTTATTTTGATAATAACGAAAATCTCCATTCATTGGATTGGCTTTCAGGGAGCTCCCCCCGAGAACCCAGTCTCCCTGCCCTGAGGGGTGTGGGGTCCCAGGCTCCCCCACCTGCCCTGAGGGGTGTGGGGTCCCGGGCTCCCCCACCTGCCCTGAGGGGTGTGGGGTCCCGGGCTCCCCCACCTGCCCTGAGGGGTGTGGGATCCCCAGCTCCCACCTGCCCTGAGGGGTGTGGGCTCCCGGGCTCCCCCACCTGCCCTGAGGGGTATGGGATCCCCAGCTCCCACCTGCCCTGAGGTGTGTGGGGTCCTGGGCTCCCCCACCTGCCCTGAGGGGTGTGGGATCCCCAGCTCCCACCTGCCCTGAGGTGTGTGGGGTCCCGGGCTCCCCCACCTGCCCTGAGGTGTGTGGGGTCCCGGGCTCCCCCACCTGCCCTGAGGGGTGTGGGGTCCCAGGCTCCCCCACTTGCCCTGAGGGGTGTGGGGTCCTGGGCTCCCCCACCTGCCCTGAGGCGTGTGGGGTCCCCGGCTCCCACCTGCAGCCTCTCACACTGATGCCGGCAGGAGGGGGAATAAAATCGCAGTTCTTGCTGAAAGAGCAGCACGCGGCCTCTTCATCTTTCCTGTTTCCCCTTTTCCTGTCTTTTATGTTTAAGAAGAGAAAAAGCCCACGTGCTTCGAGCAAATGTCCCCTCTGCTGTCCCCGTGGGGAGACGGGGAGGTACTTACTGTGATTGGCCTCGCTCTTTCCTAATCACGGGAAATTGACCTGCTGAGGAAAATGAAATCTGAATTTCCTGCAGAAGTGGCCCGAGTGCTGACAACCGGCCAATTCCGGGAACACGGCTCCTCGGGGGACGAGAGGACGGTTGGGCTGAGCCCCTCAGCAGTCTGTCTCAATAAAAGGGTCCAACTTGTTCCAATTAGTCAGCTCAATAAAATAAGCAATTTTACGGTTTTTCTGGAAAATGTTTCAGGTCCTTGGTGCGAACGCCGAGCTGTAGCCGGCTGCGATCCTTGTGCACATAGTCCCCGTAAGACAGTAACGCGGGCTCGGTGGGGGACATTAGGACCAGTTCCCTTTCCGGAGCTGCCTGAGAGGAACCCAGGCTGTGCCGGTGCCAGCCCCCGGGGGCCTCGCCATCCCGCGGGCCGCCCCTCGTGTCCGGGCGCTACTTTGGCACGAGCATGTTGCTGGTGCAGAGGGAGGCCGGGCGGGTGGGGGCTTGGTGGCTCCAGGCCTGGCTGGGGGACAGGTGCACAAAAGGCCTCGATGTCCATTCAGGGAAGGGTCTGAAATTAGACAGAAGAGGAGACAGAAGGTCTGAGTGGACCGAGGAACAGGCTTCCCAGAGGAGGGTGGTGACCTGAGAGCTGCAGGCGGACCTGCTGGGAGCCAGGGAGGTGCACTGCAGGGTGAGGGCCGGCGAGGCTTCCCGAAAACCCGTGACGCGGCCGCTGAACCACAGCTCCCTCCTTCTGAGCCTGTGTCACCAGCCACAAGTCGTGCTAGTCTAGGGTTCAGAATGACCCCCGTGTGCGCACCAGAGGGGCCGTCACACCGGCTTCCACAGGCCAGGAGGGTGTGCAGGGCGGCAGAGCATTTGGTTTCTGTGCTGGACGGTGCTGGCTCGTCCCCGGGGTCCCCTCCCTTCCCTTCCCCACACGCTGATCAAGCTCCTCGCTGCGGGGCGGGAGGGAGACGGAGCCCACTCGGGGACTTCCATGAATGCAGCAGGTGGCTCCTCCATGCATCCGAGGAGCTGCTGCCAATGGTCTAAGCCTGGAGGGTGCAGATGGGAGCAGGGGGTGGTCCAGAGGTCACCCAAGGGTGCCTCTGACCCTCACATCTGACCTCTGCCTCCTCCTCCTTCCAATCCCATGTGGGCATCTCCCATCAGCAAACCCAGCCCAGAGGCCACCTGGGAAGGGACAGAGCTCCAGGGGTCTCCTCAGTGACGGAGGGACGCTGAGGTTTGACCAGCTGCCCCTGAGGTCCTTTCCCACGTCCGGAGTCTGTGAGCAATTCTGAGTCTCTGAAATACGGAAACTACCTCTTTCCTGCCCTCACCCTTCAAACCCCAACAAGGAGCTCGGGAGAAAGGGAGTCCCCTGGGCTGTCCCCTGGGTGATGGGCACTCATCCCCAGGTCTCTGCCCCACGTGGCCCAGGGCCCCCTGAGCCCCCAAGGCCATCGCTCGGTGCCCGCTGGTGTGTGTCGCCAATGGCACACTTCTCGGGACACACCTGAATGCAGGTGCCAGTCTCACAGACGGGGAAGGACACCATCGCAGTGACACTGTGCCGCAGGTGCTCTCGTTGCACCTGCTCGGCCCGCAGGCGCCTCCGGACGCCTCAGCGCTGGCCCAGCAAACCTCGGCCCGCACCCCCACAGCGCTCGCTGCGGGGCTCCGTCGGAGCCTCAGTCTCGCTGAAAACCCGCGATATTGAGATAATTGTAGATTCCACGCAGTTGTAAGATAGGGGGCCCCTCCTGCACACCCCGACTCCCTCAGCGGAACATTGTACGAAACCAGGGCGTGACCTCGATACCGGCACAATTCCGTCTTTTCACGTTTCTCGTCTCCTTGTATCGCGTGTGCTGGTCGTGCAGTTTGACCACCTGTGCAGGTCTGTACAGTCCAGACACACGGACCCTCCGCTGACTCTGTACCCCGCCCCAGCCACCCATCTCTCCTCCATTCTAATTCCTTTTTAAATCCTCACTTGAGGATATTTTTCCCATTGATTTTCAGAGACAGCGGGAGGGAGAGAGGGGGAGAGACAGAGAGAGAGAAACATCGATGCGAGAGAGACATCGATTCGTTGCCTCCCACATGGGCCCCGATAGCGGCTGGGGATGGAACCTGCAACCCAGGGACGAGCCCTTGACCGGGAATCGAACCAGCAGCCCTTTGGTGTGGGGGCTGACGCTCTAACCACCAAGACCAACTGGCCGGGGCCATTCTAATGTTTTTCCATTTAAAAATGTTAAATAGCCCGGCCGGGCGTGGCTCAGCGGCTGAGCGTCGACCTAGGATCCAGGCGATCGGGTTCGATTCCCGGTCAGGGCACATGCCCGGGTTGCGGGCTCGATCAATGACTCTCTCATCATTGATGTTTCTCTCTCCCTCTCCTTTCCTCTCTGAAATCAATAAAGATATATTTAAAAAAATAAAAAGGTAAAAATGTTAAATGAACAGGATCACACAGTATGTAACCTCCTAGGACTGGGGTTTTTCCTCCGTGTAATTCCCCGGCGATCCGCCCGAGTCGTGTGTGTGAACAGTTTACCTTTTCACCTCTCAGCACTTCTCTGTGGTTTGGAGGGACCACAGTTAGTCTGACCACTGCCCCTTGAAGAGCAGGCGTGGGGCTGTTTTCACATTTTGGCGATTACAGATGAAGCTGCCGTGGATGTCCACGCCCGTCTCCCGTGAACTTGTTTTCGTTTCTCCAGGATAAATGCTCATGAGCATCATCGGCAGGCAGTCAATTTAGTTTTTGAGGGAACTGCCGAGCCCGCAGTGTCTGAGGGATCTGGCTTGCCGGCCTCACGTCAGCGCTGGGCGTCGTCAGGTGTGTGGCGATGGCTCACCGTGGTGTTCATTTGCGTTTCCTGATGGCTGATGACGTTGAACACCTTTCATGGGCTTGTTGGCCCTCTGGACACGCTCTTCGGTGGCATTTTTGCTCAGGAGTCTGCGCATTCTCCAACTGGGTTGTCGGCTTATTACGTTGAGCTTGGCGGGTTCATTGTGTCCTAGGTATTAGCCGTTCATCAGATGTGCGGTTTGCAAGCACTTTTTCCAAGTAGCTTATACTTTGCAGCTCTTTTTTTTCAACCTCTTCACAGTAAAAAATAAAAATTAATTTTGATGAGGCTCAACTTTTCCTTTTTGGAGAGTGTTTTTGGTGCCAAGTCTAAGAACTACTTGCTTAGCCATAGAAAATAGATTTTCTTCCACTTTGAGTTAAATTTTTGTGGGGATGGAAGTTTAGGGAGAAGTTTATTAATTTTCCCTACACATGTCCACTTGCTCCTGGACTGTTTGTTGAAAAGTCTATGCTTCCTTTATGGAATTGATTTTTTTTAAAATTTATCTTTATTGTTGAGAGTATTACAGGTGTCCCATTTTTCCCCCCAATTGACCCCCTCCACCTCACTCCCACCCCCTCCCCAGGCCTTCACCCCGTCATTGTCTGTGTCCATGGCTTATGCATATAACTTCTTTGGTTAATCTCTTCCCACCCTCCACCCCCCTTCCCTCTTTCCTCTGAAATATGATCGTCTGTTGCCTGAGTCAATGCTTCTGGATCTATTTAGTTCATCAGATTCTTCTGTTCATTAGTTTCTTCGTAAAGAAGACCCCTTAACATTTCCTGTACTGCTGGTCTGGTGGTGATGAACTCCTTTAGCTTTTCCTTGTCTGTGAAGCTCTTTATCTGACCTTCAATTCTAAATGATAGCTTTGCTGGGTAGAGCAATCTTGGTTGTAGTTCCATGTTTTTCATCACTTTGAATATTTTTTGCCACTCCCTTCTGGCCTGCAAGGTTTCTGCTGAGAAATCAGCTGACAGTCGTATGGGTGCTCCCTTGTAGGTAACTAACTGCTTTTCTCTTGCTGCTTTTAAGATTCTCTCTTTGTCTTTAACCTTTGGTATTTTAACTATGATGTGTCTTGTTGTGGGCCTCTTTGGGTTTCTCTTGTTTGGGACCTTCTGTGCTTCCCAGACTTGTAAGTCGATTTCTTTCCCCAGGTAGGGGAAGTTTTCTGTAATTATATTTTCAAATAGGTTTTCAACTTCTTGCTCTCTTTTCTCTCCTTCTGGCATCCCAATAATACGAATGTTGGGCCTCTTGAAGTTGTCCCAGAGGCTCCTTATACTATCTTCATATTTCTGAATTCTTTTTCCTTTTTGCTCTTCTGGTTGGGTGTTTTTTGGTTTCTCATGTTCCAAATTGCTGATTTGATTCTCAGAGTCCTCTACTCTACTGTTGATTCCCTGTAAATTATTCTTCATTTCAGTTTCTGTAGCCTTCATTACAAATTGGTCCTTTATTATGTCATTGATTTTCTCAGTTATTTTCGTCATACTCTTACTAATATCCTTGTGCATCCTTATAACTAAAATCCTGAACTCTGTATCTGTTAGCTTGCTTGGATCTATTTCATTTAGTTCCTCTTCTAGAGATTTCTTCTGTTCTTTCCTTTGTGACATGTTTCTTTGCCTCTGCCTTTTGGCTGCATCCTGGTGCTTGTTTCTATGTATTAGGTAGAGCTGCTGTGTCTCCTGGGATCTGTAGAGTGGTTTGTGTGGTAGGTGTCCTGTAGGGTCCAGTGGCTCAGCCTCCCCAGTCACCTGAGCTGGGCCTTCTAGGTGCTCCCCTGTGTGGCTGTGTGCTCTGACCTGTTGTAGTTGAGCCTTGGTTGCTGTTGGCGTCACTGGGAGGAATTGACCCCCCGGCCAACTGAGGACCAGCTGCAACTACAGCCAAAGAACTGCTGTGCTGGAGACACCCCCATGGAGCACGATTTACTTCAGTGGAGCTTTGGTGTTCACCAAGTGCGCCTCTTGAGTGTCACTCGTGGATGTGGCAGGATTGTAACCCAGCGTGGTCGAGTCTGACCACCAGGTGCACTGTCTCTGGGGCCTCCTGGGAGGTGCAAAGTCAGCCTGTGCCAGTGCCTTGCCCAGGGCCACCCAGCATGAGCTACACAGCAAACCGTAGTTGGCTGCTACTTGTGCTGGGCTTGGAGGTGTCCAGGAGAGGCCAACCTATGAGCCAATGCAGCTGCCTCTAGTGCCAGGCCTGTGGCCCTTATCAAGCCGTATGGGGCAGCTGCTGCTTGTTTGAGAGATTTTAGGAAAGTCCTAAGCATGAGGCTTGAGAGGCCACTTGCACAGAAAAGCTTCTGGAAATGGCCTGGATGAGCTGCAGGTGGGGAGGGGCGGGGCCTCGGGAATCACGGGGCGGGGCCATAGGTGTGAGTCAGGTGCTGGCGATTCAAACACGGCGCCTGCCTGCCGGCTGTGTGCCCGGCAGACTCACCAAAGGAGCAACAGTCTCCGCCAGCCCTTCTGCCCGGGAGGAAGCCACCCTCCACCTCTGGCTCGGATTTCAGGCAGGTTAGTTCCTCCCCGAGTGTCCCAGGTCCTTTCAGGCTGCTGCCGGGAGCTGGGCTCAGAGGGAGCGTTCGAGAGAGTCCGTGCCGGGCCCTTTGAGAGGAGCTGCTGGGGCTCCTGCAGCCTCCGTGACCCTCAGTGACAGTCCCGGCGGGTTTCACAGCCTGGAGTTGTAGGGACGTCTCTTCCTGGCCCTGGAGCCCTGGGCTGGGGACCTGCTGTGGGGCTGGGAGCCCTCGATCCTCCGGGAAACCCCCACCACTGAGATTTCCTCCTGGGTTTCAACCTCGGCACCAGGTGTGGGCCCGTGGCTGCGTCTCTGTGATTCAGTCCCGATCTGCCCGCGTCTCTGCCCCTCCTACGGGTCTCGGGTCTCGGTGCTTCTACAGTTCCCTGGTTGTGGGACTTCTGTTCAGCCCGATTTCAGGAGGCTCTGAGTGATGGTGGTTCCGTATTTTAGTTGTAATTTTGATGTGGTTGCGGGAGGCGGTGGGTGCAGCTGTTACCTACGTTCCATCTTGTTTTCCTCTCCTTGAATTGGTTTTGTATCTTTGTCAAATATCATTGAATATGTTTGAGTGGGTCTGTTTTTGGGCTCCCCAGTCTGTCCTACTGATCGATGTGTCTACTCCTTTGTTTAAATCACATTATTTGTTTACTGTAGAGACACAGTAATTGGGTAGAGTGATCCCTCCACTTTATCATTCTTTCTTGAGATTAGTTTAGCTTGTCTAAGACCTGTGTCTTTCCATGTAAATTTAAGAATAGCTATGTCTAAGTTTACAAGGTTTTTTGATAGGAATTGCATTAAAACCTAAAGATCAGTTGAGGGAGGAGAGGAATTGACATCTTTCTTAGGTTAACTCTTATAATCCATGAACATGGTATGTCTCTCCATTTACTTAGGTCTTTTTTGAATATGCTCATCAGCATTTAAAAAAATTGACTGGTGCAGCCACTATGGAAAACAGTATGGAGGTTCCTCAAAAAATTAAAAATGGAGCTGCCTTCTGACCCACAGATCCCACTTCTAGGAATATATCCTAAGAATCCTGAAACACTAATCAGAAAGAATATATGGACCCCTATGTTCATAGCAGCACAATTTACAATAGCTGAGATCTGAAAACAGCCCAAGTGCCCTTCAGTAGATGAGTGGATAAAAAAACTGTGGCACATTTACACCAGGGAATACTATGCAGCTGTAAAGAAGAAAAAGGATATTGTACCCTTTGGGACAGTATGGAAGGACCTGGAGAATATTATGCTGAGTGAAATAAGCCAGTGAGAGAAAGACAAGTACCATATGATCTCACTTATATGTGGAATCTAAAGACCTTAATAAACTGATGAACAGAATAGATTCAATGACATGGAAGCATGGATAAGACTGACAAATCTCAGAGGGATGGAGGGGGGCAGGTGGGTGGAGGGGGAGAGATTAACCAAAGAACTTACATGCATATATGCACAAGCCAAGGACACGGACAATGGTGGGGGGAGGGACTGGGGAGGAGGGTGGGAAGCGGTGGAATGGGTCATTGGGGAGAAAAAGGGACATCTGTAATATTTTGAACAAAAATTTAAAAATTTTTAAAAAAATTATCAGCAAATAGATCCTCTTTATGTTCAGTGTCTACTAAAATGAAGAGTTTCATTTTCTTTAGAGTAATTGTAAATGGTGTTTTAATTTAAATTCCTTCATGCTCTGTTGGTATATAATTCACAAGTGTTTTTTGTGCATTGCTTTTGTACTCTACAATCTTGGTGAACTCATCGGTTACAGAAATCTATTTGTAGATGTCTTGAGGTTTTCTAGTTAGAGACAATCATGTCTTCTGCAAACAGAGATACTTTTATTTCTTCCTTTTCAAACTGTTGGCCCTTTTTAAATTTCTTGCCTTGGTTTTGGGGCTAGAACTTCCAATACTATGTTCATGTTGAATAAAAGTAGTGAGTGGACATGTTTGCCTTGCTCTCAATTTCCAGGGAAACACATTCAGTTGAATATATATACTTGAATATAATACTAGCTATAGGCTTTTAATGCATGCTCTTTATCAAGAGGTAATTAACTCCTCTCCAGTCCTAATTTGCTGACAGTTTTTCTCATGAATGAGTATTGTATTTTGTCAAAAGCTTTCTCTGCATCAGTTAATGCAATAATGTGATTTTTCTTCTTTCACTTGTCAATATGGTAAATTGCATTGATTGATTTTCAGATGTCGTGTATCTGGGATAAATCCCTCTTGCTCGTGATGTATAATCATTTTCATACATTGTTGAATTCAGTTTGCTAATGTTTTGTGGAGAATTTTTACATTTAAGTTCGTAAGAAATATTAGTCTGTGGCTTTCAATTTTTGTCTTGCCCTTGATGTTAGGGCAATGCTGGCCTCATCAGATGTTTGAGACACATCCCATCCTGTATTTTATAGAAGATGTGGTGTAAAATTGGCATTAATTTTTTTCTGTAAGTATTTGGTAGCATTCTCCAGTGAAACTCTCTGAACTTAGAAATTTCTTTTTCACAAGCTTTCAATGTCAAATTCAATTTTTTAGGGCCATAGGACTACTTAGAGTATCTATTTCATCTTGGTCATGCTTTGATGATTTGCAGTCTCAAGGAACTGATTTTCCAAGCTGTAGCATATATGAGAGTGCAAGTGTGTGTAGAATTTATTTCTCCCATATTTAAAGGCTGTGGGTTCTGTAGCGATACCCCCCATTGACCTTGTATTTTGGTGTTTTTTCAGTCTTGACAGAGGCTTATCCACTTCATTTATTTTTTTAAAAGAACCAGATTTTGTTTAAGTGATTTTTCTCCATCGCTTGCCTATTTTCCACTATCTTGGTTTTGCTCTTATCTATAGTGTTTCCTTTTTGTTTGGGGTTTATTTTGCTCTTTTCTTAGACCCTGAGGCAACGTATCATTGATAGGGAGCTCGTGCCATTTCTTGTGTAAGCACCGACTATGCCAAATTTCATCCTCCGCGGGTTTAACGTCGGCCCACCGATTATGACTTGCTGCGTTTCGTCTCGCTGGGGTCTCTCTATTTTTAAAATTTCCTTTGCGAGTTGCTCTTCGACCTGCTGATAATTTAGAGGAGTGCTGTTTAATTTCCATGCGCTTAGAGATTTTTTTGTTATTGATTTCTAGTTTGATTTCTTCATGGTCAGAGAGCACACCCTGTGTGATATCAATACTTTTAAATTTGTTGGCTTTGTCTTACGGCCCAGGATATGATCGATCTTGATGAATATTCCTTAGCCCTTGAAAAATGATGTGTAGTTATTGTTGTGCATGTTCGGTGGGTGTCAATTAGATTTCGTTCCTTGATTGTGCGTTTCCGACCTTCTACGCCCTTGTCGCGGTTCTGTCTTATTGTTAAAGTCCCTGCACTAACCATGAATTCTTCTCTTCTTTTTTCAACTCCATCAGTTTTAAAATGTTTTTTTTTACTATAGTAAAAAGATAAAATTTATCATCTTAAATCCTTTTAAAGTGCACAGTTCAGTGGTATTAAATACACTCATGATGTTTGGCCGCCTGAACCACTCTCCATCTCTTCTCATCTGTAACATGAGACTCTGTCGCTATTGAAACAGCAGCCCTGCCTGCCCCGGCCCGGGCACCCACCTCTTCATCAGGCCTGCGTCTTGCATTTGAAGCTTTGTTGTTCGGTGTGCGCACGTTTCAGACTGTTGTGTCTTCCAGCAGGTGAATCCCGGTATTAGACAGTGTCTCCACTGTCTCTGGTGAGTGTCTTGGGTTTGAAATCACTCGGTCAGATATTAATACAGCCACTGTTTTTGTTGTTGGTCTGTTTGTTGTTTAATATTTTTATTAATTTTGAGAGAGAGAGGAAGGGAGAGGGAGAGAGAGAGAAGCATTGATGTGAGAGCAAAATGTTGACCGCCTGCCCCCTGCGTCCCCCCCGCTGGGGACCAAGCCTGAGACCAAGGGAATCGAACTGGAGACCTTTCGGTGCACAGGACGGTGCCCGGCCAACTGAGCCGCACCACCCGGGCCGGCCACTGCTTATAACTGAGCAGACGTGACTCCAACAGTCTCCTGGCGCCGGCGTTTACCATCCGAGGGAAGCGTGGGGTCCCCGCTGACCTTAGGGCCTGCGTCTTCCTCACTCTCAAACAGCATCACGTTGGCTGTTGGCTGTGCTGTCGTTTCAACTGTCAAATAGTTTACAGAACTTTCCCGTGGCCCTGTGCTTCTGCCGTTCCTCTCCCCCCGGTCATCCCGATGCTCCCAGGGGCTTCCGTTTCTTGGCTCATTTCTTTCTTTCTTTTTTTTTTTTAAATATATCTTTATTGATTTCAGAGAGAGGAAGGGAGAGGGAGAGAGAGAGATAGAAACATCAATGATGAGAGAGTCATTGATCGAGCCCACAACCCGGGCATGTGCCCTGACCGGGAATCGAACCCCGATTGCCTGGATCCTAGGTCGACGCTCAACCGTCGAGCCACGCCTGGCCGGGCATGGTTCATTTCTGTGGGGAGACACCCTCGGTGTCTTCAGGGCAGAGCCGGCGAAGACGGTTTGGCTGCCTTCTTCTTCACCCAAGGACCTTTCCGCGTCCCCTCTTCCTGGAGGGTGGTGCTGCCAGAATCGGGGTTCGGGTCAGCAGCAGGTGACTGTCACTCCTCTCGGCTGGCGCCAGGGTGGTTTCCTCCTCGGGGGTCTTCAGGGTTTGATTACGGGGCATCTCCGCGTGGGTTTCTTTTCCCTGTGCTCCGCGTGGCTCCCCAGTCTGTACGCTGTGTCCTTTGTCACCCTCGAGGAGACTTCACCCATTATCTCTTCAGGTGCTCGCTGGCCCCCTGCTCCCTCCTTGTCTCTGGGACCAGACGGACAACGCGCCGGCTCTCTTGTCATTTCCCCGCAGGCCCCGGGGGCTCTGCACACCCGGTTTCTTGCCGACTCTCTCCCCTGTTCGGGTTGGGTGGCTCCACTGTGGGTCCCCAGCTCCAGGGCCTCTGCCCCGTCATCTCGGCTCCACATCGAGCCCGGCTGGCCCGCGTCCGCGTTGGTTTTGGTGTTTCCCCGCGAGGGTTCCCTCTGGGTCTCTTCTGCAATTTCTATCTGATCCTGAGGTTTTCTCTCACCTGTTTCGGGAGCATTTGTGGTGGCGGCATTTTTGTGTTTTAGGATCCGCTTTATCCTACGCCCTTGTCGGGCGACCCCAGCGTCTGGCTCACGGGTGCTGGCGGTGGCTGGGCCTCTCCCACGCTGGGCCTCGCCTGGTTCCTGGTATGAGGGTTGTTTCGACTGTGAGCTGGGCGTGTTGTTGATAAGCGAGGAGCCCGGGTCCCGTTTAATTCTCTGTCTGCCAGGCGGTCGCCCTGCTGGTGTGTAGTATGGGGTCCCAGCCATCGTTTGTGTGCTTCCAGAGACAGTGTGATTTTTGGAGCCTTTGCTGTTACCTGGATTTATTGGTTTATCTGGTCCAGTTGGGCTCAGGCTGGTTCCTCTGGTGCTGCCGAGAGGAAGGAGGCATTTCCCAGGCCGGCCAGTGTCTCTCGGTGGAGGGGAGCTTGGTGAGACACGGTCTGGGGTCAGGGCAGGGGAGGGGCTCTTCGGCAGGGGAACAAGGGGGTCCCCAGGTGGCCTCTTCCTGTGGCTGGGTCTCCTCTGCCAGGTTTCTGACTTGTCTCGGGATCTTCCAGCAAAAAAGCAGGGTTAGGCCAGCAGGGAAAGAGAGGCCTCCCCACCTTAACCGCTCTCTGGTGGTTGTCAGATGGCTGTGCACAGGAGTGCATGCACACACACAGACAACACACACACGCACACACAGACACACACACAGACACACATAGACACACAGACACATACACGCAAACACACACAGGCACACGGACACCCCCCCCACAGAAGACCTGGGGAGCTGGGACTCGTCCTGCGATTGCACCTCCGGCTCCAGCAGACACCATCACGCAGAGTTGCTCACGTTTACGTGATGACAGCGGCCGGAAGACACAGCGTCTGTCCAGGGGGAGGGAGCAGCACCGCCCAGGGAGCCAGACGTCAGGGTTTCTCTTCAGAGACGAGACCCAGGGATGTGGGAGCCAGGAGCCGGCAGCACACCTCGAACAGGCGGGCGTGCCGAAGGGGGGCCGGGGGGAGGGGCTCGGGGACACGCCTGCCCTAGTGCGGCCTTGAAAGTCACCCCGGGGAAGCCGTCCCTCCAGCCTCGGACTCAGCGCCCGTCGCCTGTGCCCGAGAGAGGGACGCGGAGCTGGGCGCCTGACACTCCTGGGCCCACCTCCCGCTCGGCTGCGGGGACCTCAGGTTCCAAACAGCAGCCGGCACTGAGTGACCAGAGGTGGTGGCTGGCGAAGGGCCCAGGAGGCCGCTTATCTGGGCAAACACTTCCCCGAGGCGTCTGCACCCGGAGGCGGCGTCGCTCCCGGGCCTGCCCCGAGCCGCCCGCCCGAGTGAGCTGAGCTCCCGACCGGCAGGCCGCCGCCTGAAGCCTTTCCCGCGGTGCAGGTTCCCCAGCTCTGTCGTCTCCGGCGTCCTCAGAGCGCGTGGAGAGCGCGTCTCCACTGGAACAACAGGCTCCAGCTAAACTTCGGCCGCCCTCACTGGGTCTGTCTCCTGACGAGACCCGGGAAACACAGCATCGCGTCGGGGCACTTTCCTCCTGCCCACGGGGCTGCGACGTGGAGCCCGTGACGGGTTCCTGGCATCTCAGCACGTGGGGCTCGCGCGCCTGTGTGTCCTCCTTCCTGTGTCTGCGGGTGTCAGTGTCTCTTCGGTGTTGCTATAGGTTCAATTAATCCACTAGTGTCTCTGACGTGTTTTCTCACAATTCCCAGGAAATCAAGTGCTTATTTCTGGGGACTGGTGGCACCTGCTGCCAGACACCCGGGAAGACCTTGCAGGGAGGCTGTGCCCGCAGGGGCGGAGCGGCTCTGGGGGTTGGAGGGCATCCCGGGGAAGTGAGGTCCGCAGCCGGCTTCACAAACACAGACCTCCTGGTGTCCCCCAGGACCAGGAGGTGCCCAGCGCCCTCCCCGCTGGGCGGGTGACATCGCCCGTGGGGCCGAGGCCGCACGGAGCCCCCTGCGAGGGAAGGACGCAGGTGGATGAGAAGCCGCACCTGTGGGTTTCCCTCTGCAGCGCCCAGCGAGCAGCTCAGCCTCTCGGCAGTGTCACCTGGGCGAGGAGCCCCGAGGTGTCACCCGGGGACGCGATCACGGACTTGCAGCCCTGCCCTGTGTGTGCCTGACATCCCCAAACATCTGACCAGTAGGTGCTGTCCCCTGGCACAGATGAGACAGATTGTCACGACAGCCACGCTTCCCACTGGGGTCTAGAGGCTGGCGGTGAGCCCGGCCTGGGGACGTTTTCCTGTGTCCCCCCCCCCCACGTGCAATGTCCTGCGTTCAGATCCCGCAGCACAGAGGTGAGGGGGTGACCCCCAGGACCAGGAGGTGCCCAGCGGCCTCCCCGGAGTGGGAGTGACGAGCGGAGGCTCCCGTGGAGCCGGCCTCCCCCCGCCGTGCGTGTGTCTCTGTGAGTGAGCCCTCGCCGGCGCCTGTCAGCACCTTCCTCCCACCTAATCCCTTAAGTGGTCCCAGGGGACCCGCCTGGGCCCGGAGCCCTCCAGATGCCGCCAGATGAAATTGGAATGTCATTCACACTCGGTTCCAAAGCCCGGCGACAATCAGAAACCTCAGCCCAAGAAAAAGACAAGACCAACAGTGGGCTGCAGGGCCGAGGTGCGGTGCCAAATTTTGTGGGCCGTGGCCTACGCAACGCCAAGCCCCCCGGCAGCTGGAAGGAGCCAGAAGGAGCCTGGCCGGGGTCTCACGGTCACTGCTGTCACTGAGGGAACAGGGAGCCTGGGTCCCGGTGGCCACAGTGCTGAGTCCCATGTGGATCTAATTTTCCCCCTTTGTCAGGAAGCAGAAAGCAGACCCCGTGACCCACCACGTCCTCTCCCTGCTGCCCGGGCCCGGGCCCGGCCCCGCCCAGGGAGGTGAGGGGGCCGGGAGGGTGGCCCCATGAAGGGGATCAGCGCCCCTGTAAGAAGAGACCCAGAGAGCCGGCCGCCTCTCTTTCTCCCACGTGACGATACGAGGAGAGGGTCCACCCCCTCGGCGCGGTGGAACCGGCACCCCGACCTGGGACTTCTGGACTCCAGACTCTGAGGGGCCGGTTTCTGTCCTTCCAGCCGCCCGTCTGGGGTCCTTCATCATACGTAACAGCCTGAACTGCATCACCTTGGGGTAGTTGCCGCCCTGTGAGTTATGCCCATTTCACAGATGCAACCAACAAGAATACTTGTCCCAAGTCCCTTTGTAGGTGGCAGAGACAAAAGTCCACTGCCCACCTTTTGCTGTTGGGAGGGTGAGGGCCGTGCCCTGTGGGAACAGGATGCCCCCCGCCCACTGCACCACTCGGCCGGCGTCCTGCCAGGCCACACGGTCCCGAGGGCCCTGAGCCGTCAGAGCCTGGGGACGAAGCCCGAGCAGAGGGGTGGACAAGGCTCCATCCCGGGGCCGGCTCTGCAGGGCTCCAGGGAGGTGCCGCTGGCCCCCAGCACCCCCACGTCACCCTCGGGGGTACCAGGCGCTTCCTCCTCCGGGGAGAGCTCGGCAGCTCCCTGCAGTGTTGGAGACGCTGCTCGTGCCATGATTTTTGGCTGTGCTGACCGGATGTCATTCAATCCGCCGATTGAGGCTTTCGTCTCTGTTTCCAATTCCATCAGCATCTCTGGAAATCCTTGAGCAGATTTGGTCACTGTTCCCAAGTGGACGCACCCTGAGGGGACAGCTTTGCTCCCACTGCCCTGGGAATTCCATCGTCTGGAAAACACGCGGTGCCAGGTGCCGGTGTGGGCGGCGGGCCCGGGCGGCCGTGTGGCCGGGAGAACACGCTCCGGGAGCCCTGGGAGACAAGCTGCAGGATGTCCCTGGGAAACATGTTCGGGGAAAGATCAGGCCTCACACACGGATGCCCCACGTTTGTATTTCAAGTTCACGGGCCCTGTTCCCTGCAGCAAACGCAGCTGCACAAAATATATTTTCCCAATGAGCCATTTCCTAAAACAGCCCCGTCAGTGCGGCTCGATGCCTTGCCAGCGCCCGCTGGGACAACTGGCTGCGATTTAACTTTCAGATTCGAGATTGCCCACCGAGGGCCGCAGTGACAAATGGCTGGAGAGGCTCGAGCCCAGGCTTCCCCGAAACTGTCCTAGCGAGGAGGTGAGTGGGTGCTGCCCCAAGACAGGAGGAAGGGGCGGACCTGCTCCTCTCCCGCTCCTCGCTGTGTGTCCCCAGGGGCTGTGTCCTCAGGGGCTGTGTCCTCAGGGGGCTGTGTGTCCTCAGGGGGCTGTGTGTCCTCAGGGGCTGTGTGTCCTCAGGGGCTGTGTCCTCAGGGGCTGTGTCCCCAGGGGCTGTGTCCTCAGGGGCTATGTCCTCAGGGGGCTGTGTGTCCTCAGGGGCTGTATCCTCAGGGGCTGTGTCCCCAGGGGCTTTGTGTCCTCAGGGGGCTGCAGCTGGGCTCAGAGGGGGGGTGCACTGGGAATAACTCATTTTTCAGCTAAGATCTGCAGCCCCAGAATGGGTCTGAGGCCCTGGTGGAGACTCGATCACAGGCCCCCTTCACCTGCACCCCACCTCTGCTCTCACTGGCTCAGCGACGTCTCTAGGACGCCACCAACTCCTGCAGAGCAACCCCCACTGCTTTTGCTCAGCCTTGGGGGGCTCACAGTGAGGCATCTGTGTGGGGACATCACCCCCAGCTACGTGCAGTGGGGAAGCCAAGCTGAGCCCCGGGGGCTGCTCTGACCCCGGAGGGACTCTGAGCTCCTGGAGGCCAGCATGGGCCACAGCTCAGCTACAGGAACCGGGTCCCCAGGGCACTGGGACAGGGAGTGACAGGCGATGTTGTCCCACCACACTCACCGCAGGGCCCAAGCCAACGGTGTCCTGGAGGCACAAGTGACGACAGGGTCCTGGGTGTCCAGCACAGTAGTCACAGGCCCTCGCTTGGGAGCCATCCGAGGTTCCAGGCATGGCTCTGAGCCGCCGTGGGGCCGGTCATTGCAACACCTAACTCGGCCGGTCACCGTTCTGCAGGTTGTGACAGTGAGGTGACGAATCTTCTCCCAGCCACACCCACCGAAGTCACTGAAGGTTAACGGGGCGATTGCAGCCTTGGCTGCCTGTCCCTATCAAAGTTGCCTTAATTTCACCAGGACGCGGGCCTTCCTCTCTAGGGGGACGTCCCCTCGGATTGGAGAGAACTTCTCATTCACACAGTGGCGGGCGGGCGCTCGGCTGCGTGTCGAACCCTGACGGACGGGCTGAAACTTGCCCCAACCCCCCCACCCCCCGCCAGAGACTGATTCCTGCCAGGGAAGGTGGGCTCCCCCCAGGGGACCAGCGTGTCAGCTGTCACTCAGGGTGCGGGGGCCGCAGTGGGCACCTCGGATGGGTGCTCAGAGCCCCAGGGTGCCCCCCAGAGACCTGACTCCCTGCTCATTTCTGCCCATCGTCTGGCCCACAGCCGAGGAGCGGGGCTCAGCATGGCTGGGGTGCGGATGCTCCCCGGCACTGGCCGGCCGGGTGCCCGTTGCCCGGGAAACCTTACGTTTCTCTTCCTTGCCCACAATGTGGAAGGTGACTGACGTCTTTAGCAAAAAGAAAAAGTGTTAACACAACCTCGTGACCTGTCTGTGGGAGACGGGGCAGCCTTAAGGACAGTCCCTAAACGCCCCTCGGGGAGCCCCCTGAGCAGCTCAGCCCCATCCTCCGGCCCGGTGCTTTCCCTTGGTCTCTCCCAGGAAGGCCCAGCCCTCGTCTAACTGGCCCGCCCGTCTCCGGCCACCTCCCGCGGTGGGCACCTCCCGGGGCAACGACCAACCTCAGGTCCTCAGGACAACAGGCTCTGGCTGACCGGCCAGGGGCAGGGCAGGGCCCGGGCCCTCCGCAGAGGCCGCCCAGCTTGTCTACCCGCCGAGGCAGGTTCTGGGCAAACCTTGTGCCCCTTCCCGCCTCGCCCACCTCACCTGTGCTGCGGCTGCCTCGCCTGCACGGGCTCGGCGCCCAGCTCGCTCTGCCGGGTGGACACGCGGCCGGGGAGGGGCCCGCAAACAGCACACGGGACCCTGCCCAACGGCGGGGAGCCAGCGGTCAAGGCACCGCGAGGCACACTTGCCCTTCCTCGCCCGCTCTCGCCTGCAGGCCGCTCCGACTTGCTCTTTAGCAGCTTCCCAGGTAAGGAGGAGCTGGATCCTGCAACGAGGCTTGGATTTTCCTGCTCACCCGCGTACCCTGGGTGACCAAGTCCCCTCCAGGCCAGCGGAGCAGGGCGCCCAGCACAGCCCAAAGCTCAGAGCTACGCCCAGGTCAGGTTGGGGGAGGAGGTCGGGGCCGGCCTACCTGGGGGGTCTCTGGGCACATGGACAGGTGCTCGGTGTTGGGTACTTGGGCTCCCACCCCTTTCAGCTCCCAGGTGAGTGCCTCAGTGTCTCCCACTGCGCCTGTCTCATGGGGCCCTCGTGAGGATCAGAGACCCTGGGGGGAAGGTGCCCAGAACGGCACAGGCACCCCTGGCAGGTCCATGTCACCTGGGCTGCCACAATGGTCCAGGCGAGACCATCCCACTTAAAGGGCTGGGAGCCGCATCCGGCTGGGAGCCTCTGGCCACAAAACTGGGTCCGGTTAAAACAACTCATCTCTAGCTTCATGGAGACCCACGAATAAACAGAGTCAGGTGAGACCCCCCACCCAGCAGCCTGGAGATCCGGGGGCAGCCCCAGACCTCCTGTCTGGGCCCCGCCTGAGCAGACCTCCCCCAGGTCTGGAGGACCTGCTCCTTGGTGGTCAGTGGCCAGCTGGTCCCACCTTCCCAGACCCACCCACACCCACACCCACAGTGGTGCCTCCTAGAGATGCAGCCTCCCACCGGTGGCTGGTGGGGCCACCCTGGCCCCTCACATGAGCCTGGAAGCAGAAACGGCTCCTGTCCCTCAGAGTCCGGCATCCATCCTCCGTTGCCCTGCCGTCTCTCGTCCCAGTTTCTAAGCTCGGGGGGCCCCGGTGGCCATTAAGAAGAGGGACGGAGCGGGGAGTGGTGCTGTGGAGCGTGGGCGGGCGGATGCAGCCTCCGTCCCGTGTCTCGATCCCTCCACGGAGACAGGTTCGCCTCCACGCGGGGCTGATGGCCTCACGCTCTGATTGTTTGTGGCTCGATTTAGAATGGGGACCGCAGTGGGAATGAGGACACTTCGGGAAGAGCTGCAAGAGTCTAGAGAGGAAACGTCCTGGATTCACTTCCTTTGGCTGCTGCAAAGGGTCTCCACAGATGTCCCAGCCCTCAGTCCCTGAGATCGGGGTTCGGGCAGAGCTGGTCCCCTCTGAAGGACACTCCCTCCAGGCCCACAACCCCGGGCTTATAGCTGCATCGGTGGGATTCCTGCCTCACCATCCCGTGGTTGTCCCCTTGTGTGACAATGTCTGTCTCTGCTCTGATAAGGACCCTGGTCATATTGGATCAGGGTCTAGCCTACCCCAGTGATCCCATTTCCCAAAAGGTCACTTCCAAGTTCTGGGGGTCAGGATCTCAGCATGTCTTGGGGGTCACAACTACACCTACACGAGCACCTCCTGCAGGGCCGCCAGCCTACAGAGGGAGCGGTTTCAGGACCTGGTCAGTCGACTCCAGGGAGGCCCCTGGGATCTGCTGCCAGCCGGACAGTGTGTGAAAGGGGGCTAAGGACACCTTTGTCCTCTCAGAGAATCTGCCCGAGAAATCAGGGGCCTGACCCTCAGAGCTGGGAAGGGCCAGTTCACCAACAGGGAGTGGCACCTACACAGTGAACCCGAATTACCTGCCTCTCTGTCTTTGCTGGCCTGGCTGCTACCTCAGTGTTTTCCCAACTCATCCCCAGGGCGACTTGTCCCCAGCTAAACCACCACCTCCTCCAGGCAGGCTTCCTTCGCGTCCATCTCACAGGTTGTGCTTCTCTCTTTGGAGTCTAGGCACCAGTGGCTGATTTTTCTGATCAGTGCATGGTCGGCAGTGAGCAGTGTGCCTGATCCCTAAGAGGCACTGGGGAATCTGGGACTGAATGAGTGAGTGAATGAGTGAGTGAGTGAGTGAGTGAATGAGTGAGTGAATGAGTGAGTGAGTGAATGAGTGAGTGAATGAGTGAGTGAGTGAGTGAGTGAATGAGTGAGTGAGTGAATGAGTGAGTGAATGAGTGAGTGAATGAGTGAGTGAATGAGTGAGTGAGTGAGTGAGTGAGTGAATGAATGAGTGAGTGAATGAGTGAGTGAGTGAATGAGTGAGTGAGTGAGTGAATGAGTGAGTGAGTGAGTGAGTGAGTGAATGAGTGAGTGAGTGAGTGAATGAGTGAGTGAGTGAATGAGTGAGTGAGTGAGTGAGTGAGTGAATGAGTGAGTGAATGAGTGAGTGAATGAGTGAGTGAGTGAGTGAGTGAATGAGTGAGTGAATGAGTGAGTGAGTGAATGAGTGAGTGAACGAGTGAGTGAGTGAGTGAATGAGTGAGTGAGTGAGTGAATGAGTGAGTGTGTGAGTGAATGAGTGAGTGAGTGAGTGAGTGTGTGAGTGAATGAGTGAGTGAGTGAGTGAGTGAGTGAGTGAATGAGTGAGTGTGTGAGTGAATGAGTGAGTGAGTGAGTGAGTGAGTGAGTGAGTGAATGAGTGAGTGAGTGAGTGAGTGAGTGAGTGTGTGAGTGAATGAGTGAGTGAGTGAGTGAGTGAGTGAGTGAGTGAGTGTGTGAGTGAGTGAGTGTGTGAGTGAGTGAGTGAGTGAGTGAGTGAGTGTGTGAGTGAGTGAGTGAGTGAACGAGTGAGTGAGTGTGTGAGTGAATGAGTGAGTGAGTGAGTGAGTGAGTGAGTGAGTGAGTGTGTGAGTGAGTGAGTGAGTGAGTGAATGAGTGAGTGAGTGAGTGAGTGAACGAGTGAGTGAGTGAGTGAGTGAGTGAGTGAGTGAGTGAACGAGTGAGTGAGTGAGTGAATGAGTGAGTGAACGAGTGAGTGAGTGAGTGAGTGTGTGAGTGAGTGAGTGAGTGAACGAGTGAGTGAGTGAGTGAGTGAGTGTGTGAGTGAATGAGTGAGTGAGTGAGTGAGTAAATGCATGGCTGCTGGGAGAGAACAGGGGGGCTGCAGCAGGGGAGAGGCTGAATCGGGGAGCCCAGGAGGCTCTCTGAGCCCAGGGTGGGGGAAGGGCCCCTTTCCCGGGACCAAGGGCAGCTCTACCAGGAGCTGGGCGGGTCAGCTCCTCCCAGGCTGGGCTCTGCCTTCGTCTCTCTGCCCAACAAATAAGACATTTGTTCCCCAGCCGAGCGCTGCTTCCCGGAGTGATTTATGGCCTTGCTACGAAGCTCTCTAGAGGAGTGGATTTTTAAAATACGATTTACATTTGGGGGAAATTGATCACCACTCTGCCTTCTTCCCTGAATCTGAAGCAGGACCGCCTGCTGGTTCCTGGGGCTCCCCCACGCCCCCCATCTCAGGGTCACGCAGCCGCACTGGCACCCACCGAGCAGGCTAGGAGCCTGAGTCTCAGGCAGCTGACCCTGCGGCCGGGGCTGGGGACCAGGCCGCCCCTGCTCCACCGGCAGCGGCCAGCCCTGCCTCCCCGCCTCCACCTCTTCCTCGGGCGGGCGGGGCTGAGCTCCCCGCCCCCTGCAGTGTCCCTCTCATCCTGGGCAGCTGGAGCCTCCTCGCCAGCCTCCGGGCGGCCGGCAGGTATGGATCCCAACTGGCTCATAGGAAATGTGCTCCGAGATGCACAGTGACTCACTGAATTCCCCCGGCTCATCAGTGCTGGAATTAACACGGCCAAATAAAGCAACGCTGAAATGAGGTCCCGGGTGCGAGATTGCTCTGCAACCGGGGCGTCCCTGGCCGGTGTTTGTTTTTATTATTTGTACTAACCTAGGAGATGCGGAGGCGACACCTCTGTGAATGAAACACTTAACTTAAGCGTGGGCTGTGAACATGACGAGAGCAGAAACAGGGGCCCTCTCGGGGTTGCAAGGCCCTGGTCACGCAGGCTGTGGCCAGCGCAGCGCCTCTCCTTCCCGGCCCCAGCTGGGCTGCGTGTCCAGCTCCCATGGACAGGACAAAGCCCGATGTCCTACGCTTCCCTGAGGGTGACCAGGTCCGGCCTTATGCCTCCCCCGGGGTGCCTGGTGTGTCTGCCTCCATCCCCTGGCTGGGTGTGGACCCCGAGGAGGGTGGCCCAGCAGTGAGGAGCCTGGCTCTCAGGCCAAATGACAGGCGGGCAGCACCGCCCCGGAACCTGCAGGAGCCAGAAGCCCCTTCTTGTAGGATGAGCACTGACAACGCTTGGGGTAACCCACAGGTGTTCACTGAAGAACTTAATTCCGAAAGGGAGACAAAGGGGAGCGTACGGAGAATGCGGAGTGGGAGTAGGAGATGACCACGGTCAGAGGCAGCTTGCATACAAGGCTTTTTTCAGTGCTACATAAATAATTTGAAAAAACAGAAGAAATAGGTGATTGTGTAAGAAGAGCTATGTAGGTAGGTAGGTATGGATGGTTGGATAGATAGGTAGGTACGTAGGTAGGTGGGTCAGTGAGTGGATGGATGGATGGATGGATGGATAGAAGATGATAGGTGATAGATGATAGATGATAGATAGATAGATAATAGATAGATAGATAGATAGATAGATAGATGATAGATGATAGATGATAGATAGATAATAGATAGATGATAGATGACAGACAGAGGAAAGAGATGTCCAATCTTGTCTAAAGTTAAGTTTCTGGCTCTCTCAAAATAGACAGATGATCATAGATAGAATGATAGATCTACAAATTGATTTATATTGAGGTAGATAAACCTACCCATCCATCCATCTATAGACCTATTGATCTATTAATCTAGCTATATTGAGAGAGTTCAAAACTTCATTTCAGAAGAGATTAGAAATAGAAATCGACCAATTGCCAGATACAAAATTAAGAAATTTCTCCAGTAGCTACATCACCTTAAATCACTCTTGCCATGAAAATTCTATCAGCATTTTAGAGAATAAATAATGTAGAGGTGATTTAAAATGTCTGGCAACCTTTCTGTTTCAGGTTTGTAACCACAAGACTAAAACAGTACACATGCAGCTGGAAGTGTGTCTGGTTTGTGAATCTAGATGCAGAACGCCACCTGATATGTTAACAAAGAGAATCACAGTCCATAAAAAAAGTTACACTCTAAGTGGGGGTTTTCCAGCAAGCAGACGTGATTCACTGTTTGGAATTTAATCACAGATTAGGCCCCTAAATAATAAAGTAGACATTTTAATGATTCAAAACGGTATAAAATATCTAAAAGAGCAACAATTCCCCCTCTTAAAAAAATGAGATGCACAGCAAAGTCATTCCCATAAAAGAAACACAGTAACCAAAAAACAGTACAAAATATTCAAAGCACACAAGGTAAGCAAATTTCTCGGGTAATGAAACAGTATCTTTCTTATAAGTTTGGCCCATGTTAGCCTGTGGCCCGCTGGAGTGACAGGAGCTGCAGAAGCCCCGCCTGTGCCAGCAGGGCGGCCATGGGACTGGCAGCCTCCTTGGAGCCCAATACGGAGCATCTCTCAGATCTTAAATGCACATAATGACCACCCGGCGCTCCCCCTCTAAAGGCTGCGCGCACACAGGAGCAAAGATACAAAATGTCCACTTTTAAAAATAATTGTAAGTGCCTGGGACCAATTTCACTACCTCTTATTATGAGAATGAGAGGGTAATTTATGGACTGTTATTGAGCTATTTAAAAAAGAATGGATTAGAATGTCTTTGAATATATTACTAGACGCAAAAAGCAAAATGCAAAACAGGGCATATAAATGCTCCTATTCACGTTTTGTAAAAGGGTGATTTGTATATTTAGGGACATCCAGGAATACAAAAATACCCCGACGGCAGGGCAGGGGAGGGGATGTCTAGGTGGAGCCACCGAGGTCGGTTCGCAGGCGTCGCCTCTGCGGCGGGGAGGGCACCTCGGGTCAATCTGTGTAACCTTTCACGGCCGCATCTGTTCACCACGCTGAGGTCTGCCTTTTCCCAGCGCAACTACATCTACATACAGGAGCGAAGAGTGTGTGTGCATACTCGCATCTACACATAGTCCTGAATGCACTCGTGCACACGCCTCGCGCCTGCACCCACCAGGCCGCGGGTCGGCCCCACCCGCGCGCAGATCCCCGGGGGCCCAGGCGCGGCCGGCTCTGTGCCTGAGCTGTCGCATCTCAGGGCACAGGACACAATGGCACCCGCCGGGGAGGCCTGGGGACAGAGTGAACACAGGTCCGCGCCTGGCTGGTCGCAGCCCAGGGGCAGCGGCTCTTGGCCCTGTCTGCTGCTCGCTGGTATTACCCTCACCTGGGGCGGGGCTGTGGGAGGGTCCGTCTCTCTCCGCGGCCTCGCAGCCGAGTTTCTGGAGCATCCCAGGGAGGAGGCGGACCGCGTGCTCCCTCCGGGCGCCGCCCGCGCTCGGTAACCGGTTAGCACCCGCGCGCACCGGGCTCTCACTTGCACGGGGGCGCAGCTCTGGCGGACGAGCCCGCAGCAGGGCTCCGGCGCCGCGGGCCCAGAGTGCGCAGCCTGCCCGGCCGCCAGGGGGCGCTGGCAGCAGAGCCGGGGCGCTGAGAGCGGGCGACCAGCCCTTGGCCGTTCAGAGCCTTTTATTTACAACCTCAGATGGAGGAGACAGGAAAAGAAACAAAGAAACAACCTGAACGCGGCTGCTGCGGCCACGCCCCTGGAAAGGCCCCCCAGATACCGAGCAGGCTGCGGGGCCGGGAGCGCGGGTTCCCGAACCTTCGCTGGGACGAGCGAGGGGAGGGCGAGCCCCTCGCGACCGCGCGGGGACAGCTGGCTGGCCGTCTGCGGAGACAGTTTCTCGCTCAGCGGACACACACACGAAGGGATGCCAGATGGCGTGAGACCTCGGTGTTCCAGCAGAACCCTAAAATCTCAGAGGAAAATGTGTTTTCTTCCTCTTACATCCTTAGCGCTTAAATGGGACACGAAAGAACAAAACCTAAAGGAAATCATGTATTTCATGTAAAACCTTAGGTGGTAAGAAGATTTGTATCCAATGAAGTGAATGGAGATTTGTCTCCGGAATATGCCGGCTACTCCAGCAAGTCCGTAAGTAAAAGAAAAAAAGTAATTAAAAAATGGGCTAAAGGTATAAGTATGCGGTTCAGGAAAGAGAAAATTCGAATGCCCAACAAACATGTGAAAACAACTTCATCTCGTTCCTGCTTAAATACTGAGATAAGCCCAGACACGTCGGATTTATAAATGATAAATGGTTACATCTGCCCGGTGTGAGGGAGGGCGTGGAAGGCGGGGTGGGGGTGGGGGAATGCGCGGCTCCTGGGGGCCCTGGTGTGTCCTAGGCGTGTCCTGGGCGTGTCCTGGGCGTGTCTGGGGCGTGTCCCTGGCACAGCCTCGGAGTATGTTGGACTTGACCGTAGGTTGAGGCAGGCTGCTGTGCACCTCAGAGCGCCCACCCTGAACTCTCATCCCTGTGCACGTGGAGACTGCGTGATATTCACACGCGTGATCAGTTACAGGACACACGTGGAAGCCACCACTGTGCCCGCCAGCGGGACCGGGTAGATAAACGGGGACATAGCATTGGCTGGGGAAGGTTCTGTTGTTTAAGCGAATGGCTTATGCACGTAGCCGCAGCAAGAATAGACCTTACCACGCAGAGGCGAGTGAAAAGCAATTGGCACAAGCGCGCGTTCTGAGTAAAGATTAAATGAAAGTGTGCGTGTTATAGTGATTACAGCTACAGGCATGTGGAGAAAATATAGGAAAGGGGTGAGATAGTCCTGACGAGTATTTTTCACCTTAGGGAAAGCTTCTGGGGATGTACAGAGGCGAGTAGGAGCGGGGAAGACACCCACTAAGACGGCTCCTGGTGGCTAACTGGGCTCAAATGAAAAAAATAAAAGCAGAGCCTCCCAGCCAATTCTTTTTTTTTTTTTTTTTTTTAGCATGTTTGTATTGATTTCAGACAGAGGAAGGGAGATGGAGAGAGAGAGAGAAACATCAATGATGAGAGAGTCATTGATCGGCTGCCTCCTGCACGCCGCCTCCTGGGGATCGAGCCCACAACCCGGGCCTGTGCCCTGACCCAGGAACCCAGCCGGGATCTCGACCCCTGAGCTGCACGGGCCAGGCCGCCTCCCAGCCACTTCTGCGCGGGGGCCGCTCACGAACTGCGCTCCAGGGAGCAGCGGGCCCCCAGCCGCGGCCTGCGCCCTGCGCCTGCGCGGAGCAGCCCCTGGAAAGGGCTTCCTGGAGCCCTGCTTCCCCAACAGGACGGGGCTTCCCCCTCCAATCAGAGCGAACCTATTCTGACCAATCAGGGCGGTGCATTTGAACCAATCACACTGCGAAGATTCCAAGTCCTCATTTGCATTAGAATGGACCAATCAGGGACCAAGGGCGGGGACTTCTGTCCCTATAAGCCAGCTCCCCCGGGACTCTGGGAGCCGGTGTCGCTTTCCAGCAGGACCTGTCGCTGTGCTTCCAGGTGAAACCGATGACCTTTCCTTCAGCGCTGCATCCAAAATCGGGGATTCCTGTTGGTGTTTGATTGCTGCCCGCAACCATCAGTTGACAAAAGAAACTTAACCTCATCTATGATTCATGTATTGATTTTACATAGATTTTACGTTTATAGTGCATTTCAGATTTGCAGAAAAACTGAGCACATAGTAGAGAGAGCTCTATATACCACCTCCTGGGGGGAACAGTTCCCCTGAACATCTAGCGGCCTGTGAGACATTTGTTACAATTACTGAACCAGGGTTGATACATAGTTACTGAAAGTTCACCGGTTACCTCCCCGTGAGACATTTGTTACAATTACTGAACCAGGATTGATACATAGTTACTGAAAGTTCACCAGTTACCCCCCCCCCCCCCCCCCCCCCGATTGCTCTTGGAGTTGCAGGTTCTGTGGCTTCTGACAAATGTGGAAAGTCCTCTATTCACTGTTGGGGTCTCATACAGAGTTGGTTCACTGCCCTAGGGGTCCTCTGCGCTCCACATGTTCATCCGTCCCCTGCTCGCCTCGAACCCCTGATAACGACGGGTCTTCTTACTTTCTCCACGGTTTTCCCTTTTCCACAGAGCCCTGCAGTTGGACTCAGACGGTGCACTGTGGCCTATTCCCAGTGACTTTGTTAACTGAGCAACGTGCCTCTGAGGCTCCTGCATGTCTCTTCATGACTCTGTCACTGAGTATCATTCTACTGTCTGCACGGACCAGTTTACCTGCCCCCCCACCTGCCGGAGGGCACCTCGGCTGCTCCCAGTTTTGGTTGATTGTAAATCAGGCTGCTACTAACATTTACCTCCAAGACTTTATCAAAGGGGCCACGTTGAGTGTTCCTGCTCCTGTGTGGCTCTGGCGGCCTCTGCTCAGGTGAAAAGAGCCCAAGTGTGATTCTGCAGTCACCTGTTTCTCCCGATTTCGGGGGGGGGGGGTTCTTTTCCTGCCACTTCAGTCTCAGGTAGTCCAGGTGAGTCACCGATTTTCAGTTCATTCAGCTTCTTTCTTCTTGTTGGGTGGGAGCCGGGGGTGCTGAGTCCTGAGCTGTCGGATGGTGGAGGACCTGGTCTGCTCGTGTCCCCCGAGAGGAGCGAGGCTGTGACTTGGGGCGTGTGGCCGCCGCTTCATGCCCGGAGCTCCCTCTGTGTGCCTGACACGTGTAGACTTGGCCGTGTTCCTTCCCAGCATTGTCTCGGAGTGATTCTCTGCTCCAGCATCTCCAAGCTCAGCCCCTCGCCTCAAACCCGAGGACTGATCACCCCGCTCTCCTGGGTGCACAGGGGCGCTCGGTGTGCATGGGTTCAGCACGGCATCCCGGGGGCCCCAGTCCCCGCTGCGGCATTTCCGCAGATTCCAGGGGGTTCGGCCGTGCACAGCGTGCCCCGTATTTGAACCTCACTTTCTTTGTCTCTCCTCACATGAATATTTATCACGTGGCAAGCAGGGCCAGCGCCCCGCCCCCACCCGAGGAACCCATCAACAAGTCCTTTGTGAAGCGGACCTGGACCAGGACAGACGGGGAATGAATCCGTTTCGTTCTGAGTCACAGGGGCTGCTGGGAACAGGGTTCAATGGCTTTTATCCTTTTATTTCTGTGACCCCGGACTCTGGGAGAGCAAAGCAAGGGGAACTTGCTGCAAAATAAAATGTTGATGCACCGAGAAGACTCGGCTTCCATGCTGGGCTCCAAGGGATGGGGACCCCTCCCAAATCCACTTACATCCCCACCACGGCTCTGTCTCCTTCCGACCTGCACAGTGGTCAGCACACACAGGCCGCCAGCGCCTGGGAGGGGACCACAGGCAGGACCGTGTCCCAGCCCCTGGCTGGTCAGTGTCCACACAGCTATAAACTTAACCCCTGTGTGTGGTTAGTAGGAGACCAACTTCTTTCTGTCTGTATTTCATCAACAGAGCCTCCCCTTGCCCACCCACGAAGCCTGGGCTGACCCCAGAGCCTTTTCTCCTGTCTCAGAAGGGGGACCGGCCATGCCCACAGGGCACCCAGGCCCAGTGACTCAGGGCCCTGTGCTGTCCCTCAGGCCTCTGTCCCCCCAGGCCCCCTCGACCTAGATCAAGCCCCCACCATAAACCTGTGTTGCATCAAAACAAACCAGGAGTGAAGGGACCAGGAGGCAAGCCCAGTGAGGCCCACGGAGGCCGTGGGAGTGCTGAGAGCCGGACGCACGACCTTGGAGGAGCTGCCGCAGCCGGGCCCGCGGCTCGGGGAAGCTGACCAGGCCCATTAGCCGCTCTCCCCGGATGGCTTGACTGAATGAGGTTCCAGCGTGGCCTCGCTGGCTGTGGTAGCTTCTCCGTTACTTTCCTGTGCGAATTCCTGGTGGAGTCAGCAGAATCTAGGCTCCGAGCAGCTGCTGTGATCTGCACAATTACCCGCAGCCGCCGGCCTGCAGGCGCACCGCATGGAGATTGCCTTGGTTGGCCGGCCGGCTGCGGACGCGGTCACCTTCTCAGCCACCGCAGCTGGTCTGTCTTGGCGCAGAGTCTGTTCTGAGTTCGGGAACACACAGGACTTTCTGGTTCCCGTTGGAGGAGACACCCCTGGATGGTTTACACGGTGCTGACAACACCGTGAATTTTACCACTGACGGCACAGGCCTTGGAGCCCTGCAGGGCATTGGCTGGAGAGAATGTATTGTCTTCCATCTTCAACTCCCGGCAAATACAGACATGCCCCCCTCTGTGCCCCACCACACATGCACACACACGCACACATGCACAGACAAATGCACACACAAGCACACACAGGTGCACACATGCACACACACATGTGCACACCCCTGGGTCTCCATTCCGGGCCGGCTGTGAACAAGCAGCTCCCCTGTGTGTTGCCAGAGCCAGGGGTGGGGACAGAAGCTGAGCTTGTCCTCGCCGAGTCGGGGGCTCTGAGCCCCGGCTACCTGACAGAATCCCCTGAGGGTGTGGCCGTCCTGACGTCAGGCTGGGGGAGGAAGGAGCCGTCACAGCTGGAGGAAGTGACCGCTGGGTGACCCGTAAGCTGGATGCGGTTAAGGGTGGGAGAGCCCACAGTGGGACCCGCCCAGGGAGCGCAGCCCGGGCTGCACAGTGTGGGCTCCCCCCTCGCCCCCACCGCAGCCGCAACCAGCTGGAACCCCAGACGGCAGTGGGGTTTCCAAGCCGAGCCTTTAGCCGAGGGCATGTGAGCCCGCGTGGAGTGTGCCGGCATGGGCTGGCTCCTGCTCCAGGCCTGGTTTCCGCAGCGTCCACAATCGCTCAGAAGTCTCCTAAGCCGCGTCTTTAATCTGACATAACCGAAGGCTGAGTTGTTCGCGAAGGAAACATTTAAAACGAGATGCAGCTGTAAATGCCCCAAGGCTGAGACTGGGGACTCAGGTCCTGGCCAGCATCTCCTCCTGCCCAACCTCCCTCCTTGACAGCGGCTGGCACTGAACACAGAGTGACAGGAGGGCCCGGGCTCCCTCTGTGACATGTCACCCCCAGCCTGCCCCCACGTGGGAGGAACGGGGTGGGGAGGGCGAGGCTGGCTCCCCAGCTCTGCTCGGGGTGGGCAGGGCTCTGGGGGTGGGCAGAGTCACAGCCAGATGCTCTGAGCACTCCCACGGTGACAGGGTGGTGATGGAGAAGATAAATGATCAGTTATTTACCATCTTGCCTCCCTCCCACCCCCACCGAGGAGGGAGTTTCAGGGACGCAGAGCTGGGGAGACCTGTGGGGTCGGTAAGTCCCAGGCAGGGCTGGGGGTCACAAGTCAGGGACGAGTCAGGGGCTCCCTGTGGGACAGGACAGGGACCAGGCCCAGCCTCGAGTCTTCTATTCACGGCTTCTAGTGCCGACTCAGGGAATTAGTGCAGGCCATGTGTGTGTGCATGTGAGTGTGGTCATGTGTGCATGTGTGTGCCTGTGTCATGGCCACCCAGAGCAGTTCTGAGGTCATTTCAGCCCCAGGAAGAACCGCCCCAGCCCCTGGTCCCAGGACTTTCGAGTGGACACGGCCTCCTGGCCCTCCCCCACTGGGTCCCAGAGCAAAACAAAGCTCCATTTGCTTTGTGACACGTTAAACACGGACCAGCGACTCCGAGGACGCCAGGGGTTGGCCGGGGTGGCCGTGTGTCAATGTGCCGGGAAACGCGGACAGGGTGTCCCTTCCCTCACCTGTTTGCACAGTGAAATAGCCAAGCCCGAGGCATCCGCCGACCGGGAGTGTAGAGCTGAGGTTTCTTCAGACCACAAGGCCCTTACAGGTTAACAAAGGCCACAGGAGTTGCACTGTGACGAGTGGCTCTCCCGTGTCCCTCGCAGAAGATTGAGGGCCTGAGGACCTACCTGTGCATCGCTCTCCCGGCGACAGGGCACCGACGGGGGACGAGGGATGTCATGTCCAGGGCAGCCATGTCCAGGGCGTCTGCACCCCAGAGGCCCCCTTCTGTCCTTCCTGCACATCCCACAGGGCGATGCACCTGTGGCCACTGAGGGCTTGACCCCAGGAGGCCCAAATGGGTGGAGAAGCGTGCGAGGAACTCGCATGGGATCCAAAGGCCAGGCGCAGACAAGAACGTCGAGTAGGTCATTTATCATTTTAAAATTGCTCACATGTTGCCGTGATAATAATTGGGTTATTGGAGCTGAAATGGTAAAACCGGATAATTGGACCAAATAGAAAGATGATTAAACTATCAATATGTCACCTGTTTGTTCCCGAGTCAGGGTGGCCAGCAGAGAATGTTAAATGACACGGTTGGCTCATCTCGTGTTCCCTCTGCACAGCGCGGTCTGGGGTCCTGTCTGATGACGCTTGGGCCTCGGTCCCATTGGAGTCACGGTGCAACCCGGCTCTCCTGGCCCCAGCCGGACACTCGGACACACGAAGGCCTCTCCCAGCTGTGAGAAAGGAACAGGGTGCCCTTCCCCAGCACCATCTCCCGTCTTCAGGGAAAAGACAGCAGGCACCTTGAAATGACCTTGAGGTAGCGAGCACAGCCTCACCTCCCTGTCCAGCAGCACCAGACGGGAGAGTCCCCAGCCTGACCCTGACCTGGTGAACTTAGCGCAGTGTGTGGAGTGTCTCCACGGGTCCTGTGTGAGGCCCCTCGGGGACCGAGCAAGGAGGGGTTGACCCGGGGAAAGTATTTGCCGAGTAATTTCTCCAAGCTGCCCCCACCACCCGAAGTCGCTGCAGAGGCTCTGGCCCCGACTCTCACCCCACACTCGTGGGCCAGCCCTCAGGCCTCCCACTGGACCGTGGTGCCTGGTCCTCTGATAACTAGACGGCAGCCTCCCCTGCTGTGCCCAGCTTTCCGATCTCCTGTCCTGAAACTGGCTCTCCAGAGCATTTGCCTGATTCCATCATCGTGTTTTCCACCATTTCCTTTGATTCGCAGAAGTTCCTCATACACGTTAGAGACCATCCTTGGTCAGTTCTGGATTCCGCAGTGGCATCTCCCGGATGACCGTCTGTTAGCTTGGTCTGTTGTACCCTTCACCAGAAAGGAACACATGCTTTTGCCGTGTTTATTGCTGGTGGACACAGGATTCTTTCTCGGAGTCTGGGAAATGCATCTCCGGGCCCCCTGTGGGGGGATGAGGTGCAGAGGCGCAGTTTACTGGAGTGAAAACAAAGGATGCCCCCCGGTGCCCAACGCCACATCCATGACCAGGCGGCTCAGCTCTGTCTCCCAGCGGAAGTCCAGTCTCTGGGGCCACACCAAGCCCAGGAGGGGGGCAGGACCCAGAGGTGCTAGACCACTACCAGGCATCTGCATCTGAAGCTTTGTGGTCCGACTCAGTCTCTGCTCCCATCCGGCTCTGCCAGCATGGCAGCCACAAGTAGGGCCACATGGCTGCCACCACCCAGGCCCACGTGGCTGCGATCCTTCCATCCATTTGTCTGTCCGTCCGTCCATCCATCCATCCATCCATCCATCCATCCATCATCCATCCATCCGTCCATCCATCCATCATCCATCCATCCATCATCCATCATCCATCCATCATCCATCCATCCATCCATCATCCATCCATCATCCATCCATCCATCATCCATCCATCCATCCATCCATCCATCCATCCATCCATCCATCATCCATGCATCCATCCATCATCCATCATCCATCCATCATCCATCCATCCATCCATCATCCATCCATCCATCCCTCCATCATCCATCCACCATCCACTCATCCATCCATGCATCCATCCATGCATCCATCCATCCATCCATCATCCATCATCCATCCATCATCCATCCATCCATCCATCCATCCATCCATCCATCCATCCATCCATCATCCATCCATCCATCATCCATCATCCATCCATCATCCATCCATCCATCCATCATCCATCCATCATCCATCCATCCATCATCCATCATCCATCCATCATCCATCCATCTATCCATCCATCCATCCATCCATTCATCCATCCATCATCCATCCATCCATCCATCCATCATCCATCATCCATCCATCATCCATCCATCCATCCATCCATCCATCATCCATCCATCATCCATCCATCCATCATCCATCATCCATCCATCATCCATCCATCCATCCATCCATCCATCCATCCATCCATCATCCATCCATCCATCATCCATCCATCATCCATCCATCCATCCATCCATCCATCCATCCATCCATCATCCATCCATCCATCCATCCATCCATCCATCCATCCATCCATCATCCATCCATCATCCATCCATCCATCCATCCACCAATCCACCCATCCATCCACCATACATCCATCATCCATCATCTATCATCCATCCATCCATCCATCCATCCATCCATCCATCCATCGAGAGATTTATTCTTCCAGCTGCTAGTGAGTTAGAAGTGGAGTCCTGAGTGCCACACCTCGCAGTCCTGACTCCATGATGACTGTTGAAAAGGAAGGGGAGGGTCACTTGAGACCCCTTCAGAAGAATCCCCTCGGATGCTATCTCTGTCCATGAAAATACAGACACAAAATCACCTCTGAAACCAGGAAACAGGAAATAAAAAAAGATTAATGGTTTTGAGTTCATGTTTAAAGATAGAAAACAAATAAACTATTAATTTTAAAATAAATTAAATAAACAAACTCAAAAAATGCCATCCCTTTCCTGAACTGTCATAGATAAGGAACTAATGTGTTATTTTAAAGACTGCCTCTCAGCTGACACTGTAAATTCCATTTATATTCTAGTGATTAAGCCGGGGTGATTTATTAGAGTTCTACGAAGGCATTTTCCCTGTATCTTAAAACAGGCAGCATCAGAAACGCTCACTTACTGCCACTGCTTCAATATTGTTTGTGTTTTATCTTATTTTGTGATTTATAACTTTGTTTTTCTCGAGATTCTAATCTTAATGCCCACTGTCAGAACTGGAAGCACGAAGCACCTCCCACCTGGGGCCGTCAGTCCCTCCCCTCCGGGACTCAGGGGGAGTCTGCTGTGTCAGTGCTGGGGGGGGTGCACTTCTGAGCACCTGTCCCGCGAGGGAAGGAGACAGACACAGGTGACGTGAAGCTGCTACGGTGAATGTTGCCCGCGGATTGCTCCTTTTAGGAAGAAATGCAGCGGCAAAGGCTTCACCACACCAGCAGCTTTCACCGCCGGATCCAGGCTGGCGTCAACCGAGAGGCTGATAGGGTGACAGACGTCAGGCTGAATGCTACTGAGGAGGAAGAGGGGGCAGAGGGAGAATTATCAGTTATACTGACTTAAAAAACTCAATGAAGCACAGGTATGCACACCGCAGTGTCAAATACACATGAGTACATGAGTGTACACCTGCACACGAGTGTATACACATGCAAGTGCACACACATGCACATGCACGCCTGCACACCGATGCACACGAACACATGTGAACACACACGCACACATGTACACACATGCATAGAAAGGGTCAGGCAGTTACTTCCAGGGAAGGCAGTCCAAAGTCAGACACCTTCCTTCTGGGACCTGGGTGCCCTGGGCAGGAGCCACCTGGCTCCTCCAGCCCCCAGGGAGCCCCCAGGGCTGTCCTGATGGCTGGGGCATGAGCGCTGCTGACTGGCCACATTCCAGGCCTGCTCAGCCATGGGCTTTTACAGAAGCCACAGTGGGGCCAGCCTGGCGACCAGTGCCTTGGCCTTAATCCCAAGGTCATTGCCTCTGGATTTTATGGTGGCCAAAACCAGCCTGTCACTCAACCCTTGGCTGAGCCCATGAGCTTCCCCAGCTACTTTGAGAGGGAGCCAGGGTCCTTGTTCCTGCGTGTGGAGCTACGTCCCAGGCCCGCCGCCCTGGGGACACAGTTCTGAGCCATCCGGTCCCTAATTCCTGCCAAGGACCTGGCAGGGGTGAGTGATGGGAGAGAAGAGGGAGCCTTCCTGCTTGCCACTTTCCCTCCTTCCAGAAGCTTCCATCTGGCTCACCTGTGAGCACCTGGCAGCCACCCAAGAACCACTCTCCACGCAGCAGCCTCTAGTCTCAGGGCAGAACAAGAGACGGCAAGGGAGGGTGTCCACGAAGAACCATCTGTTTGATCTCTTTGGTCCTGATTATCTTATTTTTGAGAACATGACGTACAGGCCCCGAGAAAATTTAAATATGGAAAGAAAAATATTCCCCCAACCCCATCAACCGGAGAGAGCTTATCTTCCTGTGTCAGAAACATCCCCAGAGAGCTCCAGGCAGGTGGGTGGGAGACAGACAGGAGGGAGGAACGCAGTCATTCCATACGTACTTTTCAAATTAGGTAATTTAATTTCAATTACATTTAATATAGAAAAATAGTTTGGAGCGAAACAGAGGAAATTGCTCATCTGCAATTCTTTACGGCAGAAATGATAGTTCCTGAATATCTTTTTTAGGAAAAAAATACTAGAAGCAACGATAAATTTGAGAGATTTATGTCTGCATGCCTGTGAATGAGTGAGTGGGCGAGTGTGAGTGTGAGTGGGTGTATTTGAATGTGTGTATGTGTGTGTTAGTGTGAGTGTGTGAGCAAGTGTGTGAGTGTATGTGAGTGTACATGAATGTGTTAGTGTGTATGTGTTAGTGTGTGTGTCTGTACTGTGTGAGTGAGTGTGTGTGTTAGTGTGTGTTAGTGTGTGTGTGAGGTTGTGTGTATGAGTGTGCGTGAGTGTGTGTATGTGTATGTTAGTGTGTGTGTGTGAGTGGTTGTGTGTGTGTATGAGTGTGTGTGTATGTGTGAGCGTGTGTGATTGTGTGTGTGTGAGTGAGTGTGAGTGGTTGTGTGTGTGTGTGAGCGTGTGAGTGGGTGCGTGGGCGTATGCGGGCCTGCGCACATCCTTCCCGCTGACCCAGGGGACTGGGTGGGACCAGCAGGGGCGCCTCCCCCAGCCCCGGGGCTCCTCGGGACCCGCGTTGGTTCCAGCGCTTTGCTCGCTGCCACGGAGGCCGCGGCGCCCACGGCCATCTGATCTCGCTCTGCGCCGACCGCGTATTAATCAGCACACGGCCCACGCGGCCTGCACCTTCCACCGACTGTCCTCCTCCATTGATTTGTCTGCTTGTTTGCCACACGTGGGTTACACTGTCAGATGCTTGCTCCAGGTGGCCTGTCATTGCCTGGACTTTTTGCTTATGTGGGAGTTTATTCATCTTCTATATAAAATATTTAACCCTATTTGCCTTCGTATGCGAAAGAATCCCAGAGGCTTTAAATGTACAGAGTCACATTTCACGTCAGCCCCCACCTATGGCACTCCCTTGCCTCTGTGACAACGGCTACTGTCCACACGCACTCCTACTTCCGATCTGCGGCCACCTCCGTAAGCGCGGGCACTGGAACCTTCTGGAAGCTTCCTGCCCCCTGTGCAGCGCTCACTGTCCCAGGGCGGCCACCCCCTTCAGAGAGAACTGTGTTCTGCGCTCACGATTTCCTCCGTCCCTTGGTCCTTGAACCCTGGGGGCATTTGGAGGACCCAGCACCTGAACCTCAGTATCCGAGCAGAGACTGCTCCTTGGGGTTTGGGAAGCGGTGCGAGTGCCCTGCTCAGGCCTGTGCCCACTGGACTCTGGTTCTTGGTCAAGGTGTAATGAGCCTGGGTGCACTCACACACACACTCACTCACACACTCACACGCACACGCCTGCACTCATGCACACGCTTACACACATGCACACACGTGCACACGCACACACTCACACACGCCTACACTCATGCACACACTTACACACATGCACACACGTGCACACGCACACACGCCTGCACTCATGCACACGTTTACACACATGCACACACGTGCACACACACACTCACACACACACACATGCACTCGTGCACATACACACATGCACACACGTGCACACTTACACAAATGCACACACGTGCACACGCACACACTCACACACTCACACACATACACACACCTGTACTCATGCACACACACTCACACACACACACACTCACACACCTGCACTCATGCACACACACTCACACACACACACACTCACACACCTGCACTCATGCACACACTTACATGCACACACGTGCGCACGCACACACTCACACACACATGAATGTGCACACACTGGAACACGATCTGACTCTACCTTCAGCCTAGTCATTCAAACACCATGTTTCAATTTTCTTCAAATCGATATATTGCCGAAGTCTCTGACTCACTGTTACTAACATCATCCTCACACCCTCCATAAACCGGGAATGCGCAGCTAGCGTGGCGAGCGTTGACACAGCCGCTGTCGTGCCAGGTGGACGGCACCCTGACCGCTGTGCCGAGCTTAGGGCCCCAGCCCTTAGGAGCTGCGAGCCTCCCTGGTGCTCAAGGACAGGTGGCACGTCCAGCGCCCAGACGCCAGCCTCCAGCCTCCTCCCGGGCAGGGCCTCAGCCACGCGAGCGCCTTCCTCCTGCCCCGACTGGCCTCGCTGAGCCTGTGGTTCCACCCGGGCCGGGAGCTCGGGGGAATGTCTGGCTGACAGGAGGGAGCCCCCCGGATGGGGACACATTTTGGCCTTTCCCAGGTCCCTCCCCATGCCGGCCTGGGGGCTGTGACGAGTCAAGGCTGCCAGCTCGTCCGAGGGTCTTGGCACTCCGGTCAGGAGCAGAAACCCACCCAAGGGAGGCTGGTGATGCCCTGCTCCCTCCTGGGTCCCGATGCAGTGACAATAGGAAGGGACACATTGATTTCTGCTGGGAGAACATTAAGATTTATTGACCGAGGCCTCCATTGATCCACGGGCAGCGAGGTCAGACGGCCCCCTTCCTCCTGGACGTACGCTGGCCTCTCGCCCGAGGAGGGGAGTCAATATTTGCTCTTTTCAGGCTGTCACTCAGTGGCCAGGCCACCACTGTCCACTCTCAAGGTTAATCCAGTCGGTAGGCAGGGTGGGCAGAGTCGGGAAGGAGACAGCACCTCTGGCTGCAGCCCAGCCACGCCCGGAGGTGAGCACACACTGACCTGCAGTCAAGGTCAGCCCAAGGTCATACACTCTGCAGTGGGCGAGGCCCAGTTTCCTTAACTCAAAGAAGCCCCTAGGTGAGCCCGGAGCTGTTCCCTTGCTCCCCACGTTCACCGTCCACCAGCAGACCAGGCCCTGATGACAAAGCCGGACACGTCCAGGAGGAGCTCAGAGGCAGGCGGTCCCTGAGGGGACATCTCTATTCCCACATGTCCATCTTCAGGCTGGGAAGGACCCTGACTGTGCCTCTGCCACTGGGGAGTCATGGCTACTTCTCCCCTTGGGAGACCCTGGGGAGAGGGTGCTGCTGTGTCACCACGGTGACAGCCACGGGCCCTGAGAGCCTCCTGGAAGGGCCCAGGACTGAGCTCATGGGCTGCTGACCGCCCGGCCATGAGCCCGCATGGCGCCTTCCTCCTGAGCTCCGGGCCTGTGGTCCTGCCTCTCCCACTGACGCCCAGCAGGTGCTGATCCTGGGACTCTGGTTCCGGTGCCACCCACAGGCAGCAGGCACAGCAGGGTGACCTCCCTGAGGCCGACACCCTTAACCCACAGCGAGCTGGGGCAAGGGGGGGGGCGCTGGGGGAAGCTGGGCGACCAGTGTTGTCCCTGGGAGTCCTTCTCTGAGGCCGGGCCTGGTGCCCGGTCAGGGCCGCCCCAGGTGAGGGACACAGCTGCCTTGGGGAGCAGGACCCCACTGGGAGCCCCCAGGGCTGGGAGGGTCTCAGCTCACCTGGGCAGCGCTCCTGCCCGAGCACCCACCGCCTCTGGGTCCTCTCCCGCAGGCCTTTCTCCCGTCGCCGCCTCAGTGGTCGACCCCGGCCCCCACAGCCTCCTCCCTTCTCTCCACGTCGCCCGGTGCTGCGGCGGCCCAGGGACCCGGGTGCGCGCTAAGGCCCAGCTCCTCCTCCTGGGCAGACGGCCCTCGGCCGGGCGGGAGCAGAGGACCAGCCGAGGGTCGGCGCCCAGACGCTGCAGGCCCTGTCCCCCGGCTCTCAGACTGGCGCCATCAGGACGATTTTGACCCAGGAGCGGTTTCCGAGTGTTTAATCTGTGCGAGGGTCCCTTTCCCCAAACGGACCGCCTCTCCGCGCCCTGTCCTCTGGAAGTCCACGCTCGGTGACCAGTGGACTGAACGCGGAGGAGGGAAGACCCCCCGTAGCACGTTAACGACCGCACCCTGGGCGCAGAGCCCAGCACACGGGGCCCTTGGAAAGGGGGCTGGGGACACCGCCCTCAGGCCCGCGGCGGGCGGCAGTGGCTGAGAGACGGGTGGCTGCGGCCCCAGCTGCGCCCCGTGTTTGCCCGGCCCAGGACCCGGAGGCCGTGGTCCTGTCCCCGCTGCCAGCAGTCGGGTGGGACGAGCATCCGACAGATGCAGGTGGTCACATCCAGGCCTGGGCTTCGCTGGGCCGAGGGGGAGCCCAGAGGGATTCACGAAACACCTTTTCACGTAGCGAACGGAGTTGTTTCTTCGTTTTTTTTTAATCCTCAGAGGAGGATATTTTTTCTATGGCTTTTCAGGGAGAGTGGGAGAGAGACAGAGACATCGATGGGTCGCCTCCTGCACGCACCCCGGCCAGGGCGGGGATCGAACCTGCAACCCAGGTCCGACCCCTTGACCGGAATCAAACCTGGGACCCTTCAGTCTGGGGGCCGATGCTCTGACCACCGAGCCACACTGGCCAGGGTGCAAACAGAGTTTTAACCTCACTTAGTGTCTCCACCCGCCTTTGCTCCGAGGTTTGCAACCAGTGTGGGCAGCTGGCTGGCCCTGCCCCTCACGGGGGAGGTCGAGGAGGGTGTGGGGACAGGGCCTGGACGCGAGGGTGAAGGCCGCCTGGCCGAGCAGGGTCCAGCGAGCTACCTGGAGGCTTAGGGGAGAGAAGCAGAGGAGATGGGACCAGGACACAGTGTGGCTGGTGCTCAGGGGTGCAGGCACCTGGAGTTACGGCCCAGGGGCCACCCTGCCCGCCAGAAAGGAACAGGGACCTCGGAGGCCTCCCAGGACCCACCCCCCCCCCCCGCCTCGTGGGACGAGCCGCAGTCATGGGAACCCTCCGGTTGTCAGACTAAATTTCGGAGCTGGGAATATTCGAGTCAATCAGGAAATTCAATTAGCTGAGTGGCATTTAGCGCCGCGGCGGGCAGCGCTAATACCCGCTTTCCGGGAGATCACCGGTGGATTTGTGGGAACCGAAATTCAATATTTGTCAGCAGCGGGTCAGTAAGCGGAGAATCCGTTAAAATGCTCCCCTTAGGAACGTTTCACTCAAACCGACTGACACGTTCCCTCCTCGGAGCCTGGGTCAGGGGCCCCGAGCTCCAAGGCTCAGGCCCGGTTCCGGTTCTGGTCCCGCGGTGGCCGGGCCACAGGCACCTCTGTGGCCAAGCCCCTGGTCTGTGAATCGGGGCGCTGGCCGGACGGGCCGGGGCTCAGCAGAGATGGGAGGGGAGCTGGGCCGGCGGGGGCGTGGGCAGCATGGGGGGCCCGTGCCCTCCCCGTGCCCCCGATTCTGGGCCGGTCTGCATTTCTGTCCGGCCACGGGGGTCCTTGCCTCTCCCTGCTTGGCCTCTATTTAGCTTTAGTTCCTTTTTTTGTTTTACTTTTAAGTTTTTCTATAGTTCATATCGAGAGCCCTCCTCGATGCCCCCTGACCTGCTCGGCCATCGGTCCCCCCCCCGCCCCGGCTCTGGGTCTGATGGCTGACGTCCCTCCAAGGCCAGGGCCAGGGATGCCTGGAGCAGAGGTGCCTGCAGGGCTGCCCGGGAATGCAGAGTCCTGGGCCCCGACCCCGCTGCCGCAGTCAGAGTCTCCAGGAGGAACACACCTGATCCGCCCCAACGTCCTCACACAGAGGGGCAGGGTGGCAGCACTGGGTGGCACAGGGTGGGAGCCGCATGCCCTGGGTGGCTCTCAGAGCTCGGGCCGCGGAGGGTCTGCCCTGGGGCCTGGAGAGTGTGACGCGATGGCAGGGCAGGGAGCCTCTCTGGGGCTGTTTCCTGTGAAGCCAGGAGACCTGGGCCCCAGGGGCTGCCCTGGCTCTGCCGCCGGGCACCTGTGCTCAGACACTGAGGGGTGCGGGCAGCTGGGGCCCCTCGGCGGGTGGATGCTGATGCCTGGCGGCAGGAGCTGGTCCCAGGGATTAGGCAGAGGGAGCCTCTGGCCGCAGTGGAGCACCGGGGGGGGGGAGCTGGGCATTTTGTATTTTATAAAAATATGGAGTGATGGACGCTCAGAGCTCGAGGCAGCCAGGTGGCTGGGTGCAGGGGCCGGAGTCCCTTCGGGCTCCCTTCCTGGGGCCTCAAGGGCCGTCCAGCCTCTGCAGACCGCCGGGTGCTCCAGGCTTTCCCTCTGGCACCGCCTGGTGCTCGGTCTCCTGTAGAGAGGAGCGGGCTCCGTGTCCTCCCCTCCTCCCTCAGGCTCGGGGACAGAGGCCTGTCACAGCACAGCCCCTCCCACCCTGAGTGCCAACCGGGCACGGCTCCCATGTGGGCCTGGTCCCGGCTGCTCCAGGCTGGCCCCCAGCACCCAAGAGCAGGGCAGTTTCTCTAGCACTTCCCACAGAGTGGGGATTGAACCCCAACCTTTTGGTGCATAAGGCAACACACCTACCAACTGAGCCACTGCCAGGGCCACCCAGGATCACTTTGACTGGATATCTGGGTGCCTGGGGGCCCAGTCAAGGTGACACGTGAAATGGACCTGCATGGGGGGAGAGCTGGCAGGTGTGGCCCACGGTGTGGGCCTTGCTGTTCACCATCTCCCCACGGCCTTGGGAGGGTCCTGTCCACCTCCTGGTGTTGCTGTAGGGGATCCTGATGTGTCCCCAAGTGGGGGGGTCACTGAGCAAGACTGTGTGAGGAGGTGGAGCGAGGACACCTGTCTCTGTCTTAGCTCTCGCCCATGTGGGGACCCTGCCTCCTGGCCGTCCCTTCCCTCCTCAAGGGCTGGCGCTAAGCTGGAGGTCCCATGTGCACCTTGTCCCAGGTGTGCCCAGGTGTGTGGACAGTGAGGGCGTGTCAGTGCCCGGGTTCTACAGCCTCAGCTCACAGGTTAGGGAGCCGGGAACCAGCGGACACAGCCTGGGGTCCCTGATCTGCCCTCCCCACCCTGCCCACATCCAGAGGAACATCCCCCCAGAGTGGTGAGGCATTTGCCAGACACGGGGGTGGGGGGGCTGGAGAGGAAGCAGCCTTTAGAGAAATCTAATTTTGAGCCCGAATGAGAAATATGCAAAAGGCTGCTCCAGGACAGGGCACCACAATGCACACCTGCCAGTCCCGGGGACAATGGTGGCAAGGTCCCATTTATAGCTGCAACAAAGAGAGAAAATGCCAATGAATAAATTTAACAGGAATGTGCCAGGCCTGTGTGAGGACGACGTTAAGACATTCATGGAAAAAAAAAAAAAGTAAATTTGAACAAATGGAAATTCACATGCTCGGAAAACAGTATCACAAAGATGTCGGTTTTAAGTTAATTTGTAAATTTAGCGCAGTCACAATAAAAATACGTATGGTTTACTTTCTCTGAGATTAGTAGAAACGATGAAAACTCCAGTGTGCCTGTGTGTGCACTGTGTGTATGTGTGCATGCATGTGCATTCATGTATTTGTGTGGGCACATGCATGCATCTGCACACGTGTGTGCATGCAGGCACGTGTGCACTTGTACTGTGTGTGCATGTGCACATGTGCAGGCATTCATGTATCTGTGCGTGTGTGCACACGCCTGTGCATGCATGTGTCTGTGCATGTGTGTGCACGCATGTGTGTGCACATGTCCAGGCTGCCCCTGGGCTCCAGGGAAGCTGCCCCATGAGCTGCCATTTCCCTCCAGGAAACTTATTTCCTCCTGAGTTCCTGCAAATCACCTGCCCCCACCAGCAGAGGTGCTCACAGGGCCCACCTCCCGCCGCCCTCCACCTGCCACCCCCACACTCTGCAGGACAGTGGCTCCCGCTGTCATTGTTTCCTGGGGATGGCGAGTCCAGTCACAGAGGAGACGATGTCTTTCCCATAACAGTGTTTCACTGAACTCACTGGAATGAGCTTGACAGGTGACGCCTCCTGAAGGACTGGGCTGGATGCTCAGCGACGTTCAGCCAGGAGAAGCAGCTCGGGGTTCCCATTGTCCCCCCAGGCCCCCAGAGCCCTGGCCCTCACGCTGGGGACAGCCTGTAGCCCCGGTCTGGCCAGGGCAGTGACGAGGACAGGACACAGGGCGGGCCGCTGCTGGAGCGCGGGCCCCGGCCGTGGACCTCCCGGTCCAGGGGCACTGCAGCTCCGATAACAGAATTCACCATTTCAGCGTGTGCAGTTCATAGTTAGTATATTCCCAAGGCCGTGCAATCATCACCTCTGTCTAGCTCCAAACATCTCATCACCCGAAGGTCACCTGTACCCAGGACGAGTGCTCCGTCCCCCGTCCCCGATACCTGCTGCCCGTCTGTGGGGATTTCCTGGAGGTTTCAGGTTAGTGGGTGACACACAGCGGAGCTTTGGTGTCCGGCTTCCTTCACTTGTGAAGTGTTTTCGAGGCTCATCCACGTTGTCAGGTAGGCCAGCATCTTATTAATTTTCGTTGCTGAACACGGCTCCACTGTATGGATGGACCCCCCGTCCCTGTCCCCCCCCTTCTAGATGTGGTTGAGCGGTTTCCATCACGACGCTGTAGACGCCTCTCTTCTCCATTGAGGTGCTCACATCAGTTATGAGGCCACGCAGTCAGGATCAGTCCCCACGGGGCACAGATGAGGGCTTTCTGCCCCTGAGCTTGGAAGAACACCTTCAGGTTCTCAGGAGAATTCTTTTTTTTTTTTTTTTTTAAATGTTTTTATTAATTTTTTGAGAGAGAGGAAGGGAGAGGAAGAGAGATAGAAACACTGATGAGAGAGAAACATGGATCAGCTGCCTGCTGCCTCCTGCACGCCCCCTACTGGGGTCGAGCCCACAACCAGGGCATGTGCCCTGACCAGGGAATCGAACTGGTGACCTCTTGGCGCACAGGAATACGCCCAACCAACTGAGCCACACCAGCCGGGCTCAGGAGAATTCTTGTTGCTTTTGCCTCATAGTGTCCATACAATATGTAATGGGGATGGGTTTGTCTAGGGTCTGGCTGCTCTCAGGGCCTGCTGGGGGGGGGGGAGGCCCAGGGAAGCCACCTGTCCCCAGCCTAGCTCTCACCCTGACCTACAACCTCATCTCTGAAGCAGACTGGGCATCACCACAGTCCCTGGCAGATGGAGGGAGGTTGTCACCGTAGTCATGAGGGTGCGGCTCGGCACAGTCCACACTTCACCAAAACCTATCACTGGGATTGTACTGTTTTGGAGAATAATTTAGTATTAAACTTAAATTTACCATCAACCTGCATACTTTTGTGACTCTGACTTAGCTTTGCTTCATTATTTATAAACATACCAGCAACACAGGTGACACTCTCAGGTCCAGGGTGAGGCAAAAAGCCCTCAGACTTGGCCCCAACGAGTGGGCTCATATGAACATTCACCCAGGAGACCACATTCTGAGCCACAAACACGCCTTTGTGAATTTAAAATAAAAACCACGCAGTGTCTGCTCTCAGACACAATGGAAGGAAATGAGGAATCAATGGGAGAAAGCTGGAAGATCCCCAAACACTTAGAGATTAAAACACACCTGAGTGACGTGCAAGTCAAAGAAAAAAAATTACAAGAAGACTTTCAACATTCTGAACGGAATAAAAATGAAAATACAACCTGTCACAATGTGTGAAGTTCAATGAAATGGTGCTCTAAGGGGAATTTACAGCACAGAGTTTCCGTGGTAGAAAAGAAGAGAGAGCTCAGCTCAGCTGCTGGACTGTACCCCAGGAACCCAGAAGAAGCACAAATCAAGTCCAGAGTGAGCAGAAAAAAAGAAATCATAAAAGCTGGAGTAGAAATCAATGAAATCAAAGGCAGGAAGTTAATAGAAAAAATCAACAAAACCAAAGCTTTCTTTGAAAAGATCAATAAAATTGATAATCCTCTAGCCAGGTTAACCAAGAAAAAAAGAAAGGACACAGATGACTAGCATCAGGGATGGAAGAGGGGGCATCACTACAGACCCTATGGACACTAACCGGAAAATAAGGGAATATTATGAACACTTCTGTGCCCACAAATCTGATGACCAAGATGAAATGGACCAAATCCTTGAAAGAGGCAATTTGCCAAAACTCACACAGGAAGAAAAACACAATATGAATAGGCCTATCTATTAAAGAAATCAAATCAATAATAACCTTTTAAAACAGAGAGTACTGGGCCCAGATGGATTTACAGGTAGGTTCTACCAAACATTTTAGTAAGAAATTGTGCCAATTCTCTACAATCTCCAAGCAGAGGGAACACTTCCTAACTCACGCTGTGAGGCCAGTACCACCCTGGTACCAATGACAATGACAATATAAAAAAACTATACACCAATATCTCTCAGGAATATAGATGCAAAAGTCTTCAACAGGTTTTCATAAATCCAATCCAACAACATATGAAAAGAATTACACACCACGACCAAGTGGGACTTGTCTCAGGCATGCAAGGCTGGTTCAACCTTCCAAAGTCAATAATGTAATAATAATGTCATCCGTCACACCAACAGGGCACAGAAGAAAGACCACATGATCGTCTCAGTAGAGGCAGGGAAAGCATTTGACAAAATCCAACTCTAGGACTAGAGGGCACATCCTCAGCTTGGTAAAGAACATCTATAAAAACCTACAGCTCACATCACACTCAGGCCTGAGACACTCAAAGATTCCTCTCTGAGATCAGGAGCAGGGCAAGACGTCCCATCACCACCGCCTCTCAGCATCACGGAGAAATTCCAGCTAATTCCAACGAGGTCTGATGTTTTATTACCACGTTTCAGCACAGTGGTTGATTTCCAGCTGACACATGGAAATGCCTTTCACTGGCTGCTACAAGGAGACAGTGTTCATTACTGCAAACTGTGATGAGGACCTTCTGCTCACTTATTGGAATCCAGACCACCAGGACACAGCACACAGATGTGGCCGAGATCTACTCATGCCACGTGCAGGGTGAGACTCGCAAACATCCCTCAGTGAGAAGACCCCACACCAAACAGCACATCCGTGTGACCATGGGAACTGGGTGACAGCATCCAGGGCTGAGGCTCAGGTGAGTGCACACAGCTGTGGGAAGGAGGGTCATTGGAAGGGGTCCAGAGCCGAAAGGTGACCCCTCCGCGACCTGCGGCTTGTCACACAGGTGCTCACTGCACAAAATGTAATTAAGATGCACGTGATGTTTTACGTTTTATATGCATTTTATGTGTCACTGTTCACATTAGTATGTCTAAGAAGGGTGACATTTAAAATTTGTCATCATGACTGTCAGTAGTTGAAAAATGTAATTTTCATTGTATTTCATATATTAAAACTTTTACATCATTGTTTAACATTTTTCAACAGGATCTAAATATACAGTGATCACCTATTTTTTAAAGAATTCAGTAAATTCTTGATTTGCAGTTGAAATTGAAATAAGCACTCATTTTAAAAATATAGATGTATTTATTGACTTTAGAGAGAGAGGAAGGGAGGGGAGAGAGAGAGAGAAACATCAATGATGAGAGAGAGTCATGGATGGGCTGCCTCCTGCACGCCCCCACTGGGGATCGAGCCCACATCCAGGGCATGTGCCCTGAGTTTATCCTTGTATTATTATTGATTAATTATTGTACTATTTTCCTTATGAACAACTGTAAACCTACCTCTGCAACACTGTATTTTTTGCTCCCAAGGTGTTGACAGCACCGTCATAATTCCCTATCACAACATGAATTCATATGGATATAAACTCATGCCTTTTCTACCCAGTGGGCTTTAACCACTAATATTTCTCCTGGGTTGAGTTATCTTTACAATTATTATTAGCAACATGAGATTAAAAGCTCAGGGACTTATCACACCCGACAAATAATTAGTAAACTTAAGAAGTCATTATTTAGAGATATGCATCTATTCACGGGGTTTCCCCCCACATCACAGTCAGCCCTTCAGATGGCAACGGGCTGCAGTGAGATGGCAGGGGCCTCGGTTCTACTCCTCACTGTTGTGATTGTTTTTTAATCTAAGGGGCTGAGGAGGTTTCCAGACACTTATGGGAACAAAGGGAACTTTGTCGCCGCGTGAGCGTCATTCTGTTGGAATTGCATGTGGACTGTGGCAGAGATCACACTGGGTGTGCCCACGCTTCCCCGCTCACACACTGTGCCCCATGTAATACCTGCGTTCTCCCTGTGCCCACCTGGGACTGGGTGCCCTCCAAGGCTGGGACACAGAGGGCGATACAAGCCTCCTCACACCCATCAGGGCGGCTGATCCGAAACCCAGAAGCCAGCAAGTGCTGGGAGGAGGTGAGGGTTTGGCTGCGGCCCCGGGTGAGGTCAGTCCACCGCCTGCCTCAGTCACAGGCCTGTGAGCGAGGTCCCCTCCACATGCCAGCCCAGCCCCTGTGGGACTGTCATCAGGTGGGCTGGGCAGTCAGCTGTGAGGGGCAATAATCCCATGACCACAGCTGTCTGAAGCCACCAGAGCTTAGGAGCCTTGCTACTCAACTATGGAGGAACAGGTCATGCCACGTCCACAGAGGGATTGTGGATCCTGAGAAGGAAGCATCCTACCCAGAGGTTCCTGCTGGCAAACTGGGCTCAAATTTAAAAAAAGAAAAAGACAGAGCCTCCCAGCCACTTCTGCACAGGGCCGCTCACACGAACTGCGCTGCAGGGAGCAGCAGGCCCTGAACTCCCCGCCTGCGCCCTGAGCCTCCCGCCTGTGCCCTGAGCCTCCCGCCTGCGCCCTGAACTCCCCGCCTGTGCCCTGAGCCTCCTGCCTGCGCCCTGAGCCTCCCGCCTGTGCCCTGAACTCCCCGCCTGTGCCCTGAGCCTCCTGCCTGCGCCCTGAGCCTCCCGCCTGTGCCCTGAACTCCCCGCCTGTGCCCTGAGCCTCCTGCCTGCGCCCTGAACTCCCCGCCTGTGCCCTGAGCCTCCCGCCTGCGCCCTGAGCCTCCCGCCTGTGCCCTGAACTCCCCGCCTGTGCCCTGAGCCTCCCGCCTGTGCCCTGAACTCCCCGCCTGCGCCCTGAGCCTCCCGCCTGTGCCCTGAACTCCCCGCCTGCGCCCTGAGCCTCCCGCCTGTGCCCTGAGCCTCCCGCCTGTGCCCTGAGCCTCCCGCCTGTGCCCTGAACTCCCCGCCTGTGCCCTGAGCCTCCTGCCTGCGCCCTGAGCCTTCCGCCTGCGCCCTGAGCCTCCCGCCTGCGCCCTGAACTCCCCGCCTGTGCCCTGAGCCTTCTGCCTGTGCCCTGAACTCCCCGCCTGCGCCCTGAGCCTCCCGCCTGTGCCCTGAGCCTTCTGCCTGTGCCCTGAACTCCCTGCCTGCGCCCTGAACTCCCCGCCTGCGCCCTGAGCCTCCCGCCTGCGCCCTGAACTCCCCGCCTGCACCCTGAGCCTCCCGCCTGCGCCCTGAACTCCCCGCCTGCGCCCTGAGCCTCCCGCCTGCGCCCTGAACTCCCCGCCTGCGCCCTGAGCCTCCCGCCTGTGCCCTGAACTCCCCGCCTGTGCCCAGCAGCCCTTGGAAAGGGCCCCCAGGAGCCCTGGTTCACCAGCAGGACGGGGCTCCCCCTCCAATCAGAGCTCTGCAGCTGTAGTCCCATCATTACCTTCACCCACTAATCAGAGAAGCTCCGTTCTTACCAATCAGGACAGTGCTTTTTGGACCAATCAAACTGTGAAGATTTGAAGCCCTCATTTGCATGAGGACAGACACTCAGGGACCAGGGGCGGGGACCTCTGTCCATGTAAGTCAGCTCCCCTGCGGCCGGCAGGGAGCACGCCGTCCACTTCCACCCAAGGCCGGGTTGCTGCGGCTGGAGCTGACCGGAGCTGACCCGGGTGGAGCAGCGCACAGCAGAGCTGCCATCCAAGGAGGGGCCCCTCCCTCGGGGGCCGCCTCACCAGAGCCTCCTCAGGGCCCTGCTGCTTCCTAACTGAGTAAAATCTCCTAACTGAGCCGCTTTGCGCTGTATAAAATCTCCGCTGCACCCCAACTTGGGGCTTCCTGTTGGTGTTGAATGGGCACCAATGACCATTGGTTGACAGGATCTATAATCAGACATTATAACTTAAAAATTAAAATTGATTTTTCGTTAAATTATTAAAAGTAAATTACTAGGATGATTTTAAATTTTAATAATTTATGTGACAGCCTGAGTTTGGTTGAGAGGAAACAATTTAAAACCTGCCTGAATTTGCAGAATTACTTGTTGTGCAGTCACTGGAGATTCCCTCGTTTTTTCCTCCAAATCAACAATATTTTGACTTGTCTTTCTGTGTAAGACCACTGTAGAGCAGGGGTCAGGAAGCTTCAGCCTGTGGCCACACTCAGCCCGCAGCCTGGCTGTTCGTTGGCGTTGGTTTGTCCTGTGTGGCTCGTGAGCTAGAAATGAGTTTCTGAAGGGTCGTGTGGGCAGCGGAGAGGCCGAGGCTGCACGTGGCCTTGAGGCCAGAATGTGGACCGCCTGGTCCTTCGGGGGTCTCCGCTGCAGGAAGCCCCTTCCCGGGTCTTCGCGGGGACTTCTCTGTTTCCCTGTGGAAACACTGCTTCTTTCCTTCCCCGTGAGCACTACTTAAAAACTATTGGTCTTTTCTTCAGTCCTTCCGAGGTCTTATGGCTCAGTGTCCCCTCGCTCCTGCTGCCCCGAGGCGTCTGCGAGCAGCGCGGCCTCCCGGCCGCCGAGGGGCCGAGTCTCTCTCGGGCTCCTTTCAAGTTCTCTTCGTGCCTATGGTCCTCCGATTGCTTTCCCCGGGTTTTTCTCAGTGTGGGACTCTTGTTTTTATATGTGGTTTTCATGATAATTCTCAGGGTGAGGGTCCGTGTCCTTCACCAGCATTAGAAAACGTCACCCGCTGGCTCTGCTGCCCTGGTCTCTTTCTGGGGTGACAGTTAAACCGCGTCAGGTCTTTGGCATCCGCCCTTCATGTCCCCCCCCCCCAGCCTCTGTGCAGAAACCTACTTGGCTCTGGTTCCCATTTGTGCAATTTTTTCTCTTTAAAATAATGTGATTTCTTTTCTTTCTTTCTTTTTTTTTACTTCTTAAGGTTTAATTTTTTTTTGTTCTCATGAATTCTTGGTGTTCTTTTTGGCGGTGCTCCAGATCTGTGCTAAGTTTCTGATGCCCATTTTTGTACTTGATTAAACACTAAGCAGACTAGCCTTGTGTTTAGCATCTCCCACCTCGCCTGGGGCTGCTCTGGCCGGGGGCTCCTGCGCCATCTGTGGTTCCCAGGGGCCTCGGGGTGACACACCCTGTGTTCTGTCACCTGGGACTGTGAGCCAGTGTCCAGCCGGGTTACCTGTGAGGACTGTGACCCACCTGGAGTGAAGGGGTGTCCTCGGGGACACTTGCATTTGCTTGGCCAGGTGACTCAAAGCACCGCAACTCAAGAAGCCTTTTAAGCTCATTTCTTCTCATTTCAGTTTTGCAGACTGTGCAGGTGGCGGAGATGCCAAACGCAGTGGGCCAGGGTGCACCTTTGCCTCCGGCTCACTGTTTCTCCATCCACCCTTCCTTTGCTGTTTCCACAGCCTCCGAGAAACCTTCCCACATTTCCAGGCCGGGAGGAGGCTGCCCCCGGCAATGCCAAGCACACAAGCTTGTCCCCTGTGTCCTTGAAGACAAAGCCGAGCCTCCCGGCTGCTGAGACTGGCAAACAGCCCGAAGCCATCGCGGCTCCCATGGAGACTCAGCGTTTCTGATCGCTGGGCCTCCTCAGTGCAGCCCTTGAGGATTTTTTCCCACTTTCTGTAGAGCTCACCGCATTTACAAGAGTATTTAATTGTTATCTGCAGCCTTTCTGTGCGCTTGGAAGGACAGGATATCCGATTCCGCCCACCGCTCTAGGCGGGAGCCCCCGGCCCTCCGAGGCCCCGCCTGGCTGTGCTGCCCTGACCGCGGCCAGTCACCAGGATGGCGGAGAGCCCGTGCGGCCTGGAGGAAAGCAGGGACGCCCAGGGTGCAAGAGAAGCCGTGTGGACGGGGAGGGAACCCTACGACGGAGTCTGTGGCCTGTGGATACAGTTCCTGAGGACCTACTGTGTGCCAGGGGTTCAGTCCAGCAGCAGAGCTGGGCCTCCACTCCCAACCCGAGCATCCAGCCTCACGACGAGGAGAAGCAGGGTGAGGGGGCGAACCCACAGCCTCTGCCGTCAGCGGCCTCGGGCAGACTCATCTCTCCCAGGACACCTCCAGGAAAAACAGGCAGAAATTAAGGAAAACAAATCCCGCTCGGATCCCTCTGTGCTCCTAAAGGCACCCAGAGGGCACGGTTCACTCACTTTAAATCATTCACTCCGACAGCAAAACACAGCAGTCGATGGTCTTCCAGCAGCCAAAAGAACCCCTGAAACCTCTGCGGCCACAGCTTGGGGACCCGAGGCTGCGCTGCAGGACCTCTGCGGTGACCCCTGGCTGTTCTCTGCGTAGGAGCCTCTTAAGGCCAGGGTGAGACCACCGGGTCCCCTGCTCAGAGCCCAGCAGCCACTGTATCTCACAAAGAAAGGAACCAGCATCCTCATTGGCAGCCTCCAGGACCTGCTCGAGCCATCACCGACCCCGACCCTACCCCACCCCCTCCAGCCACACTGGTCTTCTTGTCACCCTCAGGAAACAACAGGTTCCCCAAAACCTCAGCCTCCTGCACCCCCTGAGCCTTCTGCCTGGGTCTCCCTCCTCCCGCTTAGTCACATGACTTGTTCTTTTACCTCCTTTGGGGCTTTTCTCAAAAGTCACCTCCTCAGAGAAGCCCTCCAGGACTGCAGTATCTAAGCCAGCCCGTGGCCCCTCTTGCATTCAGTTTCTCCCCAGCACCTGGCCGCCTTCTGTTCCTTCCTTGTCATTCCCTCGCTGGGCCCCCGCTTTCCTCTCCGCCCCATAAGCTGCAGGAACAGGTGGGTGTCTGGCCTCCTGCCCACTCCCCTGGGGCCTTCACAGGTGCTGCCCAGAGTCCTGAATGGATGAACTGAGCACCCCCCGTGGGCTGGCACCAGGCCACCCCCACAGGGACACCAGTCCACAAACCTGGGCCAGGCTCTGCCTCTGCCTACGGGAAGCCCTCCCTGCCCCCGGCCCGCCGCTGTCTGGGAGCCCTGGGAGCCCTGGGGGGGGGGGACTCAGACACCCACGGCTGCCCCGCGCCCCTGATGACTCATCTGTCTTCATGTCGCTTTGCTGACAGCTGTCCCCGAGTCCCCCGCCGTAAGCGCTGGCTGGGCACACGCAGGACCCTGGGCCGTACCTGCTCCGTGGAGTGTGTCTCCTCCCGACACGCACTTCGCCCACTCGACTGGTCATTAACTAATCATTTGCTGCCTGGAGACAATATTTCTAATCCGTAATGCAATTTACAGAGCAGGGAAAGTGCTTACGGGACAAAGCTGTTACTGGGGGTCGCGACCCGCGCGGAGATGGAAGAGGCCGCGTCCCTCGGAAGCCGGGAGCCTGGCGGGGCCACCTGCGCGGGAGCCGCCGTCAGCCCGGAGGGCGGGCGAGCCTGCGCCTCTCTGGAAGCCCGTTGGATGGACTGCGTGTTGCCCGAGGAGCCTCGCCGTCCATCACTCCGGGTGATGCACGCGGGTCAGGCCCCACCGACGACTTTAATCTTCTAAAAGCACATTCCTATGCTAATTTTTAATTACAGGGAGCCCAGTGTCAGCCCGAGCTCTGGGGACCAGCTCCGTGGTCTCTCCCACCCCGGGAGCGGCCTCCGGGAGCGGCGGCTGGGTTTCAGGGACGCGCTCCAGCCTCGCGCCGGACTCTGTGGATGGACGGGGCCCGCGGTTTGGCTCTCGTTCTGCGGTCACCACCCCTCTGTCCTCCACACCCGCCTCTGCCCCTCCCCGTGCACCAGCCCCGCCTCCGAGCAGCTCTGGCCTGGCCTGGCCTTGTCACCGGGCACCGAGGGGGTCCTTGGATGCTGGCTTTGCGGTGGGCACTGGCTCCCTGTCGGCTGACCAGGCTGAGCCTGCCGCTGTGGGGGGAGCAGTGGGGTCTTGGGTGAAGGCGGACACCTCACCTGTCACTTGAGTTAGTGTAGCCCATGGGTCCTGGCAGGTGGTCTGAGAGGGTGGCCGTGGGCACTGCTCCTCCCTCCTGGCTGCTACCCACCCCTGGCTGCCCCCCCCAGGGCTGCTCCCCCCCCAGGGCTGCTCCCCCCCCAGGGCTGCTCCCCCCCCCAGGGCTGTTCCCCCCCCAGGGCTGCTCCTCCCCCAGGGCTGCTCCCCCCAGGGCTGCTCCCCCCCCAGGGCTGCTCCTCCCCCCCCAGGGCTGCTCCTCCCCCCCCCGGGCTGCTCCTCCCCTAGGGCTGCTCCCCCCCCAGGGCTGCTCCTCCCCCCCCCCGGGCTGCTCCTCCCCTAGGGCTGCTCCCCCCCCAGGGCTGCTCCTCCCCCAGGGCTGCTCCCCCCAGGGCTGCTCCCCCCCCAGGGCTGCCCCCCCCAGGGCTGCTCCCCCCCAGGGCTGCTCCTCCCCCCCCAGGCTGCTCCTCCCCTAGGGCTGCTCCCCCCCCAGGGCTGCTCCTCCCCCAGGGCTGCTCCCCCCAGGGCTGCTCCCCCCCCAGGGCTGCCCCCCCCAGGGCTGCTCCCCCCCCAGGGCTGCTCCCCCCCAGGGCTGCTCCCCCCAGGGCTGCTCCCCCCCCAGGGCTGCTCCCCCCCCAGGGCTGCTCCTCCCCCCCCAGGGCTGCTCCTCCCCCCCCCAGGGCTGCTCCTCCCCCAGGGCTGCTCCCCCCCAGGGCTGCTCCTCCCCTAGGGCTGCCCCTTCCCTCCCGTTCCCTCCCCTCCCCTCCCCTCCCGAGCTGCCCCCTCCCAGACCTCCCCCTGCTCCGACCACTGGCTGCGGCTGGGGTGTGGCCACGTCTAGACTGACTGGTGCGGGAGGCCCAGGTCTGGTGGCAACCCCTTCCTGTCTTGGGGAACCCTGACCAGACCATGGGGACAGGTCAATGCAGGAAAATGCCCCCCCACCCCCACAGTCCTCGGGGCCCCTTCTTGGACTTTCCAGGTGGGGTCGGGCAGATGGAGTGTGGCCACGAGCTCAGGTCCACTGATGAATGGCTTTCGGGAAATGGTGAACTGCTGCTGTTTAAGCCACAAAGTTTGTGGGTGACCTGCCCCCCAACCACAGAAAGAGCATGAGAGAGACGCCCCACACCTGGGGCTTTGCTCCTGCTGCCTGATCCCCAGGGACATGCAGGAAAACCCTCGAGTGGAGGAGACGCTGTCCTCGGGCCTCCACCTCCAGGAGAGTGAGGAGGGGACAAGGGGCTGCACCCCACTCTCATCAGAGCTTTGGGGGTGGGGAGAGGGTGGCGGCAGCCTGAGGCTAGAGGAGAGGGAGGCAGGGAGGGCCCCAGAGCCCTGGGCATCTGCCACCACCCCCCACCCCCCCGGCCAGGGGCTCCCCCACCTTCCCCTCAATGTCTGTGGCTCAGCTTCATAATAAAAGCTGACAGAATGCAAATGAGTTTCTAAAGGAACCAGCAAAAGTGGCAATTTTTCTCATTGAATCTTCAGACGAGCTGTCTGTCTCTGGGAGCACAGGCTCATTAGAATTCGGAGACTAATTTTGTCCATCAACACGAGATTATTGGTGTGAGCAAGGTTGGGGGCGTCCTCGGGGCCAGGCTGGGCTCCCAGCTTGGAGGCTGTCCCGGGGCACCCTCGGCACCTGCACAGGGAGCCGCAAGAGTGGGGACCCCAGCACAGCCAGCACTCAGCCCTCTGAGCCCAGGAGTCGGGGGGCCTGGCTGCCAGTGGGGTGTCCTCCTGAGAGCGGGGTTTAGTCCTGAGTGGCCCTGCCCGGGCTGTACAGCACGGTACCCGCTGTCTTCTAAGGCCAGGCAGAGCCTGGTCGCTGAGCAGCTGGGGAAAGGGGGCCCCATCCACCTGGGGCCACAGAGACCCTCCTACAAGGGCTCGGCCAGGAAGGAGGGAGGCACCCGCCTGGCCAGTAGCACCTGGTGGGCTCTTAGCCCTGGCGAGTAGAGCATGTCACCGGCCTCATTTCACATATGAGCCTGATTGTTCCTAAAAGAAGCTTCCAGAAAGGTGCACCCTGGGCCCCACTCACCAACACCTGACCTGTGTCCACACCTGGGCCTGTTCCTCTGCTCAGGGTTAACGCACCCAGGGGGGCCTCTCTACCTGCCCTTTCCCAGGAGGACCCCGCTGCCTCTCTGCACCCCTGAGATGGCCCATCCGGGTTGGGTGAGGGGCAAACAGGCTGACCGAGGGCCACAGAGTCACGGGAATGGCTGGTTGCACCCAATTTTGGAAAAGGCATAAATCAGTGCAAAACAGATGCAAATGCAAACCGGGGGGGGGGGGGGCAGGCTGGCTTGTTGGCGATTCCGGGGTGCGTGGGCCCTGTTCTCCGTGCCCTGCTCTTGGTGGCCCATTGAACTCTCGAGCCAGGGGCCAGCCTGGTGCATCTGCACATTTTATTTTTTGGCTCTGAGTCAACAGGCACAGTTGTTTGGGCCGGAGGCTGTGCCCGATGGCGCTGATGGATGTTAATGAAACCTCAAGCGGAATGGAAGCTTCTCCTGCTCTCCGAGAGGCCGAGAGGCTGCAGCCGGAACCCTCCCGTGTTAATTCGCGAGGAGCCCAATCCCCGCTCACCCGCCCTTCAGAGAGCGTTTGATCAGAAGGCTCGGGAAGGCTCTGCAGGGAGGCCCGGGAGCTGAGTCCGGCTTCGTGCAGGGCAGGGGCCAGCTTAGCTTAGGCGGCGGGGGCTCCACACTTGGACGCTCTCAGGGACCTGACACGCACACGTGGCCCCAGTAGAGGAGAGGGGGGCACCCGGGTCCCAGGCCCCTGAGTCCAACCAGCAGCTCCTCTGAGAGGAAAGTGACATCGGTCACCCATGAGCCTGGGACGAAGAACACAGGGACCGGGCATTGTGCCCTCTGCGCCCCTCGACCACGGGAGGAGCGCTCGCCTCCCGTGCGGTAGGATCTGGGGGAGGCAGTTAAGCAGACCCCTGACCCTCTGGACATGTCTGAGCTCGCAGGGACAGCCGCTCCTGCAGGAAGTTCGGGGTTAAGTAGCTCTGCTCGGTCTGCTCTTTCTCCTCACTACCCTGGGGTACCCCGAGATTTCCCCCTGCAGGGCCTGGCTCACCCAGCTGGTGTCTCCTCGCTTCTGAGGTCAGAGCCCTGGCCACGGCTGCGAAGGGCTTCTTTCCAGACCCAGGGCTCCCACCAGGGTGACACCCTACGCTAACCAGGTCCCTCCTGTGCCACCCCACCCAGCCTCGCCCTCTGCTCCATGGTCAGCGCCAGGCTCTGGTAAGTGTTCCAGGCAAACCTTCCCGATGCAGACGGGCCTTGCGTTTTCTGCCCTCGTCACCCTGAGCTGTCCCCACATCCTCACACAGACACACGGGGCCATCTGAGCTCGGGCAGCTGTGGGGAAAGGATTACCAGGAACAACGAAGAGCAAGAGGCCCAGCGCCGCCCCTGACAGGGTTAGAGACGCCCAGGAAACACTTCTCACCCCAAGGTCAGTGCAAGCTCCGGAGGTCACACTTCCTACTCCTGCCCGCACAGAGGCCCCTGTGACCTGAGGGGGTCCTGGGGTCCTGGGGTGCTCGGGGATGGTGTTGAGCTAAAAACCTTAGGACAGAGCGGCATCTGTGGGATAAAAGGCAAGGGACTGCACCTAAGCCTGTCCCCTAGTGGACAGGGCTGACCCTCTGATGCTGCTGGACATGCAGGTGACTGGACGGTTCAGTAAGGGGAGGCTGCTGGGGGCCGGCTGCTCCCTGTCCTGGTGGGAGTTGGGTCAGCAGGGCAGCCGGTGATGGACAGGATGTGGAGATGGCCGTGAGGACGCAAACGGAGCCTGGTCCAGACTCGGGTGGTGTGTACAGATGTGTGGATATGCTGGTGGGTACACGTGCATTTCCTCTCTCTGTGAGCTGAGAGGACCCAGGAGCAACAAGACCTCACCCTCTGAGACACAGGCTGCCATGGGACGTGGTGGATTCTAGGACTAGGAAGGACGCGGGCAGGCGGGAGCAGCTCCCAGAGCCAGACAGTCGGGGAATGCTCACGGGACAAGCAGGAGGGAACAGGAAGGGAAAGTGACACAATTACAGGTGGTCCAACGGAGAGTTCCCAACGGCCAAGGCAGGAACAAGGTGCTGCAATGCAATGAGCACAGGGCTGTACAAGGAGCTACAATGCGGTGAGCACAGGACTGTACAAGGAGCTACAATGCGGTGAGCACAGGGCTGTACAAGGAGCTACAATGCAGTGAGCAAAGGGCTGTACAAGGAGCTACAATGCAATGAGCACAGGACTGTACAAGGAGCTACAATGTAATGAGCACAGGGCTGTACAAGGAGCTACAATGCAATGAGCACAGGACTGTACAAGGAGCTACAATGTAATGAGCACAGGGCTGTACAAGGAGCTACAATGCAGTGAGCACAGGGCTTTACAAGGAGCTACAATGCAATGAGCACAGGACTGTACAAGGAGCTACAATGTAATGAGCACAGGGCTGTACAAGGAGCTACAATGCGATGAACACTGGGCTGTACAAGGAGCTACAATGTAATGAGCACAGGACTGTACAAGGAGCTACAATGCAGTGAGCACAGGGCTGTACAAGGAGCTACAATGCAATGAGCACAAGGCTATACAAGGAGCTACAATGTAATGAGCACAGGGCTGTACAAGGAGCTACAATGTAATGAGCACAGGGCTGTACAAGGAGCTACAATGTAATGAGCACAGGGCTGTAAGGAGCTACAATGTAATGAGCACAGGGCTGTACAAGGAGCTACAATGCAATGAGCACAGGGCTGTACAAGGAGCTACAATGTAATGAGCACAGGGCTGTACAAGGAGCTACAATGTAATGAGCACAGGGCTGTAAGGAGCTACAATGTAATGAGCACAGGGCTGTAAGGAGCTACAATGTAATGAGCACAGGGCTGTACAAGGAGCTACAATGCAATGAGCACAGGGCTGTACAAGGAGCTACAATGTAATGAGCACAGGGCTGTACAAGGAGCTACAATGTAATGAGCACAGGGCTGTACAAGGAGCTACAATGTAATGAGCACAGGGCTGTACAAGGAGCTACAGTGCAATGAGCACAGGACTGTAGCCAGGAGCCTGGAGTGAGCACCAATGAGTTCAGGCTGACGTAAGTACATGATGGAGCAACTAAGTAAATGAGACAAAAGGGACATTTTTCCCTGCAAAACAACCACGAGAAATTTACGTGGATGTCCACCCTGGAGGAGGTGACATCATTCCCATCCTCACCCGAGGGTCCTGCAGAGCCACTTCCTGCCAAAGAGGACAGGACGCAGGGACAAAAACCAGGATGTGTTAGAGGAGAAGCCAGGCAGACGCACCTCAGCCAGGTGACCCAGGCCAACCTCACGGTGACAAATCACATTGGCAGCTGAGCCCTGGTGATCTCCCTGCAAAGTAACAGCAATGCCAATAAAAATACCAGACAAATGCAAAACACCCGAGGGGAGATTTGGAGAGGGTGAGATGGCCGGGGATGCCTGAAAGGGGCCAGTGCGGTCCTGCTGGTCAGGAGGTGGCCTGCACCCCAGATTCCACGCCCAGCCCAGGTCTAGGATGGGCAGGAACTGTGACCGTGGGCACTGCAAAGGACAGGGCGCAGTTGACACCATGGCCTAGAACTATTTACTTGTCAGTCTGTTCACTGCCCTGCACTGGAACCGGGATGGGATGGGGTCTCCGTTCTCCCCCACCAAGAACACACTGGCTGGGGAGGCACACGGAAGCCCAGTGACAGCTGCCGGCCACCAGGAATCTGTTGCTGTTGGATTAGATGTTAAAGGCTCCCTGCTGAGCCCAGTACTCAGGTTGGAGTCCCCATTCTCAGGCCTGGAGCTGAGCCTCCTGTTAACACGGAGGACAGACCTCTCCAGCTGAGGCCTCCCTAAAGCTCTGCCATCCCCCCTGGAACTGCTGAGACCGGAGGGAAGCTGGCGGGGAACCGAGGGGGAGGGGGCAGGAGCAGGGCAGCCGGGACACCCCAGAGGGGCTGCTGGCCTCTGTCCAGGCAGGTCCTTTGCACCCCTGATGCGGGAGGCAGCCTGGCGTTTTCAATGGCTTCATAAATGTTAAGGACTTGTTTACATAAACGGCCCATAAACATGAAAAGATGCTCAACTCAACAGTCATCAAAGCCACGCAAATAGGAGCAGCAGCGTGATCAGTACCTGTTTCTGATCAGTAACTTGGCAGATTATGAAGATGCTGCCTGGTTTGGGAAGCAGGGTGGTAAGGGCTCAGGTCCCCCTGGGTGGGCGGGTGGTTGGGTTTCCGGTGTGTGGGGGCGGTGCTCGGCTCCTGCAGAAACAGAGAAATGCAGAAATGCAAGGAGCTCCCATCCGCTTCACCAAGCTCCTCCGCCACGGGCTGATCACAGAGCACAGTGAAGTGGGCCTCGGGGTTGCACAGGAACCTGTTATCCACCCGCATTATCCGTCTCAGCGGAACGTGGGCCATGAAGGGTGGGCACAGAGGGCTCAGTGCTGCTTGGAACCCACATCACCACTGTGGGTAATTGGACATGTGACTGCCCTGGAACTCGTCACACAGAGGTGGCTGCAGAGAGCAGGGTGCGAACAGCTACACGGAGCCCTCACCCGCTCAACCCGCGAGCTCTGACGGTGCCACCGCAGGTGTGGAGGTGACAGCCCAGCACAGACTAAGGAGGTTTCACCAGCAGGTGCAGAAGACGAGGTGTCAGTCCCCAGAGTCACCAGGGCTGCTAACCAGTCCCCACAACTAGGTGGTTTAGAACCACAGGATTTGTTCTTTCGTGGGTCTGGGGCCAGAAGTCTGAAGTCCAGGCCTCCGTGGGGCCAAGATACCTCTGGGGACTCCAGGGTCGACCTTTCTCTGCCTTTTCTGGGTACAGGTGACCCCAGCATTCCTGGGCTTGTGGAAGCCTCAGTCCAACCTCCGTGTCTGTCTGGACCTGGCTTTCCCCGTGTCTGTTTCTCTCTGTGTGAGGACAGCAGTCACAGGGCTTAGCGCTGACGGACTCCAGATTGACCCCAGCTCACCCCGATCACAACCTCCTCCCAACAGGTCACATCACAAGTCCTGGCTCCAAGATCCAGTACGTCACTGTGGGGGACTCGCAGCTGATGATCTCCAACCACAAATCGGTGACATCGTGTCCCCCGCAGCCCGTCACCTCCAGGCCCGTCCTCCACAGCCCACCTTACACCTGGGGCTCAGACAGCAGGTTGCCCGGTCACAGGGCCCATGCGATGGAGGCTCCAGGTTCTCGCTCACCTCCATCCCCTCCCCTGGGGGCTCCCCAGAGGAGCTAGGACAACCCTGGGGACACCCCGGCACACACCTCCCCCCTCTGTCCCCAGGCCGCCTACCGTCCAGCCCCAGTAACCAGTCTCCTTACTTTTACGGATGTAACTTCTCTGTTTTCCTTCGGAGTTTCACAGCTCACAGCCACATCCCTGAACCCCGAGGCCAAGTTCCGCCCCGTCCTGTCCCAGGACTAGAAGCCGGTGGCGCTTGCACCTCGGGCCCTGCGACTTCCCGGCAGCACTGACTTTGGGAGGGAGCCTGCTTCTCCTAGATTTGGGGTTCGTCCCTTCCCATCCTGAATACAGCTCATCGATTCCATCTGCCGCGGACACGGGCCCTTGGCTTGTCCCCACTCGGGGCCCAGGAGCACTGAGACCCAGTGCTGAGCCCCCGGTGGTGTGTGTCCCGTGAGCAGGGCCGCCCGGGTGTGGGGTGGGGGTGCCCAGGCGGGTCGGCCCCCGTTTCCCTCGAAGGGGCCTGAGTGGGGCAGAACCTGGCTGTGCTCACTTCCCCTCCCTGTTCCCGAGACGCTTCCGTTCCTGGAAGCAACCCCACGAGTCACTAAACCGTTTGGGGGAAGCTGAGGGAGGAAGTGGCGCTGTGTCGGAAGCCGGGACTCAGGCCTCCACCCTGGGCCCGGGGATCCTGTGCCCTGCTCCGTCCCAGCCCCTGGCAGACGATGCTGCTCTCGGGCCTCTGCTCCCCCGGCGAGAGCCTGCGGAGGGAGTGAAGCTGCAGGCGCTGCAGGTCAGCCTCAAGGTCAAGTGTCAGAAACTGGCTGTGGATTTGCAGCCTGAACGTAGCTCATTAGAGCCTAATGAGGCAGCTGTGCTCCCAGGTACCCCAGCACCTCCGGGTCACGGTGTCAACACAAGTGCCCATCCTTTACAGTGACCTGCCCTCAGGGCTGAGTCACGTCCCCCCAAATTCACACGGTGATGCCCTGACCCCCGGGACCTCAGAATATATTTGGAGATAGATTTTTGCAGAGGTAATTAAGTTAAAATGAGGTCGCATGTGTGGCCCTAAGCCAGTGTGACCGGTGTCCTTATACGAGGAGGAGACTGGGGCACAGACGCCTGAACAGGGACGAACAAGTGAGGACACGGGGAGGAGATGGCGTTTGTGTGCCCAGGAGAGAGGCCTCAGGGGAACCAGCCCTGGGACACCTGGGTCTCGGACTAGGGGTGTCTGTCACGGGAGCCGCGGGCGACTGACGCCTGCACCCTCTCGCCCTCCGGCAGCCTGTGGTTCCAGAAACGGCGCCTCTTTCCACCGCCTCCTGTTCCTTCCTGTTCCTCTCTGAGCAGGTCCCGCGGCCGCTCTGCCACCGGGAAGGGTAGGTTTTTGTCTTTATTTTTTTTAAAAAATATGGTTTTATTTATTTTATTTTATTATTTTTTAATATGTTTTTATTGATTTCGGAGAGAGGAAGGGAGAGGGAGAGAGAGAGAAACATCAGTGATGAGAATCCTTGACCGGCTGCCTCCTGCGTGTCCCCGACTGGGAATCGAGCCACAACCCGGGCCTGTGTGCTGACCGGGAATCGAACCCTGGCCTCCTAGTTCATGGGTCGACGCTCAACCGCTGAGCCACGCCGGCCGGGCTGTGGTGGTTAGTTTCATGTGTCGACTGGACAGCTAAGGGACGGCCTGCTGGCTGGTAGACCTTGTTCTGGGCTTGTCCACGCGTGTCCGGAGGCCAGGATTTGAGTGGGTGAACTGGGTAAGGACCTCCCCTCCCCCGGGGTGTGGGGGCCTCATGGGCTCCATCCAGGGTCCAAATAGAACAGAGCGGGGAGGAGAGGAGAGCTCTCCCTGCTGGAGCTGCCCTGGGACTTGGGTGCTCCTGGCTCTGGGCTGGGACCCACCGTCTCCGCCTGTCCCGGCCATTCCCAGGCCTCTGGATGTGGGCTGAGACGCTCAGCAGGACCTCCTGAGTGTCCAGCTGGCAGCCGCAGGCAGTGGACGGCCGGGTCTCCACCACACGGAGCCGGTTGCTATACCGAGCCTCCTCTCCCGTGTCCACAGGCGCCCTGTCTGGGGCCCTGCCTCGCAGCCCTGAGGGGTAGGACCGCCGCAGGGCCCGGGCCCAGGTGGAGGCGGGGCGGCACCCTCCACACGACAAGACCTTGTCTGAAATCCTGCGGGCCGGGTGAGGGTGGCCTGCTCCAGGCCGGCTGTGAGGCCCGCGTGAGTCCCTGCGCCCCTGTAAACCCGCTTTCTCCCGTGAGAGGAGGGCGATTGTCCGGATTAAACAAACGGCCCAGGTCCAGCCACGCCGTGCACTTGCCCCGAGCACGTCTCTCTTGCTCGCTGTCTCTGCACCTGGAGAGACGGGGACCCCTGTGCTGACCCAGGAGCAAGAAGGGCGCCTGCAGGTGCGCCCGCCCCAGCCATCTGGGGGTGCGGATGGGGCCACCGACCCGGGGACAGCAGCTCAGCGGGCAGGAGGAGAGAGGACCCCCTGGCCCTCGACATTCTGCTGACGTCCAGGTCAATTTTAAATAAGTTGCTCAGAGAATTTTGCAAAGTCCAAGGTTACAGGAAAATAAAGGCAAATGGGCCATTTTATGATTTCATACCGGCCACCATCGCAGGGTAAATGGCACCTCGGTGCGGAAACTGATCGATTAATCTCCCCGTGTCCACACCCGGGCTGGCTAGGAGCAGCCCCCGTCCGCGCCCTTCATGCGCCCTTTACCCCTGGTGGGGGCCGGGCTCCCCGACCCTGGCCTGTGAGGGTGAAGCCTGTCTGCAGAATGGTCCCCCTGGGCCCCAGCAGGGAGCCTTGGCCCCGCCCCGAGCTGCTGTGCTGGTCCTGCCAGGCCCCCCCACCCCGCCCTCCCAGTGGCAGTGTCTTCCCATGGTCTGGGGCCCCCACAGCAGCCAGTGGGCCTGTGACCCCTCAGTCAGAGCAGCCCCACTCCTGCTCCTGGACACACAGCCGCTGGTGGGTCCCACCGCCCCTGCAGGGGACCCGACCACAGGGCGCCCGTGGGCTCTGACCTCGCTCGTGACCTCCAGCTGCAATTCCTCGGGCTCCACACACCCTCCAAGGCCCTAACGCCGGCTCCCACGTAGAAACCCTCCTTGCCTTGTGGCCCTTGGGTGCCTCCACCCACCCGGTAGTGACGCGGCTCTTTCCTTACAAAGCCAGTTCTGTCCTTAATGCTCACGTTTTACACTAAGTGACAGGATGTTTGCGACGCCTTCCTGTACCGTGAAGCCCTAAAGAGATGTGAGAAGGCGGCTTTCACGAATTCAGGGCGACGACAACCCTGGGGGGGGATTAGAAGAAGAGACTGGGGGTGGGGGCTTTGCAGGGGCTGGGAAACGAGCGTTTCGTTTCCGACGGCTCTTTAAACCGTCCCCATACGCGCTGAGTGCGTGATACATTTCATAAAGACGCCAAGGACGAGACAACCCGATAAACAGATTTGTGGTGACAAATGTGCAGACTTCAGTACACTAGAAACATTTCTACAAAAGTATAACTTAAAAAAAAAAAAGACCCCAGAAGAAATCGCAAGCCCACCCAGACCTAGAAGCGTTAAAGAAAGCGCGTCGCTATTTTAAAGCCCACCCGTACGATATTTTCAATTTAAAAGGAGGCACAGACGGTTTTATGGGTGACTTTTACCAAACAGTCAATGAACAGATCACTCCAATTTCATAAAGAATTTTCCAGACGATAAAAAGCGAAAGAACTCGTTTTATGAGTTGAGTATAATCTCGATCGCAACCAGGCGAGAACAGGGTAAGAAAAGAAAACCGAGGGTCAATATAATTCATGAGCGGAGGCTTCAAAGGATCAATCAAAACATTAACAGTTCAAATGCAGGAGCCCATTAAAGTGGCTCGGGACCGGCTGGGGCCTCAGGAGTGGGGGGGGGGGCTCCGGCTCCACGGCTGGAACTCACGGCACCAAAGCCCCGCGACGGCGGGCAATGGGCGGGAGAGAGCTTCAGAGGATGTGACCCCGTTTTTTACAGAAGCCGTGAGACATGCGTGAAGAGGGATGTACGTCCTTAACTCAACACAGGCCATCTGGAGACCGACAGCAAACGCCAGGCTCCGGGATAAAACTCCTAGACACACGCTCTTTAAAATTTGGGACAAGTTAAGGTGACCCCGAAAAGAAAGATGAACAGAAAAAGTGGCATCCTGATGACTTTTTTGGATCGACAGACATGTTATTCAAGTGCGTAGAAGTTTCCCAAAGTCGCTCCGTGTAAAAATAAGGGAGAGAGAACCTGGAGACGTGGAAGTCCGCTCGGGAGAAAACCGGGAGCTGCTGCTGAAGGACACGGAGCTAAACAGTGGCGAGGTCCGTCGTGTCCGCTTAGTCAAGGCTCGGTGACTTAAAAAGGTCGGTTTTCCCACGTTGACCCGTAAATTCAATACCATTCTCATAAAAACTCTAATAAGACTTTCGGTGGAAACGGACAATCTGAAGTTAAGACGTATGTGTTCAGATCTGTGGCGTTTATTGGAGTCTCGCCTGGGACTCGGGGAGCCGGGAAGGGAGATAGTAAAAGGACAGTCGGCCTGTCGGGAAGACGCTGACCCCAGAGGCCTCGGGGGACTGCAGGGAAAACACAAAATTAACCTGAAGGTAGGAATATTATTTCCAAGGGAGAGGGCTCCGACACAGATCAGAGTTTTGATTTAATGACAAGATACAGCAGTATGTATGGTGCATGCTGTTAATAAGGGAGCTTCCACAGAAATAAAGAAAGAAATTAGTGGACCTGCTGGGGAAAGTAATAGGCCATCATTTTAGTGGGAGATTTAAAAATTTTTTTTTTAATATATCTTTATTGATTTCAGAGAGAGGAAAGGAGAGGGAGAGAGAGAGACAGAAACATCATTGATGAGAGAACCATTGATCGGCTGCAGCCCACAGCCCGGGCATGTGCCCTGACCAGGAATCGAACCCTGGTCGCCTGGATCCTAGGTCGACGCTCAACCGCTGAGCCACGCCCGGCTGGGCTTAGTGAGAGATTTAAATGCACCTTCGGTCTGGATAGGCCAGGCCGAGAAGCCTTCCCTGCCCGGGGTCGTCCGAGTTCGGTGAGGGCTGAGGGCTGGGCCACCAAGGCCGGACAAACGACTGGGGTCCAGCCGCAGCCTTTGACCTTGAACGTGGAATATGGAAGGTGGAGGCCAAGGCACCTGTGAACAGGGGCGGAGGTTTTTGGAGAAAAGCAGTTGGTTTGGAAGTTCCTACGGGAGCACGGAGAAATCCGGAAGGGCCCACTCGTAGCCACGCGGCCTCTGGGAGCCATTCTAGAAGCTTCTGTCTCCTCTCGTTGCTCATGTCACTTTTCAGGGATGGAGTGTGTGTCAGACGGGTAAGCGGGTGCATGTGGGGGGGTGACCGAGCCCCACACTGTCCGCCACCCCGCAGCCTTGGGGTGTCTGCGCCCCCCCAGCTCCCCCGTGAAGGGGCCCCTCGCATGCCCTCAGTTACACGGACGTTTTCCCCAACGGGAAGGCAGGCAGTCCACCTCTGGACTCCCCTCACCCCCTCCGTGATTTAGGGGCCCTCGCGGTCGTAATTAACGGGAAGTTTGCGAATCCGAAGCAGAAAAGGGAGTTTAATTATTTGAAAGTCAGGAGGCTCATTCTCTCCAGGTGATTTGTGACACCCAGCCGCCCGGCCCACCTGACGGCAACACTGGGTCACATTTTAGGGATTAAACTGATAACTTGGCCAAATTGATTTCATTAGCGGTTCTGTCATATCTGCAGTTAATGATGGCGCGTTTGGAACAAGAGCCGGTGACAAGCCCTGAAAAACGGGCAGGTCGCGATTGCCTCCGGCTGGCGGCCTCGCACGTTAACATAACGCTGCTTCTGCTGGGTCTGCCTTCAGAGGGGGAGCCGGGCTGAGGGGGGCATGGTCGTTGTCCAGATCCACGGAGAGGGGGCTCAGGGAGGTGAGAGCAACACGGCACACTTTCTGGATGGACGTCACGTCCCCCCAACAGGCACGGCCGGGCCTCAGCGGCTCCTGGGAGATGACGTAGGTCCGGGAAGACTCGGGTGCCCTTTATAGTTCACAAACCTGAGCCCCAAGCCCGCTCCGCCTCCTCCCTGCAGCCGGCGGGGGAGAGGGGACCCATAAAGTGGTGGCAGAGGCCCCAGCAGTCCACCATCAGCCGGGGCCACCGGCACCCTGGGCTGTGGCCTGACGTGGCCCCGACTCCTCAGCCCGGTTAGCGTGCCTCGCAGTGCCTGGGAGCCCCGTGCTGACGCCCCACATGTGGCGGCCTTTCTGGGATGATGCCTCACAGGTACAGGCACCCAGGACGCCGCACCTGCACCTGAGCCCAGGGCTCGTCCAGACCTGCGGCCAGGGGGCCCGGGCCTTCCCACCTGCCGGGCTCCGTGAGACCTCATGCCTGGCGATGGGTCCCAGGACCATTGGCAGTGTGCCCCCACCCCTGGAGGTGACGGGGTGTCTGGTCCCATCCTGGAATCATGATCACTGACCCTGGACAGAGCCCACTGGGCCCAGCCCGGTCACTCACGGGCTGAGCACACCTGCCCTCCCGGGACTGGAAGGAAAGGGCTTTCCGCACGCTATGCGCTCTGGGCCTCACGGACCTTCCGGAGTCGGCAGTACCAGACAGGCGTCACCCTGCCGGTGGCCTCCGGGGTGACCCTCCTCCATCCCCCTGCACGGGCTCAGCACGAGCCAGGCCGCCTCCCGGGCTCCAGGGCTGCCTCCTCGCCTCGTTGCGCCGAGAGAGAGGCCGGCTCTGCGGAGCCGTGTGCAGAAGGCACCGTTTCGGCGTCGAGGGGAAACTCCTGACGGCTCGCTTCCCGTCCCGCGAGGGCAGGTGCGCTCAGCCCGTGAGCCACAGGCCTGTGGCCCAGGGGTCTGTCCAGGGCCGAGCGCTGTGATTCCGGGATGGGACCAGACACCCCTTCACCTCCGGTGGCGGAGGCCCCAGGACGGGCTCTGGGAGATGGAGCAGGGCCACCTGTGGGCACCGCCAGGCAGAATCGCCCCTGTGCACCGGGACCTCCCGCGCTGCTTCTCCCCGGTCCTCGTAAAACCCGGGAGCTCAGACCATGCCGTTTCCCACCGATGGGAGGTTGAGGCACAAAGCGGACGTGTCACCTGCCTGTGCAGCACGGCCGAGCCAGGCCCACCCCCAGACTCGGCCCCTCCCCAGGCCAGGCAGGGCCCAGAGGGAGCTGTGTGGGGCTGCAGGCGTGGCCAGCGGGCGGCCTTGGGCAGGGGGCTGGCGTGGGGCCCTCCTCCCGGGACAGCACCCACGCACCCCAGCCTCAGCTCACACAGGGCCAGGACAGGGCACCCGCAGGGAGCACACGCCCGGGCGGCCCAGGCTGACCGTCCCCGCGGCAGGAGGGTGGACCCCATGCTTTGCCTCCGCACGGGCACTGAGGCCCACACAGGGCTCCCCCCAGCCTGGAGGTGGGCAGCAGTGGACTGTCCTGTGCGGTGGGCAAGGAAGCTGAGGCCAGAAGCCCACGTCAGCGAGCGACACACCCGTGAGTGGGAGCCAAGGAGGCGGTGCTGTCTCCCCAGATCAGCCATGAGGGGCCTCCTGGGAGGCTGCCGGCGGCCCTGGCTGCGGCTCCAGGGTGAGGGCTGAGGATGGTCAGCCTGAGGGGGCTGCTGGTTACCGCTGCTGACCAGGCCCTCCTGACTGACCAGGGCCTCCGGCGGGCAGTCGTCTGTTGGGCGGGGCTCTAGTGGGTGGGATCTCTGGTGGGCGGGGCTCCGTAGGGTTTGGGCTCTGGTGGGTGGAGCCCTGTGGGAGGGGCTCTGGTGGGCGGGGACTCTGACACGAGGATTTCTAGTGGGCGGGGCTGCGACGGGCGGGGCTCTGGTGGGTGGAGCCAGGCTGGGCGGGGCTCTAGTGGGCGGGGCCCTGGTGGGCGGGACTGCGGTGGGCGGGGCCCTGTTGGGCGGGGCTCCTGTGGCGGGGCCCGGTGGGCGGGGACTGACGTGTGGATTTCTGGTGGGCGGGGCCCGGTGGGCGGGACTGCGGTGGGCGGGGCCCTGGTGGGCGGGGCTGCGGCGGGCGGGTCCCGGTGGGCGGGGACTCTGGCCTGTGGGTTTCTGGTGGGCGGGGCTCTGGTGGGCGGGGCTTTGGTGGGCGGGGCTTTGGTGGGTGGGGCCCTGTTGGGCGGGGCTTCGGTGGGCGGGGCCGGTGGGCGGGGCCCGGTGGGCGGCGGTGTCCTCGCTCACGCCCCTGCTCTAAGGAGCTCGTCCTGGTCTTTCCGCGCCCGGCGATGGTTTTCCCTCCGACACCCCCGCGACACTGGAACAGTCACGGGTGGGGGGGGCCCTGCAGACTGCCGGGGGCTCCGGGGGGCAGAGCCACACAGGCGTCTGGCCTGAACGGCTTCCCCGGCCCAGGACACCTCGGGAAAGGGCCGGTGGGTGGTGGGTGGTGGGTGGGCCTTGCGGGGTGGACCTCGCCCCTGGTCGCGCCGCCCGCCCTGTTTGTGCCCCGGAGCTGCTCGCCCGCTGCGCCCCCGCACCGGCCCTTCGGCACCGCCGGGCCCCTGGGAGGGGGTGCCCGGGTCCCCGCCCTAGGCCGGCCTCCGCCCTCCCCTCCCGCCCGGGACCAGGGGTCTCATCTCCCCCTGGGACAGCTCCAAGGGCCAGAGCCACCGCGAAACCACACTCACTCCTCGCGGCCCACGGCCCCCGGCCCAGCTGAGGGTCAGCATGTTCCAAAGACCAGCCGCACGCTGACCGGGGCAGCCCCCTGCTCTGAGCACGTCCGGAGGTGTGGACAGAACTGTGAAGACCTCTCTTTAAAGACCCAGGTGGCCTGCCCTGGGAGGGGGTCATTCAGCTGTGAGGCCCTGTGGGAGCCCCTGAACTCAGTCCTGCCCCTCTGGGCCCTGGGCCATGTGTGGGACCCACAGGCCCTGGGGAGGGGTGGACGGATGTGGCCCTCACATCCCTCCGGCCTGACCGGGGGGCACTGTGCCGGGGGAAGGAGGTACCTGTTTTATCTCCGGTGGCCAGGCACTGACCAGTGGGAGGACTGGACTTGGCCTGTGGCTGGGGATTCACATAGAGGGGGAGAGAGGCCCCCGACTGTTACTGGCCGGGCACTGACCCCTCACCTGGGCCGTGCTGCAGGGAGCATCCTTGGGGCTGCGGGAAAACCCAGAGGGCTCACAGATGGCGCATCCTGACCGCAGGCCCAGCGCCTGGGAGGAGGGTCCCATCGATCACCATGTGCACTGTGAGCTCCGTCCCCGCTGGCCACGCCTGCCACTGCCCCTCTCCCAGGACACCACGGCCAGCGAACAAACGCCATGCTTATCAAAGGACTTTTTCTTTATTTTCATAATTTAGCTGAATCAACACAAAATTGAGTACTGTGAAACAAGAAAAAAAATGCTGTAACATCTCAATCTCCCAGTCTCTGCCCTCGAAGACGTCTGCACTCGCTGTAGGCGAGGGGGAGGTGGCGGGGGCGCTGCCAGGCCGGGGCAGAGGCGGAGGTGTGCTGGGCTGGGTGGGGGACCCTGCCAGGGTCCCGCCCGGTTCCGGAGCCAGCCCAGGCCGTGGAGCCTGGGGCGGCCGCTGGGGACAGCACCCCGGGCAGGCCCAGGGCCTCTGTGACAAGGAACCCGAATCTCAGCCGGTGCCTTTACGCCAAGACACAGGTGCCTAAGTCCGTGGTGACCGAAAGGTAAATGAAATACTCATGGACGTGGGGACGGGTCTTAAATACGTGGATTTTCTGTCCTACCTTTAGTCTATGGGTGGCGGGAACAGTTGCTATATAGTTTGGTATTTTTTTTTTTTTTTTTTACTTTTTTCAGTAGCATAGAACTAGCATAATACTCCTGTTAACTGGACGCTTAGGTAGTATACTTCACGGAAACTCAGGAAAACAGAGGCACCTGGCACAGGATGGCCAGGGGAACGAAAAACAGAACTGTCCCTTCCCATTGGGCCCAGGGACCCCGCCTCGTAGGGGGACCGTGGGGAGATGGGCCACCCGTCGTTCTGTGTGCCATGGCCCAGCCCCATCGTCCCAACCTCGGCCACGAAGGCTGGGAAAGGGGGCATCAGGGAGGGGCTGCCCGCTGCCCTCAAGGTCTGTGGATGTGACAGGTAAGGAAAAGGGACACAATTCACCAGAACAGGTGAGATCCAGATACTGTATACTCGGGGGTCACCCAGACAGAGGCCCACGGGAGGGGCACCGAACGCCAGCCAGGTGCAGAGACACGGCCTTCCCACCGGCACTGTCCACATCTGTGACATCACGCCCTGGTCCTCAGCTCGCTGCCTGAGTCCCCGAGGTCGGGCGGCCGGCTCCTCACTGTGCCCACACCCCAGAGCCTTCAGGGCCACCTGGACTTGGCCCCGTGCTCAGGACGGCTGGGGCTGCCACATGAATGGTTAAATAGGATTTTCTACAAATATACAACATATAAAAACTGTTAAATATATAACTTTAGGCTTTGCAAAATACATTTAATGATCTCTTTCAAACAAGTGTTACTTCAGTTTCCTTTAATTTGCTTTCTGGAGCTAAATGGTGCATCGGATGAGACAGCGGTCACGGGAGACCCAACATGCTCTTGGCGGAGACTGGATTATCCCACTATCGGAAATGGAGCGCGGCGGCGAGTCTAACTGGTTAAAACAGAGTTTAGTACGGTGGTCGGTCCATCTCAGCACAGAGGAGCAGTGCCCGCGGCCCCTGTCCCGGGGAGGCGCCCAGGGACCTGCGAGGGGTCATCGCCCCCGCGTCCCGCAGGGCTGCCGGCGTCCTCGGGGAGCGGCCCCTCTCAGGGCGCACCGCAGTGTTCGTGGGGCGGGGGCCTTGGCCGGGGCCGCCCTCTCCGCCCCGCCGCGGCCCCCGGCATGTCTCTGCCCCTGTGCCCCGGAGTCGAACCCGGGACTGGGATGTGGGGGCGAGTCCACGTTAAAATAGATTTGCTCTTTGGTCTATGGAGTATACTGAAAGGGTAAGAAAATAAAAGCCATTCGGACAGTCTGGGCACAAGGAGAGGCCACTTCCACGCCCGAGAGTCATTCCTCCGCCAGGCGGGCGCCGTCCGGTCCCTCCGCCTGGCTGGGCCGCAGCCCCTCTGCCTCCTCCTGGTCCTGGTCCTCTTCAGGGGCACAGCCGACGTGGGCCAGGGAGGGCGGGTGAGCAGGCTCCCCGGATGCAGGCGCACCCCCAGCTGGGGCCCAGGCCGGACTCCTGGTGCAGCCGGACAGAGTCAGCTCAGAAGGCCCGGGACACAGGCCGTCCCTGTGGGGCTGCGGAGAAATGGAGGGCGGGCCGATGGCAGAGAATGGGGGTGTCTGTGGCTGGAGGACCCTCGCCCAGGCGTGGACTCGCCAGGGAGCCAAGGCCTCTCCCGGGCCCCTCGGGGGCTGCGTTTGTCAGGAGACCTGAGGAGCAAAGAGAAGAGAACAGTCAGCCCCCCAGACAAGAAGGGTCCCCGTTAGAAACGGTGGGAACTCAGGAAACACCCCAAGGCCCGCCCGGCGGGACAGCACCCTCAGCAGATGGCAGTGACCCCCTCCAGGACCTAAACTACATGGAGACCTGCGTCCCGGAGGAGTGGACACCTGCTGAGAGCAGCGCCCCGTCCACCTGCCCCCTGTGTCCTGTGTGGGACCCCCTTGTGCAGTGACGAGGTGACAAGAGGGCACGCGACTGGCTAGGGTGCTGGATCCGGGTCCCTCTGCAGGTTTCTCTTGCGGTGCCTCCAGCCTCGCCATGCACACAGCAGGCGCTGCCTAGTTGCACAGGGAATAGTGGTGGACGCCTGTGGACCCGTGGAGCCCCTGGGTGGCCACAGAACTGGGGTGGCGTGCATGTCCCTGGTCCATGAGGCCCCCTGCACCCCGGCCACCCAGCACCCCAGAGTCAGGAAATGCAACGGAACAGCCAGCGAGCGAGCAGATGTGAAATGACAGTCCCGTGTCACGGGTGGGGCAGCGGGAAAGCCACCTCTATGAGGGCAGAGAGAAAAGACCCACAGACTCCAAGGCCTCCGCCTGGGGGCCCCGTGTCCAGCACCCTTTGTCCCATGTCCCTGCTGGCTGCCGGCTCCCATGGGTGCCTGAGCTGCCGGCCCTCCTCGAGGCTACGTGAACGCAGGCCACAGATGTGCCACACAGCCCTGACCCAGACCTGGACAAGCCTCGGGGCTCACATCCCAAAGACAGGCGGCTGGTACCAACGGGGGCCCCCATGCCCCGTGGGAACTGGATGAGCCAATGGGGCAGCACAGCCTCCTGCTGGACTCTGCATCCGTGTCCCCTACTGTGGTCCCAGACAGCAGAGTGGACAGTGACAGGGGACCATGGGCAAGGTCACTGACCTCCCTGAGCAGCGGAGTAGCCATGCCCTTGCCCTGGACTCAGGCAGGGTGGGGAGATTTTGGGCCCCATGCAGAGCGGCCAGAATCTCAAAAGTGGTTCCCGCCTGCGGTGCCCACAGGGTCCCTGCTGGTGCAGCCCCCACGCCCCTCCCGGCCACACTCCTTGCAGTTCCGCCCGCCCTGACCTCGGGGAAGACAGGCGGCCGTCCTGTCCTCACAGCCTGTCTGCAGCCAGGCCACATGCGGACACCACAGGGCGCCGTCCCAGCCAGGTCACCTCCAGCTCTGCGGCATGCTGGCGGCCACCTCTCCAAAGCCTCGTTTGTGTTTGGAGCCGCAGGCTCGCCAGGCGGCATTTCAGACGGGAGTGTTGACAAGCGCAGGATGGCTCTGCGGCCTCCGAGCCGTGTCCTCTTTGTCCCTTGGCTGGGCTCCCAGGTGGCACCGGCTCTGAAGCCGCCCCGGCCTGCACTCAGGGCTGCGGCTCCCTGGCGCATCAGAGGACCACAGCCAGTGGACTCTCGTCCCGAGCCCACAGGTGATGCGATTAAAGGGGCCTGGAGGTGACAGCGGGCGGAGGGCAGGCAGCTCCTCAAAGGCAGCACTGAGCCCGCTCTGGCCGACACCTCGCCATCCGCGGCGGCGAGGGCGGGCGACATGCTCCTGAAGCTCAGGATCAAAGCCCCACTGAGTGTCCACTTTCAGGGGCCACGGCCACGTGGCAGCAGGGAGGTCACCTCTGCCCAGCAGGGTCAGGCAGAGCAGAGGAGTCCAGAGAACAGGGGGCCCACGCCGGCCACACCCCCTGGGCTCGGATCTCCGTCTGTTCACAGCGGGTCCCTGAGGTGTCGTTCACACACCCACGGCCCACCAAAGGGTCGATTCAAGCTGTGTAGTCTCCTCACGGCTGCGCAGCCTGCAGTCGGGCCAGAGCACCGTCGCCTCCCGGAAGGAGGCCTCGCGCCCCAGCCCCGCCTTCACCCGAGCACAGCCTCGGCCACCTTTCTCCTGATTTAGTCAAGTCCTCCAGGTCTCTCGCCCGAGGCTCTGCCCTTCCCTCTGCGGAGGTGCCACCTTTCCCTGCCACGGTTATTCGAGCGTTTCACGCTCATCCTGCTGTTACTCACGGAGCTCTCTCCTCTCCCACGCGCTCACTTTCATTTCACGCACTCACTTTAATTAAAACCATGAGACATTCTCGACAGGCAGCCTCGGAAGCGGGAAGGCAGTTCTGTGTTCGCATCTCCGCCGGGAGCAAGGGGGCAAGTTCCCCCCAACAGCGGCCTGCGAGTTCACCCGAGTCCACCTCCTACCCGACGGCGCCTGGCTGCTGCCCCCGCATCCCGGCGGGCGGGGCTGGTGAACCCGCATCCGGCGCGTCCGGGTGGCGAACACATTCGGGGAAGGGCCAGGTGGGGGTATGGTCCGCTTTGCGAGGACTCGGCTCTGCCGCTGCAGCATGAACACATCCGTCGGTGACGTGCGTACGAACAGCACAGCTGCGTCCCAATAAAACTTTATGACAAACACAGGTGGGGGCTGGATGGGGCCGGCGGGCCACGGTTTGCTGACCTCTGGTCTTGTTCGTATCCATGAAACTTACATTGAACACAAGTGGAGAACCTTCTATATTCCTGCTTGGTCCAATTTAATCAACTCTAATTCGTTTCCAAGGCAGGTCCCCAGGGTCCTGGGAGCACCTGTGTACCTCGCTGGTCAGCAATGATGACCGTAGTTCCTCTTACACATGTGCATGTGGCTGTCTTTGCCGGGACTCCCACGAGCAAGCCCTCACGGGGATGGCCACACGGGGGGTTTGGGACCCGGTCGGCAGGGGCCGGGGTAAGCGCCCCGCGGGCTCAGGTCTCAGGTGGGCGCTGGGTCCCCGGTGGCCGCCTTCCCCTCCAGGTTGGCCGCAGGTCTGCTGTTAGCGATGCCGATGTTTCTCGGAGGCACGAGTCTGGTGTCTGCCTGTGACTTTCTGGGCACCTCCTGGGCCAGAGCACATCTTTTATTTATCTCCTGCCAGGGCCTGTCCTCCTGATCCTGAAATATTAAAATGCACTTTCGTTTCCTGCACGGATCGGCGGTGAGGCCGCGTCCTGTTCTTTTACAGGGAAGCAGAGTGCAGCAGGCCGCGACTCTCGGCAGGGGCAGGCGGCCCGTGTCCCCATCACCTCCGCGCCTGGGGAGCGCGCATTCCAGGGGCGGGGTCCCCATATTTGTTGGCAACCCCAAAGCAACGCCGGGTACGAGGGGCCTCGAGAGGACTTTGCTGAGTGAATCGGAGCCTGGCCCAGAGCCCGGCCCACATCACAGGCTCCGAGTCTCCGCCGAGCGAGTCGACTTCGCCGTGAACTTGTCTGCCTTTGGGGGCACTTCTCGCATCCGGCTTCCCTGGTCCCTAAAATAAACTGGGCAACGCCCCAGCGTTTTGGGAAAGTTACCTGCACAGTAAGTGTTTTCAAGCGCGTGACTTAAATTCCAGTCTGGGATTTTTACTGCAGAAGGTTAACATATTTCTCCTTCTCTAGCTATTTTTTGGTAATTTCCCCCCAGAAAATCATATATTTAATAAAATTTTCCCAAGTTAGTGATCAATACACTAGCTATGGAAGCGCACTCTTGAATAATCCAAGACTCTAACACAGGCCAATTGTCCCGTCTTCCTGGCAGATTCATTTTCTAACTTAAAACAATAACCGTACGTGACAGAGGCGAGAACACATTTTTAATCTTGGCAGAGAAGCAATGATCAATCCCAGGCCTTTCTTCTTAAAATTCATAAGTATTTCTTTTTCATCTTTACTAGTGTCTCTCTTTCCTCTTTTTTTTTTTTTTTTTTAGCGTGGCTCTTTCAATAGCTAAAGTTATTTATTTTCAATTCTTGCTGATTTAGAAATAAGGTTATTTAAAGACACGGGTACACTCACGAGTCCATCTTTCAGGGAACTCGCAGATATGCGGTAAGGCGTTGATGTTCTAACCTTCAATCCTCGCAGCAGCCCTAGGAAGCCGAGAATAGCACTTTCCCATTTTATAGATGTGGAAACTGAGGCAGAGGGGTAAGTGACTCGCTCTGGGTCAACCAGATGACACACGCTCTACCCAGGATGGGACCCTGTACCCTGAATTCACACCCTGCACAGGACTCCCGTGGGCCGGCTGCACACTTTTTTTTTGGTCTTCACCTGAGGATATATATTTCTTTTTAAAAAATTGATTGTTAGAGATGAAAGGAGAGAGAGAAATATCGATGTGAGAGAAACATTGATCAGTTGCCTCCCATACATGCCCCAACCAGGGATCAAACCCAAAACCTAGGTATGTGCCCTGACCGGGAATCGACCCGGCAACCTTGTGATGTCCAGGATGACGCTCATCTAACAGTCACTCTGGGCCAATATAATATATTTTACCTACTGATTTTCTTTGCACTTCATTTGTCTGGGGAATCTTTATTCTTTGCTTTTAGCCTTATTGTCTGTAGGAACACTCAGAAGGCAACACACATTTGGCTATTTTAAAACTATTAAAAAAAACCCAACCCAACAGAGAACAAAAAAATGGAAAAAAGACAAAAAAACAAAACAAAACAAAAACAAAACCCTATTTGATGGTCTCTGCCTTTTAGTAGAGGAAACTGACCCATTTACGTTTGTTGTCACCATGGATACCGAGTCTCAGGCATGAACGGCGTGGCTCTGCTCCTCTCGTGGTTCCCTTCTCTACTCCACGCACATGAACAAGGCGTCGCGTGCTTTTCCTCCTGCCGTGGTTTAGGAGAAACTGTGCTCTTTTCCTCCACTCCTGGCGGCTGGCGTGTGATTCATATGCACCCTGGATAACGAAGTCTTTTCTCTCATGACCTATGTCCTTGGGGTTCCTTCCAGTCCATGAAGAGACATTAGGTGGCCCTGGCTCTGCAGTGGCCCCGTCCCAGCCTTTGTCCATTTAACCCGAGATTACACCTCAGCTTGTCATCACACAATATCACCTTCCATGGCAGGCAGAGTATTAAACACCACTGCTGTGGATTCCGTGCGCACGTTCATAACCACGGCCACGGGGATGACTTATACCCCCCCATGTTTAACTGCTATCGACAGTCACCATCCACCCTCCTACCCATGACCTTTCCCATGTTCTGCTCCAGACTTTTACGCCTTCGACTGGCTCGAGTGTATCTTTCATTCACCTCAGGAAACGTACGTGGATGGTACGCTTTCCACATCCTTGCACGTTTAAAACTACTGTATAGTCCCTTCGTCCAAACAACAACTAGACATAGGACTGAATTCATAAGCAAAACATTTTTTCAGCCAAATCTCTGGAGACGATCCTCCCTCTGGCCTCTGGTTCTGGGCCTCCTGGGGTCCGGAGGGTGCGTCTCTGCGCCTTCGTGGTTCTGGGGACTCCCCTCCTTCTGCCGTTATACTCTCCCCCCACAATAACCGCCAGACTTAGTTCTCTTGTACTCTGTCAACTCAAAGATATTGCCATAGGATGCCCAGGTCTGGGCTGCTTTTGTTTTGTTTTAAATCGGGGATTACCCCCAGCTCCCGAGAGTTTCTTTCTAATGCTCCGTTTCTACCCTAACCTAATTATTTGTTCTGTTCTTGTTACTGTGGTTTCCTTCAGAGCCTCACTTCTCAGGTGAGACACAGACCCCCGTCCTCCACACCTGCCACCTCTGCTCTCTGGCTCCATTTCTTTGCTGCCCCCGAGGAATCGCCTCCCGGGTGGAGGCTGGTCCACGTCACTGCGCTGGTTTTCTGCAGTGATGTTCCTTTCATTGGCAGCTTCCAACAGCACTCGTTCCTCGGGCCTCTGTGGGCTCATCCCTCGCTCACCAGCAGCCCTCTGGAGGTCCGCCTGCACTCCACGCCAACGTTCTCCCTCAGCGCCTCGATCCTGCGTCGCGGAAGCCGCAGCCCTGTGTCCCTCTGACCCCAGGAAGCACATGTGCTCCGGGCACCTCACCTGTTTAGTGCAGAGGCTATTTTCAGAGCTAAGCACCTTTACGTCTTCAGAACATTTCCTTTCCACAGAGGTGATGTTTTCACACTCACGTGGGCATTTGGCTTCGATGCAATTTTTTAAAATTCTCTTGTAAACAGGCAGAGGCCCATCCTCACCTGGAATTACAGCAGGCTCGGTGGGAGCCAGTCCTCACCCTCCCTCAAAGGGCCTGAGGGTGCAGGTGGCCCTGCAGGGGCCAGGCTGGTCAGAGGGTTGGGGGAGGGTGCAGAGACCCAAGATCCTAGTGTGGGGCCCCTGGCTTTCCCTGTGGGGGCGGGGGGGCATCTCCCCATGGGGTCCTTTCTCACTTGGAGGCCAGGCTTTCTGCCTGAGCTGCACAGGTCTGTGCTCCCGAGAAGGGAGAAATGAGCCGCTGACTAGGCCCCGGGCGCAGGTCCTCTTGTTTCTCCTGCCCCACGTGAGCGGCTCTTCCCACCAACTCTGCCCAGCCAGTGACGCTCCCTCCAGGGCCACCTCCTCTCTTTGCCAGGCTGCTGCACCGGGTGAAGGGACGAGTGCCGGGGAACGACATGCTGCTCTCTGCCTGCTGGCTTTTGGACACCAAGCAGCCTCCAGGGCCTGACGTCAGGCCGGCACAAGGAGGGGGTCCCAGGATGTGTCTGCATTCTGGGAGGCCACGGCCATGGCCACAGAGGACAGAGCTTTTCCTCCGAGGTGTCTCAGCTCTGCTCCCGGGAGGCGCCTCTGGCGGGTTTAACCTGAGCACACGTTTCTCTTTTCTTCAGGTCGTGGCGCCACTGTGCTTATTTCCAAAAACATGTGGAGGTGGCAGCTGGGCCGAGGCTGTGCAGCAGGGGGCCCATCTGCCGTGGTCATCAGGAAAGCGTGGCCACCGCTCGTGGTCGAGGATTGGCAGGGGCAGGGCCTTCCTCCCTCCTCCCCATGTCGGGGAGCCTGTCTGCGGGTGGTGGGTGGCCATGGTCCCGGGAGGAGGGGCTGCCACCATCTCCTGCTCACCTGCTCCTAGTCCGTCACATGCCCACCTGTCCTGCGAAAACCTGGCACGTGGGCCATGACGACACAAGGCCGGATGCCCCCTCAAACCAAGCAAAGCAGAGACGCAGCCACACGACCAGTGCCCTGGGCTTCCCTGTGTGGCAGCAACGGCCCGAAGCCCCCAGGTTCCCCAGAGGGGCTGAGGCGTGGCGCATTCCGAGGCAACAACGGGGACTCCGGAGTATTCCAGAAGGTGGCACCAGACCAAAACCACTATCTACCTGCGCAGACGCTCCTGGGTTTTGGAAAAGTTTCTGATCCATCATTTGTCTCCGTCCCCGGCCCCCCGTGAGGCCAGCCTGGGGCGCCCTCTACAGATGAGGAAACTGAGGCTCAGGTTAAAGCGACCTCGGCAAGGTCACCTACCACGGGCACGTTAGAACTGTCACCCTCACGGGCAGTGGGACAACTACCGATCCAGAAAGAACAGCGGCCCCAGCGCAGGGCTCGTGGCCGGGGGAGGCCCAGTGAGGTGCCGCCCGCACCCTCCGGGCGCCACGGTCCAGGGGTCCGGCAGGAGCTCGGGGTCCAGCGCACGGCCGTCGGTACCAGCGGGAGCCGGCGCTGCAGCTCGGGCGCGGCGGGGACCTGGCATTAGAGTGGCCGGGCTCAGGCGCAAACCCTTCTGTTCCCTTTATAAAGACTGAACTTGAACAAGCGTCTCTGCCAAACGCCGGGTCTCATCCCCGGGCTGCGGGAGGCTCTGGACCGGCGCCTGCAGGAGGCCCCCGGGCGCCGCTGTCTGGGCCTCGGAGCTGAGCTGAGGACAGAGGGTCACCTCTGGGGACACAGAGAGGGCACAGCACGAGGACAGCGACACAGGGACAGGGCGAGACAGGCCAGAACCTGGGCGTAGGGGGCCTGAGGGCGTGGGTGAGGCTGGCCTGGGAGGGGCGGTGTTGGGGGCGTGATTGTGTTGGGCGTGGCTGGGGCGTGGGTGTGGCCGCGTTGGGGCGTGGCCGGGATAGGGGCGTGGCTGTCTTGGGCGTGGCTGTGTTGGGGGCGTGGCTGGAGTGTGGGTGTGCCTGGGATGGGGGCATAGCTGTGTTGGGGGTGTGGCTAGGGGTGGGTGCGGCGGTTAGGGGTGTGGCTGTGTTGGGGGCGTGACCGAATAGGGGCGTGTTTGTGTTGGGGGCGTGGCCGGAATAGGGGCGTGGCTATGTTGGGGCGTGGCCATGGCGGGGTGTGGCTGTGAGGGGCGTGGCTGTGTTGGGGGCGTGGCTGTGGCGTGGCCGAGGGGCGTGGCTTGCTGAGGGCGGGGCTGTGGCGGGGCGGGGCCTGCCGCTGGGCCCTCGGCTCGGGACGCCGTCCGCGCGGGTCAGGCGGGCGGCCGCTGCCCTGCAGCCTCCGAGGCCCCGCGGCCGCCTTTCCTCCGCGCACGACCCGCCCCCGCAGCACAGCCGGGCGCCGTCGCTCCCACCCGTGTCCTTCCTGCAAAAGTCAATGGCGAGGAGGCCGCGCGGTAAAGCTGCAGAGAAAGCCGGTCCGGCTCTGCCCCACCTTCTGCCCAGGCGTTCGCGACCCGGGGCAGGAACTGGAAGGAATTAAGCGGCTCCGCTGGGAACCTGGGGTCACCTCGAGCTCTGAGTCCTGATCACACCTCGCTGTTGGCAAGACGGCGATGCTGGTGTGGGGGGGTCGGGGGCGGCCAGTCCCGGGGCCCCTGACGTCGGCTTCCAGGGCGGCCTCGGCAAAGGCCCGGGGCAGGGAGGCGGAGGTGGGTGGGCATCCTGGTGGGTGGGCGCCCTGGTGGGTGGGCCTCGTGGTGGCAGCGGCATGTCCAGAACATACGTCTGTCCCATTCAGGTTGTTCTTTGAAGGCCCCTCTGTGGGGCACGTCCCACAGCCAAGGCGGGGCCCTGCTGCCCCTTAGGATGGCTGGTTGGGGACCCTCGGGCAGGGATGTGGGACAGGGCACCTGGCCAGCACCTTCCGGCCTGAGCGTTTGCTTCCATTTCTCCAGCAAACTCTTTGACTCTCATGTTCTAAGCAATGCACCCGGCTCTGGGGCCATCTGTGCAGGCCCAGGCCCATCTGCCACCCAATAAGCACCCCTCCAGGGCGTCCTGGGGGAGCTGCTGGCTCTCTGAGACCCTGGGGGCCAAGTGGAGCCCAACAAGGATGTGGGGGCAGGAGGGGAGGGGAGGGGACGGGGGGCCCCCTCCGGGCACACCTGTCACCTCTGCGGTGTCAGGACCACCACACCACAACGGGCTCACCCACAGTCACGGTCCTCCATGGGCCCCTTTCCTCCGCGTCAGCCCTTCTGGGTTTACATAGTTAAGAACAACGGCTTCAAGGCAAATTGAGAGAATGCAGGGCCTTTACCCGAACAGCCGCTGCCTGTGACGCCTCCTGTTATGAAACTGGCTGGAGGTGCCCGAGAAAGAGGGGGCCTGGGCAGGCCCGTTTGTTTGTTGCTTCTGGGCTCCTTTCTGCCGAGGAAACGAAGGATGTTCATCTCCACAATACCAGCGGCTGCCGCATGGCCAGACCGTTTCTGTTTACACACAAAATGTGCTGAGATGCCGGCCGTTACTGTGTGATGAAAGGCGGTGATTCGGGAGCACAGGACTGATCCGGGCGGAGCCAGGGTGAGGATCCCGTCGCTCACGGTGCAGAGAAGGGCTGGGCAGAGCCTGGACGTCTGGGTGCCCACGAGATCAGAGGCCGCTGCTGCCTGGCACCCTCGGCGTCTCTGCTCCAGGGAGTGTGCTGTTGCTGGCATGACTTTCCCTGAAACCTGGTTCCTGAACAGAACCAGGCCGACACCCCGGAACTGTGCTCGCCCCACAGCGGGTCCTCATGCCGCACAGAATCCCAATGAGGTGCTTCAAAGCCGATCTGGAAATGGATTTCAACCTGGCGGTTTATTCAGAGTTAGGGCGCCTTGCAACACACAAATGTGGGGAAACATGGCCAAATGAGCACGATTAGAATATTCCAGAACACTGGCACCAGGCACCTGCGGCCACGAGGTCCACGGACAGAAGCGGAGAGTGGGCAGGAAGGGGCCTGCTTGCTATACGGCCCCGGGACCCGGCTTCCTCCCCTCTCCCTGCTCAGCGAGCCTCATGGCACAGGGCGAGGCGCGGCCAAGAGAGGGGTGACTGTCCGCTGAAGCCTGTCCTCAAGAGCACGAGCCCATGTGCGGTGCCAGGAGGGGTCACTGCCCTGGACCCCGGGGAGAACATGTCATGTCCACCCGGGTCACCCGGCTGGAGGCAGATGAAGGTCCACAGAGCAGAGACGGAGAGAGAAGGCAGAGCCTGGAAACCCAGCAGGGACGCCTGGTTCCCCACGTCCCCCAGGGCGGTCCCAGGTTCTCACTGCAAACCCACCAGTCCCCACGTCTGCCACCGGGACCACGCACATCTCGGTGAGCGGCGCCACCTGGACACGGATGCCCTCTGACACTTTTATTCTGTTTCCTCCTCCCTCTCGCTGCTGAGAGTGACCCACCGACACCTTCACGACCGGCTAACGGGGGACGGCCTGCGCTTTGGGAAGCGGGGGGCTGGGGACGGCAGCACCAGCACGCGTCGGGGGCCCGGTCAGTCAACCAACGCGCCAACTCATCCTACGTATCCACGGGCCCTGGGCGCAGGGACGGGAAAGCGGGACCGGAAAGGCCCACGCGCAAGGCTCACGCTCTGGGGCCGGGGACACCGGCTCCATCTCGGCCTCAGTGCTCGGCTGCCCGATCCCACAGACACCGGGGACCCTGACAGATGAAAACTCCGCCAGGGGATGGCCGGGGTGCAGCCTTAGCTGGAGTCGCCACCTCACAGCTTCTGTCCTCCGTGTGTCCCCAGAGGCCTGGATGGTGCTCAAACCCCACATGGCCTGGGGCCCGCCGTGGGGCCCAACCAAATTGGTCCCTAGAGCATGTGGATAAAACAGCCTGTCCGAGTCCTGAGAGGCCGCCAGGACAGGACACGGCGGGTGCTCCTCTGCCCCCGAGTGATCCTGGTAGAGACCCTCCCGAAAGGGCCCGGATCCCTGACGCACGCCCAGGGCACCTTGGCGGAAATCACGGCCAGGACCCCAAAACCCTCTGGGGCCTCTTTCTGTCCTAATGGCCACCATGCAGAGCCTGGGCAAGAGGCGATGCTGGGAGGAGGACCCCACCCCACCCGGTCCTTTCTCTTTAAAGTCCCTTCTCCCCGGGGAGGTACCTGAAGCCCCTCTGGGGTGGGGACCCTAACATCCCCCAGAAACAAGGCAACTCCCACCAATGATCTTTCCTGTGGGCACAGAGAGAACTTTCGGTCTGACAAGCCTGGAGGGCAGTTCTGTCCAGCCACTCGGTGCCAGGCCCAAGAGGGCAGCTGGGGACAGTGGGGAGAGCTGGAGAGAGACTGATGGTCCCCAGAGGGAGGCGTGGGGGTTTGGGAGGCTGAGGGGGCTGGTGGGATCTCCCCATAAGGAAGCCGGGGGCCAGTTTCCGCCGTGCCTGTCGTTGCTGGTGTGAGGGCCACCTCCCTTCCCGGGTATGCCGCACGGCGGAGGCCTCTTCCCCTCCCCCAGGGCCCCCCAGGAGGCCAGGGGCCGCTACGCACCGTGGTGGTCTTGATGCGCCCGCCGGGCTGTGTGCACGTCCAGCCGGACCGGTTGATCAGCAGGTCACAGCCCTCCCCCTCCAGGCAGGGACGCATGTCACACCACTGCTTCGTCTTGATGATCCGGGCTGCAGGGGGAAGAGAGAGCCGGTCAGTCCCCCTTGGCCCAGACACGACAGCACCTGTGCACCCGACCTTGGGGACAGAACAGCCTGGTGTCACTCAGGGTGGCCTGGCCAGGCCGTGTCTCCTCCCCCTTGTCACCCAGCCACAGCACCTGCTACACAGTTCACACACACACACACAGAGAAATGCACAAGTCACAAAATGCTCATGTACAGGCACATGCACATGTAAACACACACATGTGCATGGACACTGATCTGCACACACAGCCACGTGTGTGGGGCCACTGGTGAGCGGCCTGGTGTGCCGCGGGCAGGTGGACACATTTGCAGAATGAAAGATGGGAGGACACTCAGAGTCACTGACCGCTGTCCCCCCGGGGCACGGGGCCTGGGTGTGCCCGGGCCAGCCCTGCAGAGGGCGCTGCAGGCTGACGCTCAGCACACACTGCCTGTTGTTTGCCAAGGCGGCTCTGCGCGCCCAGCCCTGCCCACTTCCTGCTGGAGGCCTGGGAGGCAGAGCGCCGGACCACCACGTCCCAGGGACAAAGGGCCTTTCATCCCACACGTCACAACTTCATTCCTTTGCCCAGACTTTGTGGCAGCTCTTGGCCGGGAGAGAGTGTCCCCAAAGGGCTGACGGTGCTGAGGGAGCCTGAGTGATGGTGGCTGATGGCTGGGGACAAGGTCCCAGACTATTCATGTGTCAAAACCCCGAGGGGCTCCCAGGGCGGGTCAGGAGCTTGGGGTCATTTATGGTCATGGCCTTAACGCCTGTCCCTAGGCCCAGTGGAGAGCAGGTTTGTCCAGCCCGGGCTTCTGAGGGGACCATGCAGGCCCAGAACCCAGCCCAGCCTGGCCTTGGGGTGGCATCACTCCCTGCACCCCCAGGCCTTCTTCACCTTGCACCCAAACATATCCACGCACCCACACATGTCCATGCATCCACACACATCCATGTACCCACACATGTCCACACACCCACACATGTCCACGCACCCACACATGTCCATGCATGCACCCCCCCACACCCACACCCACACCCACATGTCCATGTGTGCACACAGCAGGCCTTACTCTCTCCAGTGGAGACCCCAAGGGCTCAGGCTCTGGCCGGAGTGACCTGCTCCTTTCTGGGCTCTGAGTCTCCCTCTCAGAGGACCTTTGGGTGCTTCTGGGCACCGGGGCTCATTCCCCGGCCTCCCAACCCCCAGAATAAAGCCACTGCTACAGCCCAGATACTTGTGAGCAACAGAACAGAGGACACAAGCGCCGTGAGGACAGAGGGCTGGGGACAGAGTGCGGGGCACACGTTTCAGGGAGGGGCGCAGGAGGGTGGAGGGAGAAATGACGGGGAGGCAGAGGCCACCACGGGCTGGGCCCGGCCTCGTGGTCCTGGGACAGGAGCAGGGCTGGCTGCCTGGGTCCCGGCGTCAGGAGAAGGGCTGAGAAGCGGTGGGCTCAACGGGGCGCAGGTCCTGGACATGCAGTGGCTCAGGCGGGTCCTGGTCAGTCAGCTGAAATTTGACAATCTGTCAGGGAGACGGTGGCTGGGTTAAGGACAGACTGCGGCAGCCACGGGTGACACGGACCTGGCAAGAGGGTCGGCAGGGACACGTCCCATAAAGTCAGCAGTGAGCCAGCAGGGGCAGCCCCTCACCAGGGGCACGGCCACACCGACGCCCGGCCACGGGGCAGGTGGGAGGGAGGCGCCTCCAGGGCCACGTGCCCCGACTGGGGTCCTAACAGGCCTCCGGGGACCCACCCGGGGACAGGCTCCTTCTTCCAGGAGACGGAGGGAGAACATGAGCCTTCACCTGGGCTGTTTTTGTTACGTGAGGGTGACGAGGGCTGCGGCGAGCTCTGTGGTCCCTCCCAAGTCCCTTTTGCCCAGACATCAGCCTGGCCACACCCCAGTCGCCCTCAAGGCAGCGCAGCGCTCTGTGGGATGAAGCCTGTCCTCGGGGAACAGGCCGCGGGGGAGACACTGGGATCTCCCATCTCACGTGCTGGTGGGACGGTCCTGGGGGGACGAAATGCCTGCTCTACACAGGCCGGCGCAGTGGCCGCCAAGACCGCACACGCCTCACGCCTGCGCCCTCCCCCTCGCGCCCGCCGTCAGATGCGGGAGGACCCGAGCCCGGCAGGAGCCAGGGGGTCCACTGACGGCGAGCCCGCCGCTAGAGCGCGTCCGCGCCAAGCAGCTGCCCTGCAAATTTAAATGTTATTGGTTTTGCCATTGCGTTTGTTTAATTTTTAAATGGGCTTCAGTTTTTCCAGTTTATAGTCTAACGAGCGCTGCCGGCCTGGTGTTCACTTAGATTCCTGCAACGTGACAACAGAAACTAGTTAGGCCGATACTGGGGGGGGGCAGGGAAGCATCTTCCCCTTAGAAGGGTTTTCATGAGACTTAAGTCTGAGGAACACTGTGGCCGGTCCCCAGCGTCAGGGCCTGACCGGAGGGGCCGCCAGCAGGGGCCGCAGACCCACTGAGCAAGCCCTGGCCGGGCCCGGGGCCTGCGGGACCGAGCAGAACCGGCCTGGGCCGCAGCAGGGGCTCCGGAGGCGCCTGCCCTGCAGCCGGAGAGCTCTCGGGGCGGCCCCAGCTCCCTGCGCCCACACGGGGGGCTTCCGTGTCTTGGGCGCAGGCGTGTGCGGTGAGCACGGGTGTGGTGTAGCCTTCGGGCCGGCTCCCCTCTGTCCCGCTGACCCTCCAGCCCCCCGCCACCCCCCCAAATCTAAGGAACTGGACCACAGGAGTGACCTTGTTGAGCCCTGGAGTGGGTGGATGGCACACTTCCAGGGACAGCTCTGCGGGGACACACATGCTGCTGACTGGCGTGTGGACAGATGGACAGGGACAGGCGGTGCTGATCACGGGGGGCCGGGGCTGTGCTGCTCACTGCTCACCCAGGCCCCCTGCTCACACACTGCGGGGCTCCCCCGAATAAGCTGTTTCTTCATTTCCATTACATGGGAATCTGCTCGCTTTACCCAACAGCTTGGAAAATGAGTCATCAGAACAGAACAGCGGGGCTCCAGCAGGGAGCCCGGCCACAGCCGCGCCGTCCCCAGGGGCCAGTTCCTCCGCCGGGCAGGCGACGCTCTGGCAGCCTGTGGCCCAGGCGGATATGTCCCCCAACTGCCCCAGATCCTGCTGGTGACGGGGGGCCAGGCAACACAGGGAGAAGGGGCAGTCGACATTTAATACGCACATCTACATATTAATTATATAGGTATGCACTCCCCACACACAGTCCCACACACAACCACATAGACACAATCACAGTCACACACACAATCACACACACATGATCACACACACAATCACATAGACACAACCACACAATTACACACATATAATCACACATACAATTACAGCCACACACATACAACCACACACAAGTACACATACACAATTACAGACACAGTCACACACATGAGCACACAGCCACACACAATCATATAGACACAGTCACACACACAATCAGATAGGCAATCACGCAATCACACACACAATTAGTCACATACATACAATCACACACACAATTATGCAGTCACACACACAACCACACACACTCACAGACACAATCAAACACACATACTGACGTAGCAGGTCTGACATCTCGAGGGTCCAGAGGAATCGACCGCGTGAAGATGGAGACAGGGCCCCTGCAGACGTTGTGAGGTCCCAGGAGGCCTTTTTGCCCCAGGTGCTGGCCGTGGTACCAGCTCAGGCAGAAGGCCCGTGGGGCCGGGAGGTCAGAGGGCACCCTCGTGGCCCCCAGAGCTGTCCTTAGGTGGCCTCTCCTGCAAGAGCCCTGTCATAGGCTGGCCCCGGGACAGACAGGAATCGGACGAGCCCTGCCCTGGAGGACAGGACGGGGGTGGTGCAAGGACAGGCGACAGGCACGTTGAGGCGCTGGGGGGTCGGGTGGGGGGATCCCAGTGTCCACCTTCCCATCTGCCAGGGTTGGCGGCGCCGGGTTCAGGAAAACGCAAACAAGCCCAGAACCCCGGCGGGGACACCCTGGAAGAAATTCATTTTGCTCACCTCACCCCCCCGGGACCTGGGCTCCAGGACGTCACGTCTGAAAGGCCCAGGCTTAGACCCACCAGGTCACCGTGCCGGTGGCGCAGCAGGGTCATGGGCACGGGGGCTCTGCCGCCACAGACGCAGTCGGGAGACCCGCCGTCCCAGAGCCGCAGGGGGCTCCAGGGCCGGGGAGGCACGAGGCTGGCCAGCGTCTCCCCCAGGCCCCAAAAGCGGGCAGAAAAGGGCGCCGTGTCCTCTCAGCACTGAGCCCCTTAATCACCGAGGAAAGAAAAATCTGCAAAACCCACATTACGTCTTAAAATTAGACTAAATTTTCTTTCTACAACTTCTCGACAGCATAATGTAGTGAGAACAGTCTCGATAATTATTTTTTCTTTAAATAGTTTCAGGAGAAAGTATCAATTTTCCAGACGGTTCTCTGATGAGTGCGATTCATTAGCCGGGCGCCGTCCCCGCGGCGCGGGACAGAAGAGCCTCGGTCTGTGATCATCAGACGGCACCGAGCAGCGGAAAACCCTCCAAACCCGGTCATCAGATTCGACCGAGAAATAAACACACAGCCGTCGCGACCCACCTGTGTCATTATTTCATTAGAATTAAGGGATGCAAGGAGAGGGGGAAAACACTCCAATCATTCTTCTTGGGCAAATTTCCACAAACTGACAGGAACTACTTACAAGGGAAGAAAGAGCGGCAGCCGGTTCTTAATTCTAATGCGCGGAGGGAAATGTGCCCCCCTCCGGTTCCGGGGGCCCCGGGGGCCCTGCTGGTGGCGCAGCAGCTGCCTGGGCAGCCGCAGGGAAGGTCGGGCCTTCGTGGGTGGGGCGGCCACGCGCTCCTTTGTGGGGTGGGGCGGCCACGCGCTCCTTCGTGGGTGGGACGGCCACGCGCTCCTTCGTGGGGTGGGGCGGCCACGCGCTCCTTCGTGGGTGGGACGGCCACGCGCTCCTTCGTGGGGTGGGGCGGCCACGCGCTCCTTCGTGGGGTGGGGCGGCCACGCGCTCCTTCGTGGGTGGGACGGCCACGCGCTCCTTTGTGGGTGGGACGGCCACGCGCTCCTTCGTGGGGTGGGGAGGCCACGCGCTCCTTTGTGGGGTGGGGCGGCCACACGCTCCTTCGTGGGTGGGACGGCCACGCGCTCCTTCGTGGGGTGGGGAGGCCACGCGCTCCTTCGTGGGTGGGATGGCCACGCGCTCCTTCGTGGGGTGGGGCGGCCACGCGCTCCTTCGTGGGTGGGGCGGCCACGCGCTCCTTCGTGGGTGGGACGGCCACGCGCTCCTTCGTGGGGTGGGGCGGCCACGCGCTCCTTCGTGGGTGGGACGGCCACGCGCTCCTTTGTGGGTGGGACGGCCACGCGCTCCTTCGTGGGGTGGGGCGGCCACGCGCTCCTTCGTGGGGTGGGGCGGCCACGCGCTCCTTCGTGGGTGGGGCGGCCACGCGCTCCTTTGTGGGTGGGACGGCCACGCGCTCCTTCGTGGGGTGGGACGGCCACGCGCTCCTTCGTGGGTGGGGCGGCCACGCGCTCCTTCGTGGGGTGGGGCGGCCACGCGCTCCTTTGTGGGTGGGGCGGCCACGCGCTCCTTCGTGGGGTGGGGCGGCCACGCGCTCCTTTGTGGGTGGGACGGCCATGCGCTCCTTTGTGGGTGGGACGGCCACGCGCTCCTGCACTGAGATGGGACACTCCTGCCTTTGAGAGGCCACCCCGAAATGAAATCACCTCCCGGGTGCCCGTGGAGTCAGGACCTGTGTTGTGGGTCAGTCTCCAGGGAAGGGAGGGGTGACTGTCCAGGGAGGGAGGTCTTGCCGGGCAGGTGCCTGACCCGGTCCCCTCCACCGCCGGCCCCCACCCAGGGGGCGCATCGAGTTATCTATGAGCCAAGGCTTGGGCTCGGTTACGTGGTAGCCCGCAGTTCTGACGGTCCGAGGCCACCCCTGCCCAGGGAGGGCCACGTCCACTCCCAAACCCGATCCAGGCGGTGGCAGCCGGTACTGAGCTTGCGTGACTTCCCTGAGGTTCTGCACGTCGATGACACGGAGGCACGCAAGGGAAGCACGACACGGGTCACACCTCACGTTCCACGCTTCACGCTCAGGCGTGACCAGCGGAAGGCCCACGTCTCCGGGAAAGTGGACCACACAGTGGGCGAGGCTGCCCAGGATCCAAGGCGAGGGCTCCCCGCCGAGCCGGACACCACGAGGCCGCGGCGTGTGCTGAGGCGCGTGGCACAGGCCGCGTCTGGACGATGCTGAGTGATCGGCGAGTCTGCAGGAAGGGCAGATGGCTTCTCCTGAATCAGAATTTTGCATGTGGTTTTACCTTAGACTCTGAGGACGGCGCCTCTACGGGAGCTTCTCACTTGGGTTTTAAACTTTGCAGAGTCTGATTCCGCCACGGGAAGCAACTCTCTCCTGATGGCCTGTCTGCTCAGTGCTTTGGTCCACTCATGACCCCAGAGTCTCCAAATTGGGGGCAGACTAGGTTCTGGGCATTGGGATGTGGTTTCCTTGGTTATGACCAGGATTCACAGCCACCCCATCTCGCCCACCTCTGAGCTTCGGGAAGCTGGGGGCCAGCACCAGGTCTGGCACAGTCAGGCCCCGGGGGCCGGCGGCAGGGAGGCCCCTCTTCCCTTGGACCCTGCCCGCCCCCCATGCTCTGCGTCCTCCTGCAGCTTTGCAGGTGGGTGGTGATTAAGGCCAGGACACAACGTCTAATTGCATTAATATGGATCAGCCCAGTATCGATGCCGAACAACAGTGCAGTTTGCAGACTGTGGTTGGGTCAATAAAGCCACCCCAGCCTTTCTGGGGACAGGGCTTGCGTTCTGAGGAGGGACAAACTGGGAAGGTCACCTCTAAGCTCCCTCCAGAGCAGGTGGAGATGGCCCCGGGTGGGTGAGCCCTGGTGCAGAGCCCGACGCCGGGCCTCCCACTTAGGGGAGAGGACAGGACCCCCAGCTACCCGCCCGCTCACTCACCCAGCTCCCCCAGGTTAGAAAGAGGCAGAGGCGGCCGGGGTGGCCCAGGCGGAGGCCCCCGCCGAGGAGCAAAGGGAAACGGACCGCAGGGGAGCAGAGGCAGACAGGGCCAGATGCCGGTCAGCGTATTTCAAAGACTATCTGTCCCCAGAGCGGGTCACAGGGACGTGGCTGATGCAACATGAGCTGCCAAAGGGCTTCAAGGAGGCAAACGCCGGCGCTGTCGGGAGTTCAAAGCAAGACTCTGGAGCAAGGACACGCAGAGTTAATGAACTCGGCCAAAGTCCCGATCCCAAACCCAGCAGTGACATCGCCCGCGGACAGGTCCCCGTCGGCCTTGGGTGGGTGGCTCTGCCTGCGCACACGCCCAGCCCAGAGTCCCTGGTCGCTCGAATCCACTGCGGTTAGCACCCCGGTCTCTGTGACAGTTAGCACCCCGGTCTCTGTGACAGTTATGAACACCCACAGGGGCCTGGGTGCTGGGCTTCCATCCCCCGTTGAGAACACTGATCCAACAGGCGTTCCCGGGACAGCACAGACAATGGAGATCGCATGGGGTAAGTCCCTGGAGGTGGACTTGAGCCGTCCATTCAAACTGCCCACTGAGCGTCCCCCCGGCTGGGATGTAACCCAACGGTGGCTGAGTCCAAAATTCAAAGGGAAACTTGGAAAGGCCGTGGGCAGGACAGGAGGCAGGGCACAGAGAGGTGGCAGACGGAGGTGCCCGCCCGCACCCCGGCATCAGACACACGTGGGGGCTGTGAGATGACACGTGAGGCGCTGTCCCCACAGCTGAGTGACCTGAGCTGTGATCTTACACCCAGCCGAGACATCTCGCAACACGCGCCATGCTCCGAGGCAACGCGTACCCAACGTTCAGCAATTTCTGTGGCTTTTTAAAATTATCGTTTCTGAATCATTCAGGGGAAACTGATACTTTCAAAAAAGCTACTAGCAGCTTTCTTTGGGTAGGAAAAGTATATTTTTCTATTTTCTGCTTCACACTGTGCTTTTCTCTAGTGTCCAGATCACCTGCCACAGACGCTTAACATTTGCTGCCAGTTTTAAGGTAAGCGTTAAAGTGGGTGTCGTGTCACCTGCTGACGTGGAAAGCAGAACAGTGTCCCACAAGCCACCTCTCCCAGGGTCCTCGGTGAAGGCCTGATGGTCAGGAGCCAAAATAAGCAAAGAATAAGAAATGTGGGCAGTGGGCCAGCAGGGGGACGTCTAAGGGTGAAAGTGTCGTTAGCCGAGATCGGTAAATACCACGTGATGGCACCTACCGCTTACCGATGTTGTCTCTGGCCCCCGAAGCAGGTGCTGCACCTACTTTACAGATGAGAAAACTGAGGCTCAGAGAAGTTAAGCGGCTGCTTCAAAGACACACAGTTACTAAGAGCAAGACTCGTGCCTGGAACCCCAGCCACTGGCCCCGCGGCCCAGGCCCACTCCCCAGGCGCTGGTGTCCTTTGGGTCTCGGAAAGAGGCCGTTTCTGTCTTTTCCTGCAAACCTGGGCTCTGGGCTCTAAGACGGGGTCGCAGGTGGGACACACTCCCAGGGGCGCTCCAGGAGACAGCTGGTTTTGGGGTGCAGTGTGGGTCTCGGGCTTCAGGACAGCGGGCAAGGCTCTGACAACCTGCCGGCTAGTGTGTGGCCTGGTGCAGGTTCACCAACACCCGTGGATGGTTCCACGGAAGTGCTCAGTCCTGGCGGTACCAGGACACGGCATGGAAGCCTCCCTGCTCCTGGCTCAGGCGGGCTGAGTGCTGATGGAGAAGGCAGGATGCCTTCTGACACCCCCGAGGGTGGAGGCCACCCCAGGCGAGCGGTCACCCCACCCAGCTGCGCATTTCTGTGCTTCTCAGTGGAGAACCCAGAGGCCTGACACAGCCCAGGTGGGGGGACAAAGACAACCTCTCTGAAAATGCACCGGCTATCGAGGGTCCCCGAGCAGGAGAGAGTGGGCGCCCTGCAGGGCAGGTGGGAGGCAGGCGGGGCTCATCCCCAGGGGCCGTCTGTGATGTTGGGGGTTTCTCTGCTCTCCCTGCTCCTGGGGGAGCCAGCGGGTGACCACTCGGCCAGACGCCGCCGACACGGAGGGCTGGGTTCTCTGAGCTTTGGTGCCACGTGAGTGTCAAAGGCACGATTTAAGAAGTGAGTCTGAATGTCCCCAGCCCCCCGGGTGGACTGCGTCCCCAGAATACAATGGATCCTCCAGCATTTGCTGATAAATGCCCGTGGTGACGTCTCCCCAGCCCCTAATTTACGGGCAATGAGCAATGACAGTTTGACTAAAAGAGGTTTAGGATTTTCATTCAAACGGTAAGTTAGTGCCGACCGGCCCGGCCCCTGGAAAGCGGTGTCCCCGCCGTATTTACTACTCAGGATAATAGTCAGCGGAGGCCCGTAAAACCCGGCCGTTCATCACGGCTCCGTCCTGTGCACTCGCCCTCCTCCGACGCGGGAGGTGCTCGCCTGCCGTCAGGGCCGTGGTAAAATGCCAGGACCCCGCGTCTCCCGCATCCCAGTGACGCGGCCGACCTGCGCGGTCGTCACCCCTACATACAACATCGGCTCTGTGCTGCCTGGAGCCTCTTGACCTTGGGGTCACCTCTGCCTGGCCACCCCGGCTGCCCCCCAACAGGCCCCCTCCATCTCAGGCCCTGGAGCCTCATCCAAGAGGCCAGGCCGGCGTGTGGGGCTGACCTCGGCCAGTGCCCTCCTGGGTCTGAGCTGACAGCCAGCCACGGGCTTGGCCACTAAACAGTGGACTGGAGTGAACACCGGTCCACTTATCGAGTACCCACCAGACACGGCCTCCCGGCAACTTCCACGTGGCCGGCCCTCGGAGCCTTCCCCCAGCCAGACCCTTCATCAAGAGCTCTCCAAGCCCTCTCCAGACACCCGTCCTTCAGAGGAAAAATGCCCTCGTCATAGACATGTAACAAATACTACGCTTATCTAACACAAAAACCACCACTAAGGGCTGCCAACCCGAAAAGCACTCAGAGCGATCAGTGGCCAATTACAGGATTACGGGCAGGGGCACCTGCCCCCGAGCTCCCGGCTGCCCAGAGCCCACCCTCCCCGAGGATTTAAATGCCTAACCTGGGACAGAGTCCACACATCTGCTCCTCGGGGCCCCGTCCATATTTCTTTGATTCGCACAGCTGGCCGGGACAGGCTGCCAGGGCCGGGGGCACAGGCGAAGGCCAGAGGCCCTGTTTCTCCGCGTCTGACTAACTGCACAGAGAGGCCAGCTCAGGCAGGAGGCAGCCGGCCATGGGGGCTGAGAGATCTGGGTTCAAAACCTGGACTTTGCTTACTTCTGTGCAAAGGCCGGAGTGAAGGGTGGACCGAGGGCAGGATGTTTTGGCTGCCACAGGGTGGACGCTCCAAAACACCGCCTCCACCCCTGGGTGCCCTATTCTGGGCCACTAGAGACAGTCCACCAGGGAGACCAGGCCAGCGACCCCCTCAAGGACACCAGCATCCTGGCCCGTGGAGCCAGGCCTGGGCTGGACTCAGGCCGGGGGACGGCAGGGTTGGGGGGCATCCGATATTTCCTCACCGTGAATTGCAACCCGAGATGTCCGAGAAAGTGGAAGGGAAGCAGGGAAGGGAGATTCCGTGAGCTCTGGGCATTCGGGGAGGGGAACAGTGTGCAGTGGCCTGTCCGACGCTGCAGCCCAGCTCGCAGCCACTGAGACGGCGGGAGGTGGTGAGCTAATTAGATGCCATGCGATCAAGGAGGGGCCCACCTCCTCCGCTGTGCCTCAGAGATGCCTTCTAGGACTTTACACAAAGTCAGGATGAGTAGATAAGGCCAGAAGTTTTCAACAAGTGATGCTGGATCTGCCAGATGCCCACACGGGGAAAAACAAACAGGGATCGCAATCCCAGGCCACGTGAAGCATTGGCCAGCAGCGGATCGTGGACCTGAAACGGCACAGTGTGTGCTGCCCGGGGGACGTCCCCTCGACCTTGGGGTAAAATCCTATCTCTTGGACAGAACACAAAACATGAAATGAAGAAAAGACTGATAAATTCAACCTGGCTGAAAGGAAGAATTTCCGTTCACCCGACCACACCCATAAGCAAATGCAAAGGCCTGGCTGGGAGAAGATACGAGCGGGCGGGTCAGAGGCACAGCATAGGAAGAGCTCCTGCAAACCATTTAGAAACGACAAACAACTCAATAAAAACGGGCAGAAGACTTGAAGACGCCCTCCTGCTGACCAAGAGCCTGTGAGATTGTGCTCAGCGCTATTACCCAACGAGAAATGCAGGTCAACACTGCAGGGAGGCAGCACTGCACACCCAGGAGGATGGCGAAGCTGCCCGGCTGGCGTGGCTCAACGGTTGAGCATCAACCTAGGATCCAGGAGATCGGGGTTCGAGTCCCGGTCAGGACACATGCCCGGGTTGCAGGCTCCTCGATCCCCAGCAGGGGGCGTGCGGGAGGCAGCCGATCCTTGACTCTCTCATCATAGATGTTTCTCTCTCTCTCTCCCCCTCCCTTCCTCCCTCTTTAAAAATCAATAAAAAATATTTTTAAAAAAGTCTGACAATAACAAGTGTTGACAGGAACACACACAGCAAAGGGAACTTTCAAACACTGCCGGTGGCAGGTTCAACATCACGGCCCCTTTGAGAAATGCTTTGGCAGTGGCTGCTTTAGCTGACTCGCACCTCTGCGCCTCCAGGTACATGCCCGTGACAAATGAGTGCGCATGTCTATCTAAACACGCACACAGACGCACTCTCAGCCGCCGTGCTCGTAATGACTAAAAATTCAAAACAGCCCAAATGCCCGTATTCTGTAGGACAAATTGTGGTACAGTCATACAGCGAACAAAATAATAAAACAGCAACAAAAATAACAAAATACCACTCAGCACAACACGGATGATCTCACAGACATAGCAAAAAATGCCAGATGCAAAAAGTCTGTTTACTGTCTGATTCCATCTCTGCAAAGGCCCAGAACAGGCTAATCTGTTGGGACAGAGGTGGGGACACTAGAAACCTGCCTGGGCCGGGCCAGGCCAGAAGCATCAAAGCTGGTCCTTACAGTCTGTGCGTGTGCCTGTAGGTGTGTTATATCTCAATCAATTTTCTTATAAAAGAATAAAACATTTTGCATGTCTAAGTTCTACGCAGGGCCATGCAATCTTTTCTGATCATGTCCACCTAGGCATTCTTGTGAATTTATATAACTGTATAGATGCAGATTCACGGGGTCCCCAGGGGCGGCCTGGTGCTGACAGGAACGTTTCAGGAGACACGACTGCGTTTACTTAGCGTGGTGCTGGGACCCTTGCTCACATTCGTCAGGTTTCAGGATCCACATCAGAGGAGATCCAGCTCTTTTAAAAAATGCGCCTGCAATTTTGGTTTCCTGCCACCAGGAGGCGGTGGAGCAGAGCCGCCCGCGGGACCACGAAGGCCCTGGCAGGTTCCGCGTCTGCGCTCGCTCTGCCCGGTCCCGCCCCGTTGCCTGTCACCCGTCAACACTGGAAGGGCCCTCGGTGCTCAGGACAGCGTGCGGGGAGGCGACCGGACGAGGTCACCTGGGCAGGCACAGGACCTGCAGGGCCCAGGGTTACTTAGCCCCAGGTGGGGCCCTCAGCCCACGGCACGGGCTCAGCGTCAGCCTCCGGGAGCGGCACCTGTTCACGAGTTTATGGACTCGGAACACGCGTCTCTCACCCTCCCAATTGCAAGTAAACTCTGTCCAACCAACTGGCTGGACTGTGAGCCAGAGACACTTAAATCGACAAAAAGTAAAAGCCAAACAAAAGGCAGCGAAGGCTCACCCAGGGGCCCTTCTCGCTAATCCTGAAAAACACCCCACGCAGCCACCCTGACTCCTGAGGGCCCCCCGGTCCCCCCAGCTCCTCCTGACTCCTCAGGCTTGGCGGGGGCAGGGCCACCCCTCTCTCCCAGCTGCCAGGCGTCCCTCCCGCCTGGGCTCCAGCTGCCCAACCCTGCCAGGCCCTCCGAGTAATTAATTAAAATGAATCTTTTATTCACCTCCCGCTCCGGGCCCCGCAGGCCTCCTCCTCACCCGCTCAGCCTCGGAGAGACGCTGACGTCTCAGGGCTGCCACGGCCCCTGCCCGCGGCCCAGCTCTGAGCAGCAGCCGCGACCTGGAGGCACCATGGCTACGGCCGTGTCCTGGGTCCCAGCTGCCTCCTCCTGCCTGCTGACCTCTCTCACACACCCATCCATCCGGGGCTGCCTGCCAGCCCAGCATCACCCGCCCGCCCCTGCGGGGCATTTGCGCGCCGGCCCACCCTCAGGTGAGCACACACCTGCCTGGGCGGGAGGAGCGTTCCAGGCCCTCGCCCCGTATCCTCGTGTCCACACAGAACCCTCTGCACCTGCTGCTCGGCCCGGCTCAGGTGGCTCAGGTCTTCCCTCCACAGGTGCCCATCGCCTGGGAAGAGACCCCCCCAGCCCCGCCAGCCCCGCCACCCGAATCACTCGTCCCCAGGCACGGCTGCTTCGTCACCTGCCTGACCTCCCCAGCAGTCACTCTCGCTGCTGGAACCTGCTGTCCAGAGAGCAGCAGACAGATCTTTCTAGAAGGCTGCCGGGCACAGGCCGGGCTGCCGGGCACAGGCCGGGCTCCCTGGCCCGGGGAGCCTGTCCTCGCACAGTGACCTGCGCCCACCTCCTCCGGGGCCTCGGCCTCCCGGAGCTCGACCCCCGAGGACTGTGCTGGCAAAGGGGCTGCACCCAGCGCTCCCTGCAGTGGGCAGAGCGGCCAGGCAGCCGTCGGGCGGGCTCGCTCCCCATCACCCACGCCCATGATCAAAGCACCTGCTGAGATCAGAATAACACTGTTTCCTCCCCGTTTCCCTGCTTAGATTTGTTTCTCATCACAGTATCTAATTTAGCTTAAAATCTCAAATAACATCAAAGAGAGCAGGAGGTTTTGTCTCCTCAAAGGACGGCCTGCTTTGGGGAGGTGCGGCCGCCGCTGGGTGCTCCACAGGCCCGGGGCCCGGGGCCAAGCCCCCCTCACCACAAAGGGCCGGGGGTGCCCTCCAGCCCCCGCCCTGCGGCTGCCCCACACGCCCAGGGCAGTAGCTGGGGCCTCGGGGCAGGAGGACAGGGCGCTTGCAGGGAACCATGTCCCTGGGCCGCGGGGGAGGAACCGGAAGGAGGCGGCCGCAGGTCTGTCTGGTGATCGGCGCAGACCCCCTGCACCCTCCCCAGGACAATGTCACGCGTGTCCCCGCCGACGGTCGCAATCAGACCCGCGGGTTCCCGCGCCCTGCTGGGGCGCATCGGCTCCCGGCCTCCTGGAGAGACTTTCCTCAGCGATGTTTCAAACATCGCTCTTCTCCTACAAGCTGATTGTTCTCGAAAGCTGATTAAAATGTATAAGAGGAGGGAGGCGCCGCTATTAGCACAGCGCATGCCGGACACTTTACATGATTGTCAAGGACCTGGACGGTGGCACTCAGATCCAAGAGCTGCGGTGCCCCCCCGCCCCCCGCCCACCCCCACCGGGACCACAGGCTCACCGGCTCCTCAGCGTCGAGTTGCCAGGTGTTCTGTAGGTGTTGGGACTGAACAGCGGATGGCCCTGCACACCTGTCACAGCCCTGCCATGGGCCATGCCCTGGGGACCCCAGGAGCCAGGCTGCCTCACCCGGGCCCCTGGCTGGCTGGGGCGGGACGGATGGGGAGGTGCCCGAGCTGGCTGCCCGGGGAGGGCTCTCCGGCTAACTCTGCCCAGCTCCGTGTCCAGCATTCCCTGTCCGCGCCTGATGCTCTTTGTTCAACGTATCCTTGAGCGTCTTAGTCTTTCTGAGGCCACTGTACATGCAATTGCCTCCTTTAGATCATTTGCTACCAGGGTAGAGAAGCGCAATTGATTTTGTGTATTGATCCTGCGTCCAGCAACCTTGCCGGGCTCCTTTATTAGCTGTGCGCGTGTGTATCACTCTAAGACGTCCTCGTAAAAGGTCAGGGCAGCCGTGGAGAGTTTGGGACGATTTTCAGTTATTTTTTCTGCCCAGCGGCCCTGTTCTCACCGCCAGGGCCGCGTTGAACAGCAGCGTCGAGGGCAGAGGTCCTCGCTCGCTCCTGATCTCGGGGCGGAAGCATCCGTCTCCCTCCACCGAGTGCCACGTCACCTGCCGATGTCCGCAGAAGCCCTCTGTCACCCCGAGTTCTCTGTCTACCCCAGTGTGCAGAGAGTTTTTATTGGGAAAGAGTGTTGGACTCCGTGAAGCGCTTATTCTGCGACTACTGAGATGAGATGTGAATTTGGTCTTTATTCCGTTAACATTACATTTATTGATTTTCCTACGTTGATCCAAACCTTGTATCCTTGAGACAAACCCCAGCTGGTCGTAATGAGCGATCCTTTCAATATGCACCTGGACTAGGTTCTCTAGAATTTTTAAAAAATATGTTTTTATTGATTTAGGGAGAGAGGGAGGGAGAGGGAGAGAGAAACATCAGTGATGAGAGAGTCACTGATCGGCCGCCTCCTGCACGCCCCCGACTGGGGATCGAGTCCGCAACCCGGGCCTGTGCCCTGACCGGGAATCGAACCTTGATCTCCTGGTTCCTGGGCCGACACTCCACCACTGAGCCATGCTGGCAGGCGGTTCTCTAGTGTTTTGTTGAGGATTTCTGCATCTGTATTCATAAGACTTGTATTTTCTTGTGAGGTCTTTGACAGAAACTTTTGGTATCAGGATAACACAGGCCTCATAGAATGAGTTAGAAACTGTTTCTTCTATTTTTTTTTCCCCTTCTGTTTTTGGAAGCATTTGAGAAGAATTGGTGTTAACCCTTCTTTGCATTTGGTAGGATCCACCAACAAAGCCATCGGTGCTGGGCTTTTCCCCCGGGAAGTCACCGCATTACTCTCGCACTGTCTTTGCTCGTGTAGGTCTATTCAGACTTTCTATTTCTTCTTGCATCAGCTTGTGTGTCTCCAGGAACGTGTCCAGTTCACCCGAGTTATCCAACATTTGCCACACGGGTGTTTGCAGTTTCCCTTTTAACCTTTTGTGTTTCTGCAGAGCGGGTAGTAAAAATAAAGAGGGAATCCCCTCTCTCATTCCTGCTTTAGTAATTTGATATTTCCCTACCTCCCCCTCTCCCATCAGTCTAGCTAAAATTAGCCCATTTTGTTTATCTCTCAAAGACCTGACGTTTGGTTTTGTTGACTTCATGGGTTTCCTGTGCTCAGAGGCCCTGGGAGGTCACCCCACAGGTGAAAGGGAAAGGACCGGAACCAGACCCACAGTCCCTCCCTCGGAGCCCCACCCCTGATGTGGCCCGAGGGTGCTGGGCGGAGGACCAGGGGAGCTTACACCAGGTTTGCTCGGCTGCCCCCAGCTGGCCCCTCCCTACAGCTCTTCCAGAAGCCAGGATTTTCTGCAACGTGGGGGTTCCGATGTCCCCACATCCCGGCCGACACCTGGAGAGCTCCTCTGCATCCCTCAAGGCCCCACTGAAACGCTCTCTTCTGAATGCAGCTTTGCCAAGGTCTTGGGCAGGAAGAGACGGCTGTGCTCTGGGGCCCCACAGCCCCTGCCCCCCGGCACTGCCTGCTCTAGGTATTTGCTATTTCAGGAGCCAGCCTCCCCTCACCCCCGCCCTGCACCCGGGAGTATGCACCTTATTTGAATTAATAAACAAGCGAGGCAGCGAATGAATGAGCAATGAACTGACTGCTAAATGGATGAACAGAAGCAGCCGCGCGTCCCTCACGCTCACACATGCACAGACCACGGCAGGGTTGGCGTGACCGTCCCGACGCGCACCCCGCCCGCGCTAGATCCGGCGCAGCCCACACGGCCCACGTCCTTTCTTTAGCAGACATGATCCACAGGCGAGGAAACTCATTATGCACACGGAGCAAGAAAACAGAAAGCAAAAATTAAATTAGGTGGCAGCCCTGGAAAATGCCTACTGTGCAAAACCCACAAGCTAACTAATTTGTTTGGCCTCCCTTGAAAACGGGCAGGTTTTAATTTGGGGCTCTGGGACCCGGCTCCTGGGCGCAGGCAGGCTCCGGGGAGAGGGGCGAGGCCGCGGTTTCAGATGAGCAGACCCCGATTCAATTAGGAGCCACCGTGACCCCCACTGTCCCCGCAGGCTCTCGGAGCTAATGAGGACTGGGGAAGGGGAGGCAGTGGGTCCGGGCCTGCGCGCCTCTCTCCAGCCCCTCCCGGGGAGAATCAATCAGCTCAGGACGCCCAGCCCATTGCAATTACAGGAGCTGGGGGCGCGGGCGGGATACGGTGAGAATTAATTCAGTTCTCTGGGAGCGGAGATGGCCGCCCCCTGGGCCCAATGACCAGGGAATTAGGGGGCAGGGCGGGTCTGGAGCCCCGACAGCCGTCGCAGGTTGCAGCACGCGGGCTGTTCAGTCGCACACCTTTTGGGGGAGACTGATTAATCGGTGTGGCAGGAGGATTTGCAATTAGGACGGACGATGTTTCCCAACAAGCAAAGCCAGCTCCACGGCGGCTGCACCGGTTTCGGACGGAAAGGAGCCTGGGGGTGAGCACCCGTGGAGGAGACAGGGACCGAACCACCACCCTGTTCACTTGAAATTCGCATAATGTCAGTCACCAGCGTTACAGCAGCAGGTTTCAGAAAAGGAAGCGAAGCCCGGCCGGCGTGGGTCAGTGGTGGAGCATCGACCGTGAACCAAGAGGTCCCTGGTTCGACCCCCGGTCAGGGCACATGCCTGGGGTGTGGGCTCGATGCCCAGCAGGACGCAGCCCATCAGTGTTTCTCTCCCGTCGATGTTTCTCTCTCTCCCTCTCCCTTCCTCTCTCTAAAATCAATTAAAAAAATAAAATACACAAAGGAAGACAAAACCGGCCGCAGTGGCGTGTCCCAGATCCCGAGAACGCCCCCTACCCCCCACGGCAAGGTCAGCCTCCTGTCCACAATCCCGAGTGACCCCAACATTCCCAGAGCCCTTCAGGGCTGGCAGCACCAGGCGGTGGCACCTGGACGTGAGGACCACGGGGAAGCAAAAGCAGGAGCCTGGGGGGGTCATCAAGAGTCCCGACTACTTTTGGTCACCCGGCTGTGTGAGTACAGCCCCCACCAGGCAGGGCCTGGGCGGCCCACTCAGCCCCGAGAGCACAGGGCGCCGGGACTAGAAGTGGAGGCAGCCACGGCCCTAGACAGTCCTAGGGCACGCTCATGGCTGACACTGGCGAGAGTCCCGGATCCAATAAGCCCCCGGTCCCAAGGCAGCCCCAAGGCTCTGCTGATCCCTTCCTGGGGGCCATTCTCGCCCCACCCAGGGCACGTGCAAGCCTCATGGGGACAGAGCCCTCACTCCCCTCGAGGCCCACACACCCACCTGCTAGTGCTCTTCCGAGCGGGTGTGCACCCGGCCCTGCACTCAGCACCCAGGGAACAGAGGTGGCATGGCCTCCGCCACGGCGGACGGACCCACGTCGATGCCCTGAGAGCTGGGCAGGGCTCTCCTTCCCCCTTTGAAGACCCGGTTTTACGCAGGCCCCCGCGGCGTTAACTCAGAAGGATGCTAATATGCTTGTCTCACCCACCAGATGGCTCGGCCCCCGTGCAGGAGTCGCCTGTAGCCCACTGCGCCAGCTCCGCAGCTCATCCTCAGAGCCCGAGGGCCCGGGCCAGAGGGCGCCCGACGCCTGCCAGACCCGGTGGGAGGAGCCCAGCACCTGGGGGGCAGCTGCAGCCAGAGACTGCCTGCGAGGGACACACAGGTACCACAGGGCATCCTGCAGATGGCAGGACCCCTGGTGCCCTCTGCCCACAGCAGAACCTGGGGCCACAGCCTGCCAGGCAGCAAATCCCCACGAGCTCGCTGGGGACCCTGGCTCCCTGCCACCGGCTGCCCCCTGGACACCCCACCATATGCACAAGCAAATACTGCCCCAGGGACAATAGTGCCGGAGACACTGTCCAGCCTGAGGCCAGAGCCAGAGAGCCTCTGGGGGTGTGGCCGTGTCAGGTGGACGCCCGCTGGGCACGCAGCCTCCTGGCCTTCCCGGGGTCCCTGGGCTCTTACCGTCCACACAGGCGGGCCGGGCCCTGGTAGTGCCCGCGATCTGCCCCTTTCTGCATGCACAGCGAGCGGTCTGCCGGGCAATCGTCCTCCGAGGCTGGCTGCTGTCCCGGTCCAGGGTCACAATCTCACAGGTGCCGGCGGCCAGCTGACCTGCAAGAGAGGCAGAGTGGGCTGAGTGGCCCGGTCCCGGAGACAAGCACCAGCCGTCCCGGCCCTGCAGCTGGACGCCCGCCAGTGCCCGCCCCGCAGAGGGGCCAGGGGGCCGCTCCCCTCCGGCCTCAGAGGATGCCCTCAGAACCACGCCCACAAAAGCCGTGCCAAGGTCTGGCTGCCATCCTGGCCGCCCACAGTGGTGGGGCCCCAGGCCGGGGGCAAGGCCTCGGACACGGGAGCCCTGGCGCTGTCCATGGTGCTGACAGGTGACAGTCTCATCGCTTTAGGGGACACGGCTGAGCCCAGTCTCCCGACAGGCCCCCTTCACACTCCCGCCCTGTGCTCAGCTCATCTATAAAGTGCTGCATACGCCACGAGGGAACATTTTTGCAAACCCTGGGGGAAAACACTTAGAGAGACCCCTAAGAGCGGCAGGACGGGACCGGCATGCGGACGACGGCGAGGCGGCTCCGGCACCACTTAGGCCGGCGACGGGTGGAAGGGGCAAGCTCCCCCCTCCCCGCCTCCCGCAGACCTCGGCGCGTGTGGGGAGTTTCGTCCTAAGTGTGAAACAGCACCAGACGGAAGCTGCGCCCGTGGAGCTTGGCGAGGACACACTGGTCACGCAGGCAAAGGCCCCAGGCTCAGAGCCAGCGATGGGGCTGCTGCTGTTGCTGGTTTCACCGCGGGCACCACTCACCAGACCATGTGGCTGGAGGCCACGAGCCCAGGCGGGGAGGGAGAGCCCAGAGGGCCAGGAGCCCGAGACCACCCGCGCCAGGCTCTCGGGGGCACACACGTGTGGGCACCCCCCCCCCCGCACCTCCGAGGTGCCCTGCTCTCCTTCCACAGGCACCTGAGGGCACCCGGCCTCACCCAGCACCGGCGGTGTGTGAGCGAGGCCTCCGTGTCCCCGGGAGGGGGTCAGGCAGGTCTGAGAGACGACACGTGGTCCGGACCATCCCCTCTGCTCAGAATCCCACTCGGCTCCCACGGGCCCAGCACCCAGCACACTCACCCACGCGCCGCCCGCTGGCCAAGGGCACCAAGGTGACACCTGGCGCTGCCCAGCACAGGGCGAGGAGCCCTCTGCCCCTCTGCCAGATCGAGCTGTGCCATGCTGACACTGGGGCGTCCTGGCCTGGCACAGAACCCCTCTCCTGATGCCCGTGGAAGACGGCGCCCACCCGGGCTCAGCCTCGGCTCCGGCCTGAACCCACAGGGCTGTCCGCAGGCTGCGGGCTCGGGACCCGCCTCTGGCCCAGGCACAGCGAGTTGGGTCCCACCCAGAGCAGGCCCGGGCTCCCTCACCCACGCCCAGCGTCTCCCACATGGGCACGGCCGCCCGCATCGGGGCTGCCTGGCCCTCCCCTCGGCGCCGCGCTCACAAATGAAGTGGCTGCTGTCTGGTTTTATCCCTGGTCACACAGAGTGCGCACCAGGATTAAAGGCTGCAGGAGGGAGCGCTCTTTTTAAAATCCTCACTCGAGGGTTTTTCCCGCTGCTTTCAGAGAGAGTGGAAGGGGGAGAGACATCGATGCAAGAGCCACGCCGGCCGGCCGCCTCCTCACTCGCTCGGCCGGGGCCGGGGACCGAGCCTGAGGTACGTGCCCTTGACCGGGAATCGAACCTCCGACCCTTCGGTCCGCGGCCGGCGCTCCAGCCACTGAGCCGCGCCGGCCAGGGCAGGAGAAAACGCTCCTTAAATGGCACCGGGTGCCACAGGCTCAGCCCCGGAGTTCCACTGGAGTCAGACTCCCCTCTGGGTTTGGCTTCAGCAGAGCCGGCTCTGGACGGCGGCAGATCCCAGTCCCTCCCGGGACGGTGCGGGACGCCCAGGGCTATCTCTGCGCGACCTCCTGTGAGGCGCGGTAAGGAAATGAAGGGAAACCCGAGCTCGCAGGAGGCGCCTCCCCGGCCCACGCAGCTCAGGCCCCAGGGGACCGTGGCCAGGCCCACAGGCCGCGGGGTCAGCCCTGGGCTGTCTTTCCCTCGTAAGGCTGGGTCCGGGAACTGCAGGCCCGGCCCCTCGCTCAGGGGAGGATCTGGAGGGGAAGGTCGTGCCAGGGTCAGGGTCAGGGTCAGGGTCCGATCCCCGCCTGGGCGGCGGGCAGCTGCTGGGCGGGGCCTGCGGGGAGAGGCGGGCATGCCAGCTGCTGCCGCCAAAGGCCCAGGAGCAGGGTGGGGTGGGGGGGGCAGAGGCTGGTGGAAACCACAGGGCAGGGCCACCAGCTCCTGAGACCCGGAGCCACCAGGCCTGGGCCCAGCGCCTGGAGACACCTCTGTGGCCACCACAGCCCAGCACCTTCATCGCCCCCGCAACGGACAGTCCCCTGGGCCTCTGGGCCTCGTCCACGCTGCCTCTCTGGCTGGAAGCCCGAGTCAAGCTCAGCACACCCTCGATCAAGAGGCGCCCCTGAAACTGCCCAGCCCGAGGTCAGGAGCCCACAGCCACCTCAACTTGTTCCTGGGCCCCTTTGGCGCCCCCTCCTCCCAGAGGACCTTCCCCACTCATGCCCGGGATCTGGGAGACCACGGGTGGGACTGGAGAGCTCAGGTGTGGAGGAAGCAGGGGGCCAGGTTCCCCACGCAATTCACGGGGGGCCGGGGCTGCCTGTGACTTCCTCGCTCCGGCACAGAGTCCCTGGGTCCGGACCCACCGGGCAGTTGGTCCCACAGCCATCCTGCCCTGGCCTTGCTTCCCGGGGGGGGGGGGCAGGACAAGGTGGGGGCGCTGGGGGTGACCCTAGGATTAATGAGAAGCCGCATGCGCCCAGACTGCTGGTCCCGGGGCTGCTCACGGGCGCCCCCCTCCCCCCCCGACGACGAGCCTCTGGGTCACCCGGCCCGGATTTCCTGGCTGTCCCACTGGCATGTGTGACGTGTAATTACGGCCGCTCCAGAAAGTGAAAGGTCTTCTCGCGGCACCTCCCAGGCACAGCTGCCCTTTCCCAGCCGCTCGCTCGCCACGCCCGCCACCTTCCTGTGCCCACTGCGTCCTCCCATCGGACCCTCGTTCCCGCCGAAGCCCAGAAGCTGAATGAGCTGGACCTAGCGGGCAGCTGGCCCCGCCCCAGCCGAGTGCGCCCTTCTGGAGCCTTCTGCCGGGTGACCCCACGTACCAGGAGCAGCCTGCCCCTGCCCGGCCCGGCCCCTGCCCACCTGTAAGTCTGAAAACCTGGAAAAGGCCCAGGTATGCAGGCGGCTGTGCCAGGAGGGAGGAGGGGCCCCTCTCGGTCCAGCTCAGAGCGGCTTCTGCTGAACGCCCGGGGGTGGGGGTGGGGCTGTGTCGTGAAGCACAGGCCACGGGCTGGGGGAGCCCCACGGCTCCCCATCCTCTAGGACCCAAGCCCCTGCCCCGCTGAGCCCCGGTTATCAGCAAGGGAGGGCGGTTTCGGGGCTCCCCCAGCTGGTCTTGGGACCCAGCTGCCTGGGTTCAGACGGCATGTGGCCCCCTCACCGGCCCTGGGATACTCGCCGGTCACAGCTGGTCCCCTGGTCCCCTGGCCCCTACACGGGTGTGTCATGGAGGGACAGAGAGTAACGGGGACAGGACATGTCGTCCTCCAGGCAGAGCACACGGGTGCCCACTGTTAAGGCCCCGCCACCATCCAGCTGGCACCCAGTCAATTATCCCCGTTAATGTGCCTGTTAATGAGGTGCTGCCGGCGGCCCCCCCGCCGGGGCTGGACTGGAAGCTGCTGGCTCAACACCGTCAACACTGTAATTACGCCGCAGCTTGTGACTTCGCAGAGGTCAATAACAGGCACGTCCGGCGTCACCCTCGGGACCCACAGCCGGGGCAGGCTGGGGGGCTGGGCGAACCAGGCAGCTTCCTGGTGCTGGCCACGGGGCAGACCGGGGGCCCACCCGTCATCTCTGGGGCACGGAGGCTGGAGGGGCGGAGGGCTCAAGGCAGAGCCGGCTTCTCATCCAGCCCCAGTGGCCCCGGTAAGGTGAAGCCCAGCCTGAGGGGGCCCAGCCTGGACCCCAGAGAACCCACGTGGCTCCTCAGCCCCAGTGCAATTCCCACAGGAGGGGCACCTGCAGGCCACGCCGGCAGCTGGCAGGTGAGGCCCCCCTTTCCCAGTAGCCACATTCCCCTCTTCAGCCCAACTTCCTCTCTGGGGGAGGGTGCCCCACGGTGCCCCTAGGCCCTGGGAGGCTGGGCATCCAGTTGGACACGGGGAGCCCTCTGCTGTCCAATTAACTCCCCCAGCTCTGCCGCACCCACGAGGACGCTGGGCTGAAGCAGGTGTCCCTGGCGTTCCTGGAAGCGGGGGCCACGGCAGAGCTGTTTCTGGCCGTGACTGTCTGTCATAGGAAGAAGCGGCCTCAGAGGAACCCAGAGCTCGGACCTGGCCTGTCTTTCCCTGGCCCTGGCACCAGCGGGACACAAGGCGGTTTGGGGACAGCTGCCTGCCCTGCTGAACACATCACCCAGGGGTGCCCTCTGCCTCCGGTGGGCCCGCCTCCACTGCGGGCGGCCTGGGGCTGCCCACACCCCTCACGGGGCTCCCAGGCAGTACGCAGAGGGGTGCCTCCGGCTGGCACGGGCGTCAGGACAGCCCTCTCTCCCGCGTGGCGGGCGGGAGGCACCTGGAGCGTCCCTGGGGCTGCACAGAACAGGGCGCCGCACACCCCACCCCAGGTGGACCGGGCCTCCTGCTGGGAGAACAGCCGCCCCCGCAGCTGGCAGGCAGGCGGGCGCGACCAGCGACGTGGCTGTGGCTCCGGGGTGGTCTCCTGGGCGTCCCACATGCAAAACGTGGACCTGGACACGCGCCTGCCGCCCGTCACAGAGATCCGCCTAAAGTGGGTCTGAATGCGAAAGGCGGTGATGGGCCGCGTCTAGGAGACCGGGAGCCTCCTGACCTCAGCTCGGTCACCAGCTGCTGCAGGAGCCACCCAAAGCCGACCACGGAACTAAAATCTTTTCTACCGTGAACTTGTCCTCCAAAGTCGCTGAGCGAGATGAAAGGATGAGCCACAGGCCGGGGGAAACACCTGCAGGCCCCACACCTGAGGAAGGACCCGCACTCAGGGCCGCGCTGGGCAGACGCCCCCCAAGGCGCCCGGGGCGCCCCTGGGAAGGTACAAGGCGCCGTCCCCGGGTCACTGCCAGGTAGGGCGCCGCCGAGCCCGACCCGACCCGGGAGCGGGACCCGCCCGCCCACCTGCAGGCCCAGGCGCGGGGCCGCGGGGCGCAGACGCGGGTGGGGCGCCCTTCGGAGGGGATCGGGGGCTCCAGCGGCATCACGCACCCCTCTCCGCAGGGCCAGCGGCCAGGCTCCCGGGGTGTCCGCCCGCGGGTCAGAAAGCCTGTGCCCCGCGGCCCCTTCTGCCAAACCCCCGCCTGTCCCCCTTCCCGCGGCCAAGGCCATCGCAAACAGGGAGCACCTGAGAGCCTGTCCCGGCCGGGAGGAGCCCAGGAGAGGTGACGACCGGAGGTCACGGCTGTCGGAAGGGGGTCCTGGACAGGAAAGGACAGCAGGGGAAAGGTGAGGAATCCTGAGAACCACACAGACTCGAGTTAAGGACGACACAGCCCAGCACTGGTCCTTCAACTGTGAGGAGGGCCCCAGCCTCCAGGAAGACGGTGACACGGAGGAGGGGGGAACAGAGCAGGTGTATGGGAACTTTCTGAGCTGTTTTCACAGTTTTCCTGTAAATTTACAGCTGTTCTGAAAAAACAACAACAACTCGTCTATTAAAATAGGAAAACTGCTGAGGAAAACGGGTCCCCGTAGGCACCTGTCCAGGAGCCCAGCCGATGCCCAGAGGTGGGGTCAGCATCTGATGCAGGGAAACGGCCGCTCACCCCACCCCTGCTCCCACGCCTCACCTGGACCAGGCTGGCCCAGAACTGCTGAGGGGGCCCTGGGAATCGGGGTCCAGCCTGGCCTCAGCAGGGAGTGACCTCATTCCCCCCCCCCCCCGGGAACCTTTTGGTCCAAGCACAGCACCCACCACGTCCGTGAGACGCACCCTCTACTAACTGGTGGTGAGCCTCACGGGAAGAGGCAGGTCCCCGCACAGGCCTCTCGGGAGCAGGAGGACATGTGGGTGTCCTGTCGACCTCCGTCAGAGCTGTGTCTCGGCCTCGGGGTGATTTCGGGAGCTTTCTATCTGCCTCTCCCGCTCAGGATGAAGGAGAAAGAAGACACATTGCAGGGACTGAGCTACGAGGGCTCTTTCTGGACAGAGTGGCTCAGGAAATACCGGCCTGGCTTCAGGTCGACCTGCACAAGCTCCTGAGCCAAACTCCTCCACGAAAGTCACCAAGGGGCCCAGCTCCGGAGCCTGAGCCTCGCCCTGCCTCAGGGACCTGCAGACACACCTCTGCTCTGGGGTGAGCACCCCCTTCTGAACCCCAGCTGCTCACAGGAGACCCGCAGGGCTCTCACGGAGCAAGGTGCTCAGCCACCCCCGGCCTCCGGAATTTGGGACTCTAGGGTGGGCCGAGGTCGGGGGTCAAAGCCATGTTACAATAAAGACCCAAGACTCTGAGGACATGGGGCTGGGCTTGCTTCATGCTGAGGCACAGGGAACTCAGCACCTGTCCCAGCGGGACCCTGAACCCTACAAGGCCAATCTTCCTGCTTCTACCTTGGGACCCAGCCTGCCTTCTGCACATTCCTGCTACCAGGCCCCGGACCCTCTGAGATGCCCCTCACTAGGGTGTGGCCCCCAGGCCTTGCCGTGGCCAGAACAAACAGGCTGTCCAGTGGGCTCCTGGGTCCGCGCTCGGGGCTGGTGGCCTCAGGCCACTCTGTTTACTGCTGCCTGCGGAGACCAGACGCCCACAATGTGGGTGGGTGGATGGATGGATGGATGGATGAGAGGGAGGGACGGAGGGAGGGGAGCAGCTGACCACGAGGTGCTCCAGGGCGGGGGTCATTCTGTGGGCATCTCCATATGCCTGGGGCCTTGGGGATGGAACAGGGCAGGCGTCTTATAAACAGATACACAGCCCCCAGGATCGGGATTTGAACCCCAGGATGGAGACCCCCCCCCCGTGGGAGGGAGGCCCGGCCTTCACGCATCCTGCCAGCATCCCAGCGAGAACGCGCAGGGGAGGCGCTGAGAACGCACCAAAAAGGAAGCCCTGGGCTTTTCATCTTCTATTTGGAGATGAAATTAAATTGTTCCCCTCAAAAAAAACAACAAAAAAAAAACAAACAAAAGGCAGGAGAAGGAGGGAAGACGCTCCTTCCGGGAGGAGGCGGCCGCCGCAGAGCTAGCTGATTAAAACCCACCGCCCGGATTTCATGAAAACCAGAGAAGTCCAACCCAGGCTGAGCCGCGTCGAGATAATGAAGACAAACGCTCAGCTCTGGGAGGAAAGGAGGCCCGGGAGCCGCTGCGAGGTGGGACAGGCAGCCGGACACAGGAGGGGCTGGCCGACTCCCAGAAAGGCCAGCTGCCCCTTCCTCCCCGCCTTCTTCACCCACCCTCCCCAGGCCCCAGCGCCCTGGGAGTAAGAGGGGGTGCTGGGCAGAGGAGCCTCCAGCCTCACCCCCCAGTGTCGCTCCTCAGGGAAGGCCCACAGCGGGCACAGGGCCTCAGTGGTGAGCACAGGGGGCCAGAGGGGCCCCAGCCCTGCACAGGTGGGACCCTGGGTGGCCTGTCAGTCAGGCAGGAGGAAGGCTGGGCCCCACTCAGCCCGGGTCGAGGGGGGTGCTTCCTATGATGAGCAACACAGAGGTCGGAGGGTCTGCCCTCCTCAGAGTCCTGACTCCCTCCCAGCTCCAGCTCCATCACAAGGCAGGGCCGACAGGTGTTTGCTGAATGACTGAAGGAGCATGTTATGGCCCAGACCCTTGGTTAGACTCCTTCAGGGCCCTCAAGTTCCACACCCTGGGGAGACAGAAGAAACACCAGGAGCCACACACAGGGACAGCTCCAGAGCCTCGAAGGGGTGACCGCTGGCTGGTGCCTAGAACCTGGTCCGGCCCTGGGGAAAGCCTGGACCATATGCACCCAAACAAAACCAAGTCCCTGAGGCTCAGTCTAGCTCAGGGCAAGAAGGGAGAAAATCACCCCGAGGCCAGCAGGGCACACATGTGGTGACCGGAGACCACAGGGTCAATGAGCTCCAGCAGGTGACTCTGGACCCTGGGTCCTCTGACTTTGACCTTGGGTTCTCTGACCTTGACCCTGGGTCCTCTAACCTTGACCCTGGGCGGCTCCCCAGCAGGCAGCGTCCTTCCCGCCCACATCTATCCGTCTAGGTACATGGGCCCGGCCCGCAGGGACAGTCAGGGCGCGGAAGGACACTGTGGGGACAGAGGACCAAGACTCGGCCGGACTGTCAGGAGCTCTGGGAAAATCAGGAAGGACCAGGCCCGAGGACCGACGGCGGGAACAGGAGAGCCTCAGCCCGCGCAGCGGGACAGGAGCCCGCAGAGCACGTCTGAGGAGCGGAGGTTTCTGGGAGCTGCTGCGTCTGACAGACGCTCAGGGCTGGAGCAGGCAGCTGATAAACCGAACAAGTGCTACTAACAGATAACAGGACAAGGGAACGGGGCGAAAGAGACGCCGCAGGACGGCGCGCAGACAGAAAGGGAGAGGACCGAAGGGAGAGACCGTGTCTCGGGCTGGCTGACGCGGTTCTTCCAAAGCCACCAAATATCGGCACCAGGAAGAGCCAGGAGGAGGGTGGAGGTGCCGAGAGCACCGCTCACAGCGGCCCCCGAGGGGCCCTGAGCCCTAACTCCAACGCGTATCACAGACTACACGCCACGAACTCGGACGCGCTCAGCAGAGCGCCCGAGGGGGAGACACCCACGGCCACGGCCACGGCCACGAGGGCTCGGTGCAGAGACTCAGCTCTGCCCAACTCCAGCTGCAGGTTCAATGCGGTGCCAACCGAGACCCCAGCAAGCCATCCTGGGAACCTCAGCAAACCGATTCGAAGTTTAGACGGAGGCAAAGACCAGAGCAGCCAACACAACACTGAAGAGCAGGGCTGGGGGACCGAGCACCCGGCCTCCAGACTTGCTACAAAGCCGTAGGACTGGCCCAGGGACGCAGCCGGCGTCCCAGGGCCCTGTCACTGGACATGAGGGCTCCCTCCTTTGCGCCGGGGCACAGTCACCACCAGGCTCAGCGTCTTCCCAAAACGCGCCCCATTTCTTCAGGCTGCGTCCAGGGGACGCGCGGTTCGCACTCACTACAAGTCCCGAGCGGAATCGCCGGCGCCCACCTGTTCGGAAGCCATGACATGGAGGCATCCGCTGGACATTTCTGCCTCATGGTGCTGACCTAGTCCCGTCGCCCACGGTCCCTGAGTCCAGACCAGACGCCGCCTCCACCAGGAAGCCCCCTCCCCAGCCCCACATCCAGTCAGCTCCGAGCTGCTCAGCACCTGGAGTCCCAGCGTTACACAGTCTGTGAAGCCAGGTGAGCAAACCCCCGCCTCCTTGGGAGAGAGGGCCTGGGGGCACCCTTCACTGGAACTGCATTCAACCCAGAGTCTGAGGAAACACCCCTGGGCGTTCCGTGAAGAAGCTGAGCTTTTCCTGGAAAGAGGAGAAGCCCCTGTTGCACGAGTGGCCGCAGGCAGGGCGGCCTCTGAGCGTCCAGGAGGGCAGGAGGCACACGGCTGCCAGAGCAGGGAGCCCGGAGAGTCCAGACATGCGGGACCCCAGTTATCCAAGGGCGGGCCTGCCAGGCACCTGTGCTCACCGGAGGGAAGGTGGAGAGGGAACTGGGCCGGTGCTCCCTGGACAAGGCGAACCCTCCACGTCCAGGGAGTGCCCACAGCCTGGGTCACCCCCACAAGGCGCCCGCCTGCAGCCCACGTCGCATGGGGGGCTCTGGGCACTGGGGTCAAAACGAGAGAGGATGCCAGGAAGCAGGGGTGTGAGGGCAGGGAAACTGCCCCATGTGACAACCGTGGTGGACGCAGGTCACTGCACCTCTGTCAGGGCCCATGGAATGTGTCTGCCTTGTCACTGAGCAGTGTCCTCAAGGCTCATCTACGTTGTGGCAGGTGTCAGGATCTCCTTACTTTTCAGGGCTGAGTAATGTTCCACTGTGTGGATATACACGGTGTAACCTACCCAGAAGGAGCCGGGCGGCTGCTGCCCTCTCTGCCCAGCTGTGTCCCAGTGCCCACAGCTGGGCGTGGCCTGCAGTGACCGGGAAGGGATGCTTGCCTCATCCCTCTGAGGTCACCTCGGCCTCTCCCGCTCGCCTTCTCTGAAACAAGTCATTGCGATTACTTTCAGGAAAACAACATCTTCCTAATTAGACGAAAAAAATCTACTGGCAGAGCCACCTCCTCAGCAGCAGCTCAGGGCCATCTCTTGTAGTCCTGCGCAGGCACTCAACACCAATTACCTGCTCCCGGGATTGTCCTTGGCCCCCGGAGGGCTGTGGGCAACTTCGCTGGCAGGTGGGCTGCTCCCCGCAGGGCTGAGCCCGATGCCCACTCTCTTCCATGTCATTCCCTGTCCCCAGCACCCCAGGATGGTCTCTGAGGCCCCCACGGAGCCCCGCTTGGCTCGGCTGGGCCCTGAGAGCCGTTCCTGGCTTTCCTGCCCAGTGAGGGTATCATTACTGTTGGCAGGGATGGCCCGGGCTGGGACTTGGAGACCCAGCAAGTCAGGGCCCAGCGCCAGCCCATCCTGAGACTGTGTGTGCGGGATCCCAGGTCCCAGACGCCCCGCCTGGAGACAGCACGGGGGTCAGGGGTTCCTGAAACGGGGCTGATCAGATTGGGACCATGAGATGTTTCTCTGCAGTTTAGTAACCAGCCAGACTCAGCCCCGGCTGACTCCAGGCCCCAGGCCCAGCCCCCTTCAGTCCACTCCGCAGGCCCCAGGCCCCCAGGCCCCCAGCCCGAGGGCCCTGACCCAGGGAGCCCTGTCCGCCCTCCGAAGAGACCTGCCAACGTCACCCCAGAGAGAACAAGCTCCTGAATGCCCCCTTCACCTGCATCTCCTGCTAAGTTTTCCAGAAAGTTCTATATACGCTCGAGCTCTCAGCCAACACGGTGTGACACCTCAGTCGAGTCCCCTCGGGCTCCTGGGGCTGAGCATGGCCTTCCCGCACCGAATGGATCGACGTGAAGGTGGGTCGGGGACAACACGGGAGGGAGCCGGGCCCACTTCAGAGGGTGGGCAGGTGGGAGGGGCTCAGCCCAGTGCTGCTCTGAGCTCTTCCTGACCCACGTCCCCTTCACCACGACCTTGGGGCACCTGCTGTCACAATTCAGGGGAGGAAACCGAGGCACGGAGAACACAAGTCCCCGATGTCACACGACAGGAAGAGGGGAGCCCAGGCTCCACCTGGGAGGCCAGGGCTCAGGGGACTGTCACCCAGGAAGGGGGGTCCGTTCGGGGCCAGGTGGGCCGGGGGGAGCCGGGCCCTGCGGAGGACAAGGGCACAGAGCCCCAGGCACGCGGGGCGCTGGTGACCAACTGGCCCAGGCCCTTGCTCAGGACCCTTCAGCGCACAGGAAGACGCTCTACCCACTGAGCAGCACCCCCAGGGCTGCCCTGGTCCCCTCCTGCCGGGACCCAGCGTGGCCGCCTGCATCTGTGTCCCTCCTCATACGAGCAAGCGGCCACTCTCCACAGTGAGCCCCTCAGAACCTCGGGCACTTCTGTGCCCCCCCCGAGGTCAGGGCCTGAGGCATCGAGAGCCACCCTCCGGGGGGCACTGTGACGGCAGAGGGCCCTGGGGGTCAGGTGCGCTCGGTGAGGTGAGTGGGGAGCAGGACCCCAGGGAGCCTGCCATCGGGCCTGGGACCCGACCCGCTGCCCGAGCCTCTGGTCCCAGCAGCGTTTTCCACCCAGGAGGACCCGCCTTCCATCCTAGAAGGTGCCTTACCTCCTGGTCCCTGCCACCACCACGCCCCCTCCGGTGACAACGGAAAATGACTCGTGACAGACTGCACTTCGCTCTCACCGCCCAGCCACGCGCTTGACGGAAACGAGAACCTCGCGAGGTCCCAGCCACGGGAGGTGACGCGTTGGGTGAATCGGGGACGAAGGGAGTGAACGGGAGGAACACGTTTTTAATAACATCCCAGGAAACTAACTGCGACACGGGCAATGGTCTGTTCCAATCGGAATAGAAAGTGCCTCGGGGGAGCCAGACACAAATGTCAAACAGGTTCACTATTTTCTTAAAAAAGAAAAAAAAAGACTATTAACTTTCAGGTGGGCACGAGCCACCCAGCTCCCAGCAGCACCGTCCTGGGCCCACTGGGTCAGCTTGGCCCCCGACGGCAGGTCCCCAGGGTGGGTGGGAGAGACACCCCCAGGATGCAGGATGCAGGGACCTCCCTGGGGTCCCCGAGAGGGAGGAAACCATTGCTCAGTCAGCCCATCATCCAGCAAACTGCACTGGCCCCCAGCCACCAAGAGCCCCAAACGACAGTGGGGACGGTCTGGCAGGGCTTGGAGCTTGTCGCTCTGAGATCTTCGAAACGGGGGTCTGGGCCCTGGGGGTTCTCTTCCACCCCCCTGTGGCGGGCTGACATGGGTCCCCAAAGATGGGTCCACCCAGAACCTTAAAAGTGGCCTTATGTGGACTGAGTGTCCCTGCAGGTTTAATTAGGGACCTCAAGATGAGACCATCCTGGATCTGGGGTCCCTAAATCCAGTGACCAGCGTCCTGATGCGGGAGAAGATAGGGAGGCTGGAGACCGGGAGACAGAGGCCACGTGGCCACAGGCAGGGACTGGCATGATGTTGGTGGCATCCCCGGGGCCTGGACAGGGGCCGGGAAGGACCAGCAGCCTCCAGAGGGAACCAACCAACCCAGCCGACACCGCGGTCGGACTCTGACCTCAGAACCGGGAGACAGTAAATGCCTGTTGCTTCAAGCGCCCCCATCCTGGTCCTTAGTGACGGCCACCCTGGGAAGCTAACACACCCACCTCTCCACTCCTGTGTCCACTCTGGGGCCCGCCTCCCCCCGAGGGCCTCTTCCTGGAGGCCCGAGGTGAACGTGAGACCTCAGGGCAGACCTGCGATGGCCTCGCCCACCTGCGCCTGCAGACCCGCTGCCACCCGCCTCTCCCTGGGGGCCCATCCTGCTCCTGGCACGCAGTAGGTGCTCAGTAAACACATGCTCAGCCAGCACGGCGTCTCCACCGCGATTTCGCCACATCTCACGTCATTTTACTGTTAAAAGTAACGCTGGTCTCCCTGTAAAAGGAGCCAATGCCGTCGCCATAAATAGAAGGTAACCGTAAAAATAAACACACAGCTGTTAGAGTGAAAAATGCCCCCCCATTAAGCATCGCCTGTGCCAGCAGCGCCCCTGCCCTCACCTGGGGAGACGCCGAGTTTACGCACAGAGGCACGTTAGGGATTTCCAGGCTGGCCACCGGAGCCCGGCCTCCTGGGGGGCTAGCTCCTGCCTCAGCCTGAAACACAGGGGTCGTCGCTTCCCCGGGTCCAGACTCCCCAACGTGAGACCCTAGCTGGCCCGCCTGGCCTCCTGGAGACGGGTGGGAGGAGAGGCAGACCACCAGGACCCGTGGCTGGACTTCGTGGCTGGGCCTCTCTGTCATTTCTGTGTCCGATGAGTTTCCTGGGGCTCCCCTAACACACGTCCACAAACTTGTGGCTTAAAACAATAGTCCTGGCACCACAAACCCAGCACTGTGTGGGGGCAGCTCGCGCCCCCTCCGGAGGCTCTGGGGGAGGCCCCTCCTCTCGCCCACCTGTGGTGGCGGCAGCTGTCTCCTGGCTCGTGGCCACATCGCTCTAGGCTCTCCCTCTGTCTTCACGTGGCCTCTCCCTGAGTCTCTTCCCTTCTCTTTGGATTCAGGGATTTGGGGTGGACCCTAAACCAGGATGTTCCCATCCGGAGATCCTCACCCTAACCACCTGTGAAGCTCCTGTTTCCAAATGAGGCCACAGCCACAGGTTCGGGTGGACCTGTCCTTGGGGGCCCCACTTGGTCCCCACAGCTCCAGTGCTGCCTCCGGGGACCCACTGGAGCTCCAGCGCCCCCCCCCCCCGCCCGGCCTGGCACACAGCAGGCAATCAATACGTGGCCGGCATGTCCATCAAGGCTGTCACCAGGCAACCGGCCGGGAGCAGGGTGCTGTGGCTGTCGGGCGCTCCCGGGGGACGGGGCTGGAGCTGGATTTTACGGTTCTGCAAAGCACGGTTATTTGGACGCGAGGCCTGGCTCTTCTCCGTGGAGCTATTTGGAGGGTCTGATCAGCTGCCGCTGTGATGGGGGGAGAAAGGTAATCGGCTAATAAAGTCGCCTTCTCTAGGCAGAGGCTGGTTTTGGAAAGCGTGCATTTAAAGGCTGCGCGGCCTCTGAATATACACGGGGGAGCTTGCAGGGTCCAGGGCGGATGTGAGGGGTCCGGGGTCCTGTCTTCCAGCAGGGTCCAGAGACGGCGCCCTCCCAGAACCTGGAGTCCCCCACAGCTCCCCTCCCTGCCCAAGCTGGGGCCTGGGAGGCAGGGGCCAGGGTGGAGGGAGCTGGCCTTGGCATGTCCAGCCTGAGTCCCCCTGCAGGACGCCACTGTCAACCAGGTGACCAGGGCTCAGAACCGGCTGCTGGCACCCAGAGGCCACAGCTCAGACCCCAAGTCTCACCCCAAGTCCAACGCAGAGCGGGGGGCACAGGGCCCATGGTCAGCGTTGAGGTTGGCATCGCCCTGCCTGAGACCTCCAATGGCCTCCCTTCCTGCCGGACACCCAAGACCTCAGCAGGCTTCTTAGGATGTGCTGCTGGGGCCCTGGTCAGGAGCTCAGCTCCCAGCCCTGACGCCCCATCTCTAGGCTCCCAGCCCTGGGGCCTTGGCCAAGACCCTGACCTCTGTCCTTGAGTTTTCTCAATGGTGAAGTCATGAAACAATTCCAGCCTCCTCCCAGGTGGACGCAGACCGCAGGAGGTGACGGCTGGGAGCTGTGGTCATCCTCCCAGCCTACTCTGCCCCAACACCCCCCACAGGCTCCGTACGGGATGCACTGAGCTCCTGAGACCCAGCGAAACCAGATTTGTCTCCCACAGTGAAAGGGGAAGACAGACAGGGGGCTCCCCAGGATGTGTGGCGTGGCAGGTGGGAGGTGAGCAGGGTGCTCCCAGCACCGCATGGGACCCCACATGGCCTGTGAGCCAGCAGACCACCCTCAGAGTGAGCACCAGGGCCCCTCAAGGCCATCGACCAGGAGTCCAGGAAAACTCAGGCAAAGTGAAGGCCAGCGGCTGCCCCAACTCAGCATCTGGGCTGTGTTCTCCCAAACACCTACCAGGCCCACACCTGAGCAGCCCACACCTGAGACCCACACCTGAGGCCCACACCTGAGCTGCCCACACCTGAGGCCCACACCTGAGGCCCACACCTGAGGCCCACACCTGAGCTGCCCACACCTGAGCTGCTCACACCTGAGACCCACACCTGAGCTCCTCACACCTGAGCTGCTCACACCTGAGACCCACACCTGAGCTCCTCACACCTGAGCTGCCCACACCTGAGGCCCACACCTGAGACCCACACCTGAGCTCCTCACACCTGAGCTGCTCACACCTGAGCTGCCCACACCTGAGCTGCTCACACCTGAGGCCCACACCTGAGGCCCACACCTGAACAGCCCACACCTGAGCTGCTCACACCTGAGGCCCACACCTGAGGCCCACACCTGAACAGCCCACACCTGAGCTGCTCACACCTGAGACCCACACCTGAGCTGCCCACACCTGAGCTGCCCACACCTGAGCTGCCCACACCTGAGACCCACACCTGAGCTGCCCACACCTGAGCTGCCCACACCTGAGACCCACACCTGAGCTCCTCACACCTGAGCTGCTCACACCTGAGACCCACACCTGAGCTGCTCACACCTGAGCTGCCCACACCTGAGACCCACACCTGAGCTGCCCACACCTGAGCTGCCCACACCTGAGACCCACACCTGAGCTCCTCACACCTGAGACCCACACCTGAGCTGCCCACACCTGAGCTCCTCACACCTGAGACCCACACCTGAGCTGCTCACACCTGAGACCCACACCTGAGCTGCCCACACCTGAGCTGCCCACACCTGAGACCCACACCTGAGCTCCTCACACCTGAGACCCACACCTGAGCTGCCCACACCTGAGCTGCCCACACCTGAGACCCACACCTGAGGCCCACACCTGAACAGCCCACACCTGAGCTGCTCACACCTGAGACCCACACCTGAGCTGCCCACACCTGAGACCCACACCTGAGCTGCTCACACCTGAGCTGCCCACACCTGAGCTGCTCACACCTGAGACCCACACCTGAGCTGCCCACACCTGAGCTGCCCACACCTGAGGCCCACATCCCTGGGACACGTGCCCGCGGGCCGGCGTCCTTCCTTCACAAGATGCGCTGCAAGAGGGTTGAGAACCAACCAGTGTGCGCCCTGCCCACTGGGGGAGGCCGAAGGAGGGAGTCCAGGGGCGCTGCACTGTCCTGCTCCTGAGGCCAGGCCTCCTGGGGAGACGCCCACCCTGCCCTCACCTTTGCACACTTGCCGACCCCTCTCCAGAGAGGGGCCCGCTTCCAACAAAGACAAGCTCAGCGCAGAAAGGACGTCTCGCCCGTCACCCCTGAGGAACGCAGGGGGCCCGGAGAGCTGTCCTTTCTAACTGCCGAGCCCCTTCATGCCCGGCTCTGCTGGGCCTCCCTGGCTTCCTCGGTGAACGTGCACCTTCCCCAGGCCGCTGCGTGGCTCTGGGTGTGCAGAGCCTTCTGGAGAAGCCCAGCCTGCAGAGTCAGCACAGGGGACTGACCACAGAGGCCTCTCCCTCAGCCGCCCTCCTCCAGGCTGAGAGGCTACAGGCACACGGGGGTGCACACGTGTGTGTGTGCATGTCCGTGTGCGCACGTACGTATGTGTGAAAGTAGGGGCACAGCTATGCCATGTCCCCCAAAGAGGCAGGTCCAGTGGCAGAAGGCTTCTGGGTTAAGGAGGAATTCCCCAGGGGGAGGGTTGGTCGCCGATGCAGCCAGGGGAGACTGCGGGGTCACGAAGTCTCCATCAGAGGCCCGAGCCCCTCCACTGAGACAGCCGTGTGAAAGCAACCACGTGCTGTAGACACGGGCACTTACACACGTGACACTACACGTCACACATGTTCACGCTATCACACACGTCCTGTAGAGCATACTGCGTGTAAGAACCACACGCAGACATGGAGATAAGGGGGCTCCACACCCCTCCCCCAGCAAACTGTCACCCAGGCCCTCTGCTCCCCAACTCGGCAGCCGCGTATTATTTAAACCAAGTTCACAATGTACTCGTATATCTCATATGCCCAAGCGCCTTACATGTAACTGCAAAACGTGTATTTAATCAATACAACTGTGTTTGTGTACACACACACGCACATGCACATGCACACGCGTGCACTCAGGTCAGCAGTGTGGCACTGCAGAGACACGCCCTGTGCCCGCCTTCTCCAGGCCCAGCTGGCACTCGGCCAGGGGAGGGGCCGTGCAGGCCCCACAGTGCCCTCTGCTCCTGGTGCCCAGAAGGGGCGACCCAACATGGCTGGGCGGGGCCCCTGGGAACACGGACAATGGCCCGGCAAGGCTGCGATGAACCACGTCACGTCTGAACTGTCACCCCCAGTCCCAGTGTGTTTAAATTTTTACAGCTGTCAGACTCTCAGTGATGAAGTTCCCATAAGGTTGGTGTGGATTTTATTTAGATCCTTTGTCACCTAAGAACTGATAGTAAATGACGATAAAGGAGCAGCTTACTTTACCAGCCTCTTCAACTCCACCCCCCCGCAGCCAGTCATATACACGGGGCCATTCAAACAGACCGTGGGTGCCGGGGGCACCCTGGCCAGGCCCCTCCACATGCAGCCCAGAGGCTCAGACTCCGGGGGATCAGCAGCCAGGCTGGGAGCCCTGCAGCCCACGGGGGAGTCTGGGTGGGGGCATGGGTGCAGCAGGGCCGGGAGCCCCTAGAGCACACAGGCCCCAAAACCTGGGCCCTGGGCCCCTCTGAAGTCACAGACTCTGAGGTGCAACAGGCGCAGCATGGAGCCCAAGAACCTCCGAGAAGAGCCTCCCCACAGTATAAGCCTCACATGGGTCTACTGCTCCCTCCCACACAGGGCATCACCCACAGACCCTGCCCATTGCCCCTCCTGCCCCTCGGGGGCACTGGGACACCGGGACGCATGAGCGTGGGTTACAGCTGCCATGATTCTTTGCATCCAGCAAATGCTTCCGAGGGACTCCAGCGCCTGGAGCCGAGCTGTGTCAGTCCTGAGTTCTCAGTCCATTTCTTTAAATAAACTGAGAAGGTAACAGACACAGTGACACTCGGGGTCGGCTGCTAGGACAGTGAGGACCACGGCCACCAGGGACCGGTGCACAGAGGCCACGGAGGGAGGGGTCTTAGAGGCGAAGCTGCCCCTCCCCAGTCACAGCTCGAAGAATCCTGCTCAGCTCCAGGATAACTAGCTCGGTAAGTAAATGAAAGTTGAGGCCTGTTGACTCACAGCCTTCACCCCCCCCCCCCAACAGCAGGGCAACTCAGAGAGCAGGTCTGGAGGGGGACGGGCCCTGCAGGGGGCCAGGCGCACAGGCTCACCCCCAATACTTCCCAGCAGGAACCTGACAGGCAGCTGCCAGCCTGTTTGCGGCGGGTAAGCTCCTCGGCCACCGACAGATTCAGAGACTGAACCCCAAGCCCACACCTGCAGGAAAAGGCCCGAGCACCCTCCCCTCTGGCCGGGCCTCCCTCCCGCCTCCCTCCTCCCACAGCCCCACACCCCACAGGCCGTCAGGTCCACGCCCTGCCTCTGCTGTGCTTCTTGACTCCTCCCGGCACTTAAGACCTAGAGGAACACCTTCATCCGTGATCTGCGGGGGGACAGGGAGCCTGGAGAGAAACAGCGGCAAGTCTTTGGAAGCGGGAGGCAGGGAACAATCCCAGCTGTTTTTCCTTAACTGTGTTCTGAGGCCAAGTACAGTGAAGGCGAAGGAACGGCCCCCCTCTGCCCTCGCCTCACAGGCGCTCTGCTGGCCGCTTGGATCTTAGATCAGGGCCCCAGGCCCCCGCCCCCCACTTTGAGTGCAGTTCACACACACACAGCATCTGCATTCACTGCACAGGACGGGGCTCCAGCTTGCAGGGGACGCCGGCCAGGGCGCCCCAAGGGGCAAGCAAGGAAGGTGCACACCCCACCCATGGCCGCACCCCCACCCGTGGCCACGCCCGGAGCGCCTCCCTGCCAGGCCAGGCCTGTGGCGGCGGGATGGTTCCCGCAGAGACTGCCAGCCAAGGCCGCAATTAGGGCCCACAATGCGCCTCTCTCCGGGTTCGCCGCCCCATTCATCTTCGCAGACACCGGAGGACAGCCTGGCCGGAGGGGGACGGATTGGCCAGTGGCTGACCTGAATCTCCACACAAAAGGCGGAGTGTGGACAAGCGGCGCCCTGTGTCCCCCATTCTTCATCCCCCAACAAACCAGATTCACGGAAATGGCGATTTGAACAGCTCCTTCCCACTCCCCCCGCACACAACAAGTCCCGATTGTCTGCCGCCCGCCCGGCTCCCTCCTCCCTCCCGCCGGCCAGCCTGCTGCTGGAAGAAAGTGGCCTGGAGCCTGCAGCCCATGGCCGCGGGGGGACCAGGGGCCGCCCCCACCCTCCCCAAGGCCTGCCCAGGGCTCTGGAGCCCAAGGGGCCGAAAGGGGCATCTCAGAGAAGACGGAGGGGGCGGCACTGCCCTCAGTAAGGACCTGTCAGAAAGACGGGCAGAGGGGCTCGGTCCCCGTGCAGCAAGCGCAGACGCTCAGGATGGACACCGGACGTCCCAGGACCCCGGAGGGCTGTGGGGGGGAGGCTGGGCCTCCCCTGGGTGGCACCTGACTCAGTGCCTTCCTCCAGGCACACCTGCTCCTGCCTCCCCCTTCTGCTCCTGCCCCGTCTTCCCAGCACAGGGGAGCATGTGTCTGCTTCGCGGGAAACCCCGAGGTTTCTGCGAGGGGCCCTCCAGACCCCATCCACACAAAGGCTCTAGGCGGTGAGCCCCGGCTCCCTCCCAAGCCCTGGCCTGCCTGCACCTGCCACCTTCCACTCCAGGACACAGACACGCCTTCCTCTGACCAAACACACCACCCGTGAGACCAGGGCTGGGCGTCTGCGGTGCCCCCGGAGACACGGGGAGCGGCCAGTGCCCACGGGCGAGCGCCCGGGCAGCCCGCAGCCACAGGCGGCCGCAGCTGTGCTCTCACTAGATCACGGCTTTAAAATCATGGACAACTCCCCTCGTCCCAGAAAATCCCTGCAGGCCAGCACTGCTGGCCTCAGAGAGGAGCTCTGAAACTTTACACCCGTCCCCTTTTCTAAGTGAACCCCAGAAAGAGAGAGGTCAGGAAGGGAGTGAAAAACATGTGGCCTGAACCAGCCCAGCCGCACAGGGTCCCTGAGCCTGGGTGGGTCCAGGATCCCTGGACACTTGCCGGCCCTGGGGACCCCCCACCCACAGAGCCCCGTCCAGGAGCAGGGCAGTAAGTCAGCCCGGGTGGGGGGACCGGCTCCAACTTCGGGAAGGCCGCCTGGGTGCCTCGCAGAGAGGCCAGGCCTGCCGCAAACCCGGGGGACAGCCGCCTCTCCCTCCAGGGCCTGGACCCAAAATCGAGAGAGGGACATGGAGCCGGAGAAGCCGGGGACGGGCCTGGGCTGGCCTCCCACACCCCCGCTTCCCGGGCAGCCAGCAGCTGCTCATTAGGGGGACGCAGCTGAACCTTGAGTCCTCCCTTTGCAGGAGCCGAGCTAACGAGGACCTGCCCGCGGTGCCGCCACACCGGCTCCCTCCGTGCCAAGGGGGGCACAGCACCGGGCAGCGCCCGGCAGGGAGCCTCAGGACAGGCCAGGCCCGCGGCGCGAGCGAGGCCGGCTGCTCCGCCAGGGCCCGGGCTGAGCCTGGGTGCGCCAGGCCCCTGCTCCGCGCGGCCCGGCCCGGGGACCCAGAGTTTCCAGGGGCGCCAGGGGTGCCCGAGTGCGCCCCAACCACACCAGCCCCGGCCCCGCCTCGGGCCTTTGGCGCGGGGCCCCCCAGTCCCAGGCGCACCCCCAGCTGCCGGGGTCTGACCACCCGCACGTGCGCCCCAATCAAGTCCCAAGAACAGGACCCGAACCCTGCGCGCCAGCGGGCACCGAGGGGCGGGGGCGAGCGCGGCGCGGGGCGCGGGGCGCGGGGAAGGCCCGGCTCCCTGACCCCCGGGGCCCGGCGCGGAGGGGGTGCGGGCGCGCAGGCCTCGCCCCGGGCTCCCTCCCGCGCCCCGTGCCCCGCCGCCCGCGTGGAGCGCGGGTGCCACCTACCGAGGCCGCGGGGAACGCCGCCAGCCGCCGCGCGGGGCAGGGCGGGCGGGAGTCGCGGGGCCCGGCTCGGGGCGCTGCGAGGGGCGCCGAGGCCCCGTTCCCGCCGACCCCGCGGGGCGCCCCCCCCCCCGGCCCCGGGGGCGCGCGGGGCGCGGGGCGGCCGTACCTTCCCGCAGGAACTGCGCGTGGATCACCAGCACCAGGAAGCAGCAGAGCGCGGCCCCCGCGAGCGCCCAGAGCGCCTTCAGCGGCTGCATCGCGCACGGTGCTCGCGGCCGACGCCCCCGGAGTCGCGCAGCCGAGGTCCGGGCGCCGCATCCGCGCCCCGCCGGCAGCCGCCGCGGCCGCCCGCTCGCGCCCCCCGCCCGCCGGCGCCGCGCGGCTCCGCGACTGCAGGCGCCACTCCGGGGGCCGTCCGCGTCCTCTCGGCGGGGGCGGGGCGGGGCGGGGCGGGGAGGGGCGGCGGGTTAGCGGAGGGTCGGGGGCCGCGGCGGCCGCCGCTCCGGCCACTCGGCCACCATCGCGGGCTGCGGGGCGCCGGGGGCCCGGGTGCGGGGGGGCGGCCGCCGCGGCCCCATGAACCGGCCCCGCCGCCGCCGCCCTCGGTGCCGCGCCGCCCGCAGGGCCCGGACGGCGAGCCGCGGGCCGCGCAACGGCCCGGGGGCTGGGGGCTCCCGCGCGGCCCGGCCCTGCGCCGCCCGCCGCCTCCCTCGCCGCCGCCGCCCGCGCTCGCTCCGCCCGGGGCTCAGGGGGCCGCCGCGCCGCCGCCACCCCCGCGCGGGGCCGGGCTCGGGGCCGGGGCTGCGCGCAGGGCGCGGGGCCGCCGCACCATCGCCGCCGCCGGGGTCCGCGCGGCCCGGCCGAGCCCGCGGCGATCGAACTTGCGCGGCCGGGACCCCCCCGCGCTCCCCGGAGCCCGCGCCGCCGCCGCTGCGGCCGGACGAGGCCCGAGCCGGCGTCTCCCCGGGGCTCGCGCCGCCGGCCCTGCCGGTGCCGGTGCCGGTGCTGCTGGTGGCGGTGGCGGTGGCGGTGGCGGTGGCGGTGGCGGCGGTGGCGATGGCGGGGCGGGCGCGCCGACAGGTGGGGAGGGCGCCGCCGTGCGCCTGGCCGCCCGGGGACGCCGCCGCTCGGCCCGGGGACGCGCGCCCGCCGCTCGCCTGCTCGGCCGGCCCCGGAGGCGTCGGGAGGGAGCCGGGCCGGGCCCGCGGGGATCGCGCTCCGCCCGCCGTCCGCGCCCGCCCGCCGCCGATGCGCACTGGGCCGCGGGGACCCGGGGGATCCCGCCGCCCGCAGCGCCCCCGCCCGGCGCGCCGGGGGTCAGGCGGGGCCGCGGTCGGGAGCGCGCTCGGGCTCCCCCTAGGCGCGCAGGGGCCTCACTGCAGCGCGGCGGCAAGGGGGGCCTGGGGCGCCCGCACCCCGCACCCCGCGGCCCGGGAGGGACGGGAGCCGGCCGAGCGTCGCCAACCCCCGGACTGACCCGCGGTGGCTCCGGAACGACCGGCTCCCCGACGGGAGGCGCCGCCCGCGGGGCGCAGGGCGCGGGGCGCGGGCTCCGCAGATGCCCCCCAGCTGCGCGAGGGGGGCGCCGGCCTCGGCCTCGGCAGGGAAGGGCCGGTGTCCGAGTCCGTGTCCGAGTCCGGCCGGTCCTCCTCGCTGACCCGGCCCGGGCAGCGTCTGTCCTGCCCACAGGTCCCGGGGCAGCGCAGGGGCCTCAGGGCATTTTTGTCTGAGCCCAACCTCAAATTCAATTCCAATGCCCAGCGAACAGTTTGGGACCGGGGTGGGGGGGGGTCCTCTGCCGGAGCCTCTGTCCCCAGGGGGCTGGGTGGGGACAAGGGCGGCGCCCTGCTGAGAGCCCCGTGACTGTGGGGGGCCCCCACCGAGGCCCCCCCTGCACAGCCGGTCCTGCGCCGGGAGGGGGGCGGCCAGGCCTGGAAGGCCCTTGGGTGTCACACTGGGCAGACCCCAGTGTCCACCTGGGGAAACTGAGGCCCTCATACGCATGGACCCCGTACCAGCTCCAGCCATAAAGGGCAGGTCTCCAGGGCCAGGCCTGCGCGGCCTCCTGTCCGCCTGTCTCCCCGCCCGCCTGCCCTGATCCGGGGTGCGCAGCCCTGGTCAGAGGGGCCACCCAAGCAGCATCCACACCTGGGCTGCATCGCTCCCTGGACCCCCGCATCCTGGGAGGTCTGAGCTGGGGTCGCTGGGTCCAAGCCCTCACCTGGAGGAGCGGTCAGGCCTCAGCAGTCCAGACCACTCAGGACCTGGCTTGAAAGGGGCCGCATGTCCCCCGGGGCAGTCCCCTCTGGGAACCCCACTTCCTGTAAGCGCCCATGCACCCGTTCCTCTGCCTTCACCCCCAGGCGTTTTCCAGGAAAGCCTGGCTGCAGTGACCGTGTGGAGCCAGCGGCCTGTCCTGCAGAGTGTGACCTCCACCAAGGTCACTGGCCTTCCTGTCTCACCTGCAGCAGAGCTCACACCTGGTCTGACGGGCCAGGGGGTGCTGGTGACACACCCAGGACCCCAACGCGGCCTCCATCAGGGAACAGAGCCCGCCCCTGGCATCATGGTGTCCCCAGTCAAGTGCATATTATTTGAAATTTTGAAAATTGGAAAGTAGTCTAAATTCACTACAATATGGGGGATCTTCTTTGAAGACAATTGAAAAGAAAATTCACAAAGAGAAGCACGGCCGGAAGGCACCTTCCCCGGGGGGAGCGGGAGGCCTGCGTGTGCACTGTGGGGGCCAGAGCACCGTCTGGAATCTCTGCTAGTGGGTGGCGTGGCGCGTGGCGTGTGCCCCGTGAAGAGGTGAGGATGGAGTGTGGGCGGCCACGGCCGGTGTTCAGAGGGTGGGCTAGCGGTAGGGCAGGAGCACCCACGGGGGTGGCACCCGTTTCCGGGTCTCTCATGGGCATTACTCCGGGCGCGTAGGCAGCGAGCCTGACGGTCCAGGTGTGACTGTGGCTGCGTCACTAGCAGGTGACAGGACTCTCCACGACCCGTTACAGCTCTCGCGAGTATCTCGGAACCTCCCTCTCGCTCCCGCTTCAGTTACTGCTGTCCCCCCACAGGCCATTTCCTGTGGTGTTTTGATAAAGAAGCAAAGTTATCCCCGTATCAGAAAAGATTTTTCAACAATTGATAAAACTGCCTTTCGATATAATTGGTTTTCTCAGTGATCTTGCATATTTTATTCAGTCTGGGAAGAGTTCCTTGGGCTCCTCAAGATTGTGCAGAAGGAGCCGGGAGCCCCACTCGGGTGAGTGTGAGGGCCGGAGAGAGAGCGTCCCTGCCGAGACCGCTGGCCACGCTCTGCTAGCAGGGTCAGGGAGCTGGAGGCAGAGCAGTCCCCGGGCGAGGTGCCCAGAGTGCCAGCTTGCCTGCCCACGGGGCCATCTTGACTTCCGGGGCGGCCCATCTGTCCCACACCCTGCCTGTTCCCAGGGAACCTGCAGTCAGCTCCCCAGGTCAGGCAAGAAGCCTGCTGGGCTACGCGGGGCCGAGGTGAGCCCCCTGGCCAGTTACTGTCCCTCCTAGACCTGTAGTCCTCTAGAGAGGACCTGGGGTCAGGCCCAGCAGGAAGCTGAGGGAAGGTGGTGGTGGGAAAGATAAGGCACGTCCAGGACGTGTGAACATGACGCGTGTCCCTGAGGGGGAAAATCATAAGTGATTCAGGGAAAAGTACAGTGATGATGATAATAACAATAATAGTAATAATGATAATTCTGAATGGCCTTATTCTCAAAGAAACTCGGGAGAAGGCAAGACCCGTGAAAGAAAATCACGCTGCTAAGATAAAAGAGAAGAAAAACAGAAAGAACTCTTGGAAATTAATGTAACGAGCCAATTTTAAGCTACGGAGGAAGGACTGAAGGGTAACACAGGTGTGACCAAAACCCAGGCTGCGGAAAATCAAGTCAGAGACGTTTCCCTGGGTGGGAGCAGATGGAGAGAGATACGGGAAGGCAGGCGAACGCTGAACTGTGGGTGTCAGACTTTCATTTGTTAGAAATTCCAAAGGAGAAAATGAAAGGCAAGGAGAGGAGGAAATAGTCCAGTAAAGGAACACGCGTCTCACGATGGCAGGGCCCACCGTGTTCGGGAGAGATCCAACGGCTAGGCCTGGGCCCGGGTGTGGAGCACAGGCCTGCGGGACATAGGGAACCAGCCACACATCAGGCGTGTTCTCTGAGCTCGGACACGAGCGGACTCACCAGCAGTGCTGGCTCCTGGGAGACACTGGGGCCGGGTCTTGAAATTCTAATGGAAAAAGTCAGGGATCTAGAATTTTATACCCAGCTGCGCTGGCAGTGACGCCCACCCCACAGGCACTCAGAGTTCAGCCCACCAGGCACACACCCTAGAACGACACTCGGGCAGAGAGAGGAATGATGAATTCGGGTTTGAGAATCTGGGACAAAGGAACACTTAGCACCTTGGATTCTCTAGAAGGGCAGCGAGCTGTAAGAATCGCATCCAAGGAAAACCCCTTCGGCCGGTAAAACCTTCCCAAGCGACTCGCATCTCTCCCTCCAGAGTCCTGCTCACAAACCCGACGTCCCTGGTAAACACCACGTCTGGAGCCGCGTTATAAATGTCATGTATTGCATCTTGAGTTTTAAAATTAATATGTAGACAAAGGTCAGAAAAATATTTATAGTAAAAAAAAGTAAAAATCCTTCAACCTCAATTATTTTTTAAATGTATGAAAGACGGGAGGGGGAGTGTTGCGGCAGAGAGAGGGCTTTCTTCCTGCTCAGGGTGGGGAGGTCCCGGCGCTGACCACAGGCAACGGAGTCGGGAGCGGCACTAGGCGAGCGCCCGAAGCCGCCAGGCCGGGTAAAACAGAGCCGTGAAAATTAAGGCGGGACAGGCCAGAACGGGGGGAGTACGCCACGAGGAGTTTGCCCTGGGGAGAAGTCGAGGTGGGGGGGGCGAGCGGAATCTTGCTTTTCATTCTGAAGCTTCATTTGCCGCTTGAGTTTTTTACCGAGTGAGTCATATCATGTTCTGCGACTTGAGAAAACCTAGTATCATGAAAATAATGTAAAGTGAGGCCGAGCTCGAGATGTAGGCTGGAGAAGGCTGGGGGGCAGGCGGAAAGCCCGTGCGGTGACGGGGCCCCATGCTTGTGACTCAGTACATCGCATTTCTACAGCCTCTGCGAAGACCCAGGTACCTGGCCGGGAAAGGCGGAGCCAGATCCCTGCACAGGGAACATCTCCCGGAGATTCCAGCAGAGCCAGAGCACTGCACTCAGACCCTAGGATCTGGTTCGTCTGATGAAAGTCATGCATGCATGACACGTGTGCACACATGCACACAAGGCACATGTGAACACATACATGACACACGTGCACACCGGCACATGCGAACACATACGCGACACGTGTGCACATGCACATACATGCACGCATATGCACAGTGCACACACTTATGCATGCAAACGCACACACTGTGTATGCGCCTCTGTGCACGTGGGGGTGGGGTGTCTGTGTCTGCGTGCGTGTCATCTCTGGGAATATGCCTCTAAGATCATTTCAAAGGAGAGACACATTTCCCCAGGGGACGTGGAAGCGTCTAATGCCTCAAGTCTCGAAGACAGATTTGTCAGTCCCAGGGGAGTAAACTCTCTCGGGGGACCTGCTAATGAGTACACGCACGCGGACACACAGACACACGCGACAGACGTGCACACAGCCTGCAGCCTCCTCCAGCTGCGAGTGGCAGGGGGTCCTCCTGGAGCCCGTGGACACCCTCAAGTGTGGACACCCCAGGTGTGGAAGGAGGGAGCACAGGAGACTGGGCACCACATCACCCACCCCCAGGCTCTTCATTTCAGCAAAGTATGTGACAAGACCCACAGTCCCCTTGTCCAGCGCCTCCAGCCAGGGTCGTGGCAGTGACCTATCCGTGGTTGGCTGTGGCTCTGGGGCAGGCATCTTAGTGGTCACCAGGGCAGCTCTGCGCGGGCCCCTGGGGTTCAGATCCCCTCCCTGCCTCTGAGTGCGGGCCGAGCTATTGCGCCCCTCAGGATCCAGTGTTCCCACCTCTAGAAGGGGAGGGTGTGGCACTAACTCAAAGGTGGGGAGGGCGCTTGCAAGCGGTGCAGAGGCCGATCGCTGTGGGTGCCAGGCCCATGCCACCAGGCTTGCCACACAGCAGAGGGCTCCCTGGGGGTGGGGGGGGATCCAGCTCTTTTATTTTAACTCTCACCAAGGATATTTTTTCCACTGCTTTTCAGAGAGTAGGGGAGAGAAACATCGATGTAAGAGAGACACATTGATTGGTTGCCTCCCGCAACCCCCAAGGCCGGGGATCAAGCCTGCCACCAAGGTTCGTGCCCTTGGCCAGAACTGAACCTGGGACCCTTCAGTCCATGGGCCGGTGCTCTAACCACCGAGCAACACCAGTTAAAGTCAGCTCTTTTATTTTAAATTTTGTTTCAAGATCTGAAGTCTTCCCAGCTGGGTTGAACCGTAGGAAGCCAGAACTTCACTCTAAATTAACTGTTTCTGAAGAACTGGGGTGAAAACCTGCTTTAAACGGTTAGAATTCCATCTCCATTGAACCCCTCAGACAGGGCGAGGCCACGTCCCAGGGAAGACGATTCTTCACATCAGGGCTGCACGGTGGCCCGTCCCCACCAGGCTGGGAATCACATTGGGGGGGCACCCAGCTCCCATCCTGCTGGACCTCTGCCTCGTGTGGGAGAAATGAGGCCCCACTGCCCAGTTTGGGGGGCCCCTGACCTGTACTCCAGCCATGGTGCTGGGGGACAGGGAACAACCAGCTCCCAGGGAGGCCCCCACTCACAGCTATGACGATGCCTTGGTGTTAATACACCCACAGGCCCTGTGGGGACAGTGACCACAGGGGACACTGAACGAAGGGCTTCCTCAGGTGACTCATCACCTCAACACCTCCCCCCCTGAGGATGGAGCTGGCGGCAAGGGACACAGTCAAACTTATTTTACAAACACAGGCTTGGCCCAGGGGCCACAGTTTGCTGAGATGATTTTTAAATATTGTGTTAAAATCTTACTCATCTTGATGACTGAGTGTGTGAACACTCCCTAGATTTTGAGCCTGAGGCGGGGCCCCACTTGCCTGACCCGTGTCCCCGCCCTGGCCACTGCTGGCCACAGACTCCGAGTAGCTTCTTTGTAGTAAACCCCTGGAAACAGTGTGATTGTGGCAGATCCACAGGATGGGATACTATGTAGCAGAGGACAAGACATGAACTAGACCCACTGTGTCAACAAGCACCAGCCCCAAACGCCCGAGGTGGGCACTGAGGCCAGCTGCTGGACCACCACAGGGACAGATCCTGGGAACATTCCCCAAGGTCATGATCATGAGCTGAGGCCCTGTCATGGGCCACCCATCCCCTTTAGTCCCCACAGTCACCTCCGGAGGCACAGGCTCGACTTGTTGCCGAGGAAACCAAGGCTCAGGAAGGTCAGAAACCTGCCTATGGCTGGACAAGGAGGGGCTGGTCTAGGGCGAGGTCTACCTGGGCAGCCCTTGCTACCTCCCTGAGAGGTTTAATGTCCTTAGAGCCCCCGCCATCTCTCCACCCATGTGTCATCCATCTGTACATCCATCCATCCTTCCATCCATCCACATATCAATCTATCCATTTGTTCATTCATTTATCCATCCACCCATCTTCCTTCCTTCCTTCCTTCCTTCCTTCCTTCCTTCCTTCCTTCCTTCCTTCCTTCCTTCCTTCCTTTCCTTCCTTCCTTCTGCCCATCCATCCATCCATCCATCCATCCATCCATATCCATCCAGTCATCACACATCTGTTCATACATGTATCCATTTGTCCAGATATCCATCCACCCACCCATCTACTCATCCATCCACCCATCAATCACCCATCTGTTCACCCAGCCATCATCCAGCTAGTCTGACCTTCCTCCCTCCCTCCCTCCCTTCCTTCCTTCCTTCCTTCCTTCCTTCCTTCCTTCCTTCCTTCCTTCCTTCCTTCCTTCCTTCCTTCCCTCCTTCCTTCTTTCCATCCATCCATGCATCCATCCTTCCTTCCTTCCTTTCTTCCATCCATCCGTGCATCCATCCTTCCTTCCTTCCATCCATCCATCCATCCATCCATCCATCCATCATATTTCAATTTGTTCATTTGTTCATCCATCCAACCACCCATCCTTCTACCCACCCACTCACCCGGGAAGCCAGAGCTGTGATTGCGGCCAACCTAGGTTTCCTGAGAGCTGAGCATGGGGCTGAGAGGACACGCAACAGAGGCCCAACACGGACAGAAGACTTTCAGAAGGTGGGTCTGAGAATAATGAGGCTTCTATGCAGACACCAAAGGAGTCCATCTGAGGGAGAAAATGCGACGTTCTCCTCAGGGCAGGCACAGGCAGTGAGGCCGAGCATAGCAGGGCGGGGCGGGGGGGCCGGGCCGGGGGGGCATGGTGAGACCCAGGGCCCCGCCTTCTCAGTATTCCTTTCCGAGTGCTGGGACCCAGCATCCCGTGCCTCCAAAGCTAGAGGCTTCCCCCACGCAGCTGTGTGATAAGGGACTTACTTTCATTATAGCCCGAGGGCCGGTCTGGGGACCTCTGTGTTTCTGCTCTGCTCCCTGGGAGAGCCCGTCGGACCCTGCAGCCAGCATCAAGGAGCCCACACTTGCACTGCCTTCCCTGCACCTACCTGGCCATGACATGGGTCCTTTCATGTCCCCTGGGCCACCCTGCCTGAGCCTGCATGCCCTTTCAGGAGCTCAGTCCAGCCTCCTATTTGCCCCTGACCATGGCGGCCAGTGTCCCCCAGGGAAGCTCCAGCCCCAGGGGGGGTCTGGTTCCTGCTCCTCCCCACCTGGCAACCCCGGGCTCCAACCTCCGCCATCCAACCGGCCCGGCCACCAGGAGGCAGTGTGGCAGACTGAAGAGGGCAGACGGCCTCTAGAATTTGGATTTCTGCCTATAACCCTTACATGGTTGTAGATGCAAGCTCATAGCTCTCTCAGCCTCAGTTTCCCCACTTTATCGTCTCCACAAGGCTGCCCCTGAGAGAAATTAGCTGGGCTATGAAGGTGCGGGGGGCCCCCACCCCTGGGCTGCTGTTCTGATGTGATGTTGGTTATTGTGGGTATGAACCAACCCCAGACCTTCCCTCTCCTCGACCATGGCTTCCCTCGTTCCTGGGCCTTCTTCCAACTCGGGACCAACCAGAGAGTCCAATACACCCCAACCAGTCACACGGGTGCCCACTGGCCACGCCAGCTTCCCAGGCCCCAGAGCCCTGCCTCACCCTTCCTACCAGCCTTGAGCTCTAATAACAGTCCTGCTGCCCCCATGGGTGACCGTAGACCACAGCCCTGCTGACACCCTCCCTCTGTCTCATGTCCTCCCGGCTGTTTGCTCGGGTCACAGGGCACATGCATCCTTGTCTAGAGGCTGCTTTGGGGACCCAGAGGAAGGCAGCCTTGCTCTATCAGGCACCCGCTGTAAAGGGACAGCCGGACGGTGCTCTGTGTGACCCCCTTCCTCACTCCGGGGACCTGGATGCAAGGACAAAGGGCCTGGGTGAGGAGAGTAAGGTGGCCCTGGCGGCCTCCACTCCAGGTGGAGCACAGCATCTCTCCCCAAACCCCTGACCCCCAACCTCGACCTCCAGGCACTGCCTTGCCCCCACCCCCACCCCCACTAGCCAGAGGCTGGTCAGTCAGTCCAGGACGGCGCTGAGAAGGGACAGGAAATGGGGACACTGCCACTTTCCAGGCTATGACTGGGCCCCGAGGGGCCCTGTCCAGGCCCAGGACACTCCTCTCCCGATAAGATGCCAGCCCTGTGGGGGGAGGCCATGCTTCTCGCTGCCACACAGCTGACCCCTCTGTGTCCAGGCACCCTCGGGAGCTTCTCTGCATGCCACCCCCACCTTCTAGACAGGGACGAGGGAGTGAGGATTGGGATTCTTAGTAATAATAGTAACTGTGGCAGCTGATATTTATTCAGTGCCAGGGGCCAGGCCTGTCCCCACGAGGGCCCTGAGGTGGTGACTATCACTAATTCCTGAGAAAAGCAGACTGAGCCCCGAGGCTCAGAGTCCAGGCCAGGGCAGGACCCCAGGGCCATCAGCCGAACGCCCACCTGCCGTCCCTCCCAGGCCCCACGGTCATGGGACAGAAATGATTCTGACCACATGCCACCTTTCCGGAGTGTGTGAGGCCTGGGACCTGGCCCCGAGCAGCCACGCGGGGGACCGAGAGCATCCACCTAAATAAGGTCGGAGCCCCGGCCAGAACATCACAGATGGCTTATTGATTTTAAAGACGTGGGGAGCTCTGCTTGTGAAAGTGGTTTATTTCTACCGCTGGCGTCCGGAACTTTCTAACAGGGTTGCTGGGCCTCTGTGGCCACTGTCACCTCAATAATAACAGAGTCAATCATCTCAGCGCCGGGGGACCCGCGAGCTCTCGTGGGCTGATGAGGAAGGCGGATGCTAAATGCCTTTCAGACTGTCCAGTGCCAGACCCTGGGCCCCAAGCGTTTGGGGGCATTTTTCACCCATGAATTGTGGGGAGACACACCCACAGCTTCCCAATGGGGGCGACACCAGCCGCCCCTCACTTGCCCCATTGGCCTCACAGTCCACGGAGCAGTGCAGAACTCAATGTCACGTAGCAGGAGCACAGAGTGTCACCGGGAGGCAGTCCTGCAGCTGCGGGAGGGGACGGCTCTGTCTGGGTTGTCCCGTCGGTCCGTCACGGCTCTGTGAGTCTGTCCTCTGAGCTCTGACAGCGGCTGCCGGCCCCCAGCCCGCACAACCATGCCCCAGAGCCACAGAGCGGAGGGCAGATCTGACCCGTGTGACCTCACCCGGCCAGCAGCCCTCAGAGCCACGTCACCCGGCAGCTTTCCTGATGAAAGGGCTCAGGTGAGGCCTGACACACTGACACAGGTGTGCCACCCGAAGCTCCATCACACCAGAGGGACAGGAGGCAGCCCAGCAGGACGTCGGGAGGGCCATGGTCAGGAGGGGGCGGCTGGGGAAGGGGACAGAGGCCTGGGTTGGCCAGGTCACTGCCTTGTCCCGGGAAGGGCCTCTGCCCGAGGACCCCACTGTTCACCGAGGGTCCTGAATCAGCCCCACTGCGCGGCCCACATCCTGAGCAGCTGCTCACTTGTCGTCAGCTTCCCAGAAGATCCCCTGCTGGGTGTCCCAGGTGCGATGACAGGAGTGTCCACTGCCCTGCTGACCTAGTCGGCTTGGTGGCCATGACAATGTACCTCGGACGGGGGCTTGGAAACACATTTGTTCTCACAGTTCTGGAGGCAGGGAGTCCGAGATCAAGGTGTCGGCAGGCAGCCCTGGCGACGACCCTCCTCCTGGGTGCAGATGGCTCCCACGTGGCAGAGCTCACGTGTTCCGTGTCTCTTCTCTTGAGGTCGCTTGTCCCATCACTGAGCCCAACTTCTAATCCCTCCCAGAGGCCTCACTTTCAAATACCTCGGGGGGTAGAGTTTCCGCATGGGGATTTGGGGGGACAGGATTCAGTCCATGGCACCTACTATTGTAAATTTCCTATTGGGCACCAGCTCACACGGTCTCTCTGGGAGCCTGGTGGCTGAGTGGACACCCAGAGGTGGACTGTGCTTCGTCCATCTGTCTGGCTCATGTGGGCACTCGGGTGCCTATCGCGAATGGTCAGCCTCCCGGGGCACCTGCTCCGGGATCCTCACTGTCCAGGACACATGCCTGCCAGGACCTCGCCAGCCTGCAGCTCCTGGACCACGAGTCCACATCCACATGCCCACGTGCCCATGTCCACGTCCCCCAGTGGTGGCACACGGAAGACGCTCAAGACACATTTCATGGCCGGCGCAATGACCAAACAAACGCAGGAAAACTGAGCGGCTTTTCTGCAAACAACCACGCTCCTAACGGCTGCCCAGGCCAGCGGTGGCGGGGAGCGTGGCGAGGGCCACGTGGACCCGGCCCCATTTAATGGCCCCATTCTTGTCTTTGAGGATGTGTCCCTGTAAGTAATCTGCTGCCTGGAAATGCAGATGGTCCTGCTCCGGGACCCCGAGGGAGCGGCGGCTGAGACATCCTGCCGGCTGCGGGGGGGGACGGGGGGGGGACCTCCAGACCGCGATTTAATTCGTCTGCGTGTGAAACGCGGGCCTCGGAACACTCCCAGGACTAGCAGCAAATGAGTGTGTGCCGCGGCGGCGCGGGCGGCGATTTGCGGGCCGCCGGCAAATTGAACATAAGCTCGCATCACGATGCGGCCGCAGAGAGCGGCGGGCAGTAATGACTGCGCCGGGCTGTGGGCCGCGGCCCTGCATGCGAATGAGGCCTCTCCGGCTGCCCCCGTCCCCGGGGGCGGCGGCACCGCCCCTCCGCCAGGCGCTGGCGCTGGGCCGTGCGCAGAGCCCGGCGGGGGCAGGGGAGAGATGCAGACGCCCCGGCCCTCTGCCCCCACCCACGGGGAGGGAGAGATGGGGGCTGCCGCCGTGGGACCTGCGCCACAGTCCGCCCGGGAGCCGAGGGGGCGCGTGGCCAGGTGTCTCTGGGTGTCTGTGAGGCACCTGTGACTTCAGGAGCCAGGCCTGCAGGTCAGGGGCACACAGACAAAGCATCTCGACGGGACCAGGCTCCCCGAGCCTCCACCGTGGGAGCCGCCTCACTGCCTCCCTTCCCCGGGCACCTTGCACAGGTGAGCCAGGGCTGGGCGCCAGGCTGGGCGAGTGCCCACAGACAGGCTTTCTCTGTCCGTCCTGGAGGCCGGAGGCCCCAGGCCAAGGTGCCCACAGGGCTGGTTCCTCCTGAGGCCTCTCTCCTTGGCGTGTAGATGGCGGTCCTCCCCCCGTGTCCTCACGTGGCTGTCCCTACGTGTGTCTGTGTCCTGGTCTCCTCTTCTCAGAAGGACACTGGTCATGTTGGAACAGGGAACACCCCAGTGACCTCATTTTAACTTAATCACCTCTTTAAAGACCTTATTTTAAATACAGTCACCCTGAGGCGCTGGGGGATAGGACATCAGCATGTGAACTTGGGGACAGTGTCAGCCCATGACACACCTCCAATGCTCCCACTACTGTCGTCACTGGAGGTGACACTCAGGCCTGACTCTCACCCCTGGGGCCCAGGTGGCTGTGGACACACCAGACCACACCGGGCTCTGCCTGCCACTGTCGTTTCGTCGGGCGAGGGACCAGCCCGCCGCGTGGGGCGCCTTCTGCCTCCTCCCAGGACTGAGCAGGGCGCATAAGTGAGCCTCAGTCAATGAGGACTCTCCTCTGTGGACCCCAGGGTCCCCAGACCCGCTTCCCCGGGACACGGAGGGCCCCTCAGGTGAGCGGGCCCTGGAATCCAGGTGCAGAAAGAACCTGAGCCAGCGCCTGGGATGGACGCCCCTCCGAGCCCAGCAAGGCGGGGTGGAGCAGGAGACAGAGATGCCCCCCCAGGCAGGGCACAGGCTCCTGACAGGGTGTCCCCAGTGCCTGCCAAGGAGCAGGAGCCCAGAAACTGCTGGAGGGACGACCAGCTGTGGGGCCAAAGGGGCTCCAGGCCCCCTGCTCCCACCGTCTTCACCCCGACCCCCATCAACGGATGATCATGGACCTGACAGCAAAGACCCCCCAACTTTAAATCTGGGCAGTATCTCAGACTCAGGCAGGTCTCCCCGGTTGCCAGGAGGGGGGACCTGGGCAGCGCACCCTGACACCTGCTCTGTGCTGGCCGCGTGCCCAGTGAGGGTCCAGAGGCTGCACCCCCCTCGTCAGCACCATGTGCCCCGGGGCTGGGACTCAGAAGGAAGACCCTGGGCAGGGAACCCGGACCCCAGAGACTGCCTGGTGTTTGGGCCACAGGAAGCTGGGTGTGTGAGGCTAATTCGGGCCACCACCCAGTGCGGCAGGGGCACCTGTGTCCCTGTGGTGCCACCTCATTGGGGATCTGCCCCGGACGCAGCCGCCGAGGGCCCCGAGTCCCTGCCCGCTGCGCTCTGCGCTCTGTGTGGCTGCCCTTGGTAACAGCTCAGTCTTGTCCCTGGTCACGGCCTGTCACCCCACCTGGGAACCCAGCCCCTGTGGTCCCCGTGGGCCCCTGGGGACTCCCAGCTTTCCTGTCACAGACCAAAGGGGTTCCACACGGGCTCGCCTGGGACGCGTGCAGATGGCAGAGGCAGATTTAAATAAATCTATTAATTATGCGCAGCCTAGCGTGTGTACGTGTGTAAACTGCGGCTTTCAGCATCTATTACATGTAATTACCTCTTCCTGTGGTGTGTGGATCGAGACTCGGTGATCACAGCGTGTCCCCTGCCCCAGGAGCCTGGGAACCCCAAGGGCTGCTCTGCGGAGGGCCAACCGCTCTCCCCGACCTCCATGGAGCCCACAGCTGGGGAGCACGTCCTCCCAGGGACCCCCCCAGGTCCCTCAAAGTCCCCCAGCACCCAGGGCAAACTCATATCCTCTGCCTGAACTCTGCCCAAAAGCCCCTGCGCCGCTCTGAGGCTCACAGACGACATAGGCCGCCTTTTCAGAACCCCCAGTCCACCAGTCCCCACCTCCAGGACCTCAGAGTCTGGGGCCTTAGCCAGCTTCCTGGGTCCCAGCTCACCTGTGGACCCCACCTGGGCATCAGGACACCTGGCTGGAGGCACTGAGGGTGAAGAGGAGAGAGGAGGCCGGGCCCACACGAGGTCCCAGGGCCTTGGTCTTGGTGGGCGCTGCTCCCACAGTCCCATCAGCCACAGCTCCCCTTCCTTGCCTTATGTCCTTGCACCCCAGCAAAGTCACCCCTTCTCTGAGCCCTGTGAGAAGGGATGGGGTCACCCGGCTGCAGGATGCCCCCAACCACTGGCCGTCCACTCACGGAGGACACTCTCACGGTCCCCGGGGTTAACTACTTCCTTCGTCCTGGTTTCCCTCTCTGTCTCCAGTGGAGATGCCACTTCTGAGGACACAGACACACTTGGACACCCTCCGTGTGAGATGAAAGGTGCAAGGCCAAGGGGGGTGGCTCTGAGATCAGCAGGGGTGAGCAGGGCCCGTGAGGACGGGCGGCCAGATGCCTGGGGAGCCAGCCACACGCACAGCTTCCCAAAGGCAGAGCCCACGGCACCCCGGGGCGACTGGCGCCCATCCACTCATCTCTATTCACAGGGCCCACCGGGTGCGCCAGGCATGGGGCTGTGTCCAGGAGCCTCAGTGATCACACAGGGAGGGACAGCTGCCCAAGGGCCGGCGGTTGGGAGAGGGGGTGTCCCCCGCCTCCCTCCTGCATCCTGCTGATGCTGGTGGCTCCTCGGCCCCCTGCCACCACCTCTGCTGACTCAGTCCCGGCCCGGCTCCCGCTCGGTGGCCAGGGCCCCACCCGCGACTGTCCAGCGACCTCCTCGGACACAGAGCAGGCTCTCGGGGACCCCAGTGGACGAGATGCCTGGTCACCACCGTGTTTCTGCAGAGACGATCCCAACAGTTCCCATTTGGGGACCGAAGCGCCCACGCGTTTGTGGGAACATGCACACGGGGTTCTAGGTGTACCGAGAGCCTGGCATTTAATAATTCTTAAATTATATCCCAGACGCCTGGGAAGTTCTGAAATTATAATGATGTGGTGCTCTAATCTGTTAAAACAATAGCTTTTAATATTCATTTGTTACTGGCAATAAATGGCCATAATAATTTGGTGATTAAGCTGCCGTGACCTTCACCGAACCTCAGCAAGTTCATTTACATTCTCATTAAAATGACACTTTCTGTCTCATTCTTTGAAATCCACGGCACCCTCCTTCCCGGAACTTCCAAAGCCTCCCTAAAGAGTAATTAACTCATGTGATTAAAAATGTAATACATTGGGAACATTTTTTACTTTCTGAAGGTACCAGGTTAAAAGTTTTAATATGCGCTGCATTAATCACGAATCGTTTTGATTAAAAAACTCACAGCACGAGAAGCGAAAGGAAAGCTTCCCTGTCAATGTTGGATTAGGATAATTTCTCTCCTACCCTAATTCTTATTAATGGAAAAAAATGATGAACTAAACTAGCCCGTCAAACTCCCGCACCTTCAAAGCCTCAGCCCACGTGCCCCAGGTGCCGTTGCAGGGAGCCACACAGACCGTCTGAGGGCGGCGCCCCCACCCTCCAGCGCCCTCTGCCCAGGCCCCCAGCACCCTGTCCTCCCCCAGGGCCCCCAGCACCCTGTCCTCCCCCAGGCCCCCAGCACCCTGTCCTCCCCCAGGCCCCCAGCACCCTCTCCTCCCCCAGGCCCCCAGCACCCTGTCCTCCCCCAGGCCCCCAGCACCCTCTCGCCCAGGTCCCCCAGCACCCTCTCCCCCAGGGTCCCCAGCACCCTCTCCTCCCCCTGGGCCCCCAGCACCCTCTCCTCTCCCAGGCCCCCAGCACCCTCTCCTCCCCCTGGGCCCCCAGCACCCTCTCCTCTCCCAGGCCCCCAGCACCCTCTTCTCCCCCAGGCCCCCAGCACCCTCTCACCAGGGCCCCCAGCACCCTCTCCTCTCCCAGGCCCCCAGCACCCTCTCCTCCCCCTGGGCCCCCAGCACCCTCTCCTCTCCCAGGCCCCCAGCACCCTCTCCTCCCCCTGGGCCCCCAGCACCCTCTCACCAGGGCCCCCAGCACCCTCTCGCCCAGGCCCTGGGGGAAGGAGCAGCTCAGCAGAGCCGAGGAGGGAGCCAGCCCTGGGGAGGCACCAGCTGGAAGGCCTGGGGCTCGCACCTGCTCCCCTCTCAGGGAACCTCCAGGTCTCCCCGGTGCTCACACTGAGAGCACAGTGGCCGGACGAGCAGGACGTCCCCACTCAGCAAGGGAGACGCAGCCGGGCAGGTGAAGTATGCCCACCGGCGGGCATCAGCACCCGCAAGATGCCAAGTCCTCAGCCAGGTTTCGAGGCCACGAGACGCCCTCCAAGCAAGGGGAGGCCCCAACGGGGGCGGCAGGCGCGTCCGGCCGCGAAATCAGACAGGGAGGGGGAGCGTCGCCGCGGGGGGTGGGCCTGGGCTGGGTGGGCAAGGGCGTGAGCTCAGGACGCTGCGGGGACCTCCCAGAAAGCTGCGCCCTCACTGCCCCTGGGAAAGAAGCGGGACCCCAGGCAGAGGAGACCCGGGAAGGAGGCGGGTGGGCACGGTAAGGATGGCAAGGGTGGCGCCCACGGCTGCCCCGCCCAGACTGAGTACAGATTGTTTGGGAGAAGCGAGTCTCCTTCAAGACACTGCTGGGTCTGTCACCAGCCTGCTGTGCCCGTTGGCCAGTCTGCAGTCGGGGTGCCAGGTGCCTGGTGACCCACCCCTGATCTTGCACCCGGTGTGGACGGGAGGGAGCCTGCGCACTGGCCCCCCACCCTCCAGCCATTCGCCCGCTGAGCCCTGGACACCTCGTGAGTGATGGGTCGGTGGGTGGGTGCATAGATGATGGGCGGACGGACGGACGGACGGATGAACGGACAAGGAGCCGTGTCTACTGAGATCCAGCTGCTGCCCCGTCCCCAGGAGCCTGACCAGGCCCCTCCGCACATGATAAATATTTATTTAAGGTTTTCCCAGTTGTCAGTGTGATAAACGGACCTTTGACAAAATCGATGAATCACATAAGCCCAGTTAATCTACAGGAGCCCCTCCCGAGGGCATGTCCCACTTTGCCTGCCACTCAGAGATCTGCGGGGGTCGAAGGTCAGTCCCCAATTACACCCAGGGCAGGGCTCGGCGGGCTCCAGGCGTCTGGGCCAGAGAAGGCACATTCCCGTCCGCGCAAGACGGGCAGGGGGACAGGGCCGGGGCTGTGCCAGGGTGGACAGGCGTCCCAGGGATGGGGACCCAGGCACAGAGGGAGGCCTGGGGAAGGACAAACAAGGACACGGCCTGCGTAGGTCAGCTCAGCCTCACCCCGCGTCCCGCTGGACCAGCTGCCTCCAGGCCGGTGGGGCAGGACCCAGCCCAGGACCAGACTCCTCAACTGGCTCAAAAGGCGCCCAGTTTGATCTTGCAAATCTGCCACCAACAGCTTCCCCTGGCAGGTGGCAGCGGGGCCGCTCCGGCCAGGCAGTGGGCGAGGGGCGGCCTAACTCTACTGGACAGGCTCCGGAAGGGCAGAGGGGCCTGGTCATCGCCTGTCTCCCTCCCCGTGGGCCCGTCCCTTCCAGAATGCGGCCAACCACGAGAAAGACGCGAGACGCACCCCGCCTGCGACGACGCCACGCACATAACCGCACACAAACCTCAGAGGAAACATCTGTGACAGACCCCAACGGGTCTATATTTAGAGCTGAACTTTCAGTCAAATATCAAGGAGTTCTGGAGCAGAATTCCTGATGGGCTGGTCCCACAGCGTGAGCCCAGAAAGCCAGCGGCCCCGCCATCTGCCCGCCTCGGGGTGGGTTTCCGCGCCGGCTCGCTCTGGAAGCCTCGCACGGTGTCCCCCGTCCAGGCAGGATGGAGAGCGGGAAGTGTCCACACATGGGGCCAGGGCTCCGAGGCCAGAGGGGCTGCCCGGGTCCAAAGTCCCAGGGGGTCCGCCTCCTGCTCCACGACACGCCTGGGGGGCGACCGCACCCCCGAGCCTGGGGCATGGAGGGCTTTGGGTGCTGCTGCTCAGGGGGACCCAGAGCAGCCGTGGGCTGAGGGGGCAGGACACCAACCGGCCTGTGGCTGCCCGAGGAGCACCAGCCAAAACCCAGGGTCCGTTCCCAGCAACAGGGCAGGCTGTGCGCAGGGTCCTGCCGAGTCCAGCTGTGCTCTGGAAGGGCAGCTTCACTCCCGGGCGGGGAGAAAGCCGGTGGGGGGGTGTCCCATCAGAGGACAGAGCCCTGGACCAGGACCCGGTGGTCCAGGCTCTGGGACCTGCTGGCCGAGCGGCCGGGGCAAGGCCTCCATCCCTCCCTCCCGCCCCCTCTCTCTCCCTGCCCCCTTCCCCACCCAGTGTGCATGTGTGGGTCCCTCCACAAGGGCTCACAGCCGATAGAGGCCTCTCCTTGGCAAGGCCTGGTGTCCCCCAGCCCGCACGGGGCCCTGCGGCGCCGGCCGGCTGAACATCCCACAGAAGTGTCTGCTCCGTGTCTCTGGGGACACTCAGCCCGGAGCCCTGCTGTCACCCTGTGTTCCCACAACTTGGACAGAAAAGTCGGAATTCACAGTTCTAGGTTCCCAGCAGGATCTGCCAGAGACAAGCGGGGTTCCCGGCGGTCCCGTCCCAGGTGCCCCACCCTCGGGCTGTCCCCGCGGCTCCCAGATGGTGAACTGACCGTTGGGAGTTCTCGGGCCGAGATCACTCTCCTTCCAAAGGCCGTCTTAGGAGCTTCTTTCCAACAGGTCCTTGGAGGCTCCTGCTCCTCCTGGGGGTCGGGACATGGGGACCACGCGGAGACACATATATTCTAACGTCCCGAAGCACCACGTCCTTCACTTACTAAGTGCGGGTCCTGCGGAAGCCCCGGGGAGGGGGCAGCCAGCACAGGGAGCCCGGCCCGCACGTGGCTGACGGTCTCAGGACCAACCAGGTGCCGTGCGGAGCTTGGGGGGGCCTCCAGCCGTTCAGAGGAGGCCCCAGAGGCGGGCGCATCCTCAGAGCACGTGGGACAGGCAGGGCCGCGAGGGGGGTGGCGACAGGCGGGTGAGCGGCAAGAGAAGCCACTGCCCCCACAGCCGTGTGCCCGATGGGCATCCACACGGGTGGTGCCATGGTGCCCCGCTTCTGACACCCGCTGGTCCACGTGCTCAGGTTATTTATTTATTTACTTTAATCTGCACCTGAGGATATTTTTTCCGTTGCTTTTCAGAAAGAGTGGAAGAGAGAGAGGGAGAGACATCAATTGGTTGCCTCCAGCAAGGGCTGGGGATCGAACCTGCAACCAAGGCACCTGCCCTTGACCAGGAATCGAACCTGGGACCTTTCAGTCGGTGGGCTGACGCTCTAACCACTGAGCCACCGGCCAGGGCTCAGCTTATTTAAATGCTCTTTACTCAGTTCCTTCCTAGGAGAAAGGGGTGCCGGGTGGCACCTCTCAGGGTGTCACAGCCTTGAGTGAGTCACTGGGTGTGAGTCACCTGGACCGGTGCCTGGAGCCTAGTAAGCTGTCAGGGCGCCAACAACGGGAGGAGCGCACGCGCTCGGCCGGTGGGCACGGCCCTGTCCATCCCGACCGTGTTCGGTCCTTGCACCCTCGGCACACACAGGAGCTACGGCTCTGTCACGGTCAAGGCCACACGGGGAGCGAGGGCCAGAGATGGAGCCCAACCCAATGTCTCCCTCCCGGCCACGCTGCCCAAGCCCCTGCCCCCGCTCCAGGCACCCCCGTCTGTGTTGTCATCTCCAGAAGGATGGGCAGACGTGACAAGAGCCAGCCAGACCCCTTGGTGACACCTGAGCCACTGTGGTTCCATTCCTATAACCTGCTGGGCTCCACGTCACCTGTGTCCACATGGGGGGGTCACGAGGTGTGGCCAGTTTCTGAATGAGTCCAGCTTATGGCTCCATCACTAAGGAGCCACCGGGCTAGGAAAGCTAGTGACATGGACTTTCTCAATTCCACGGGGAGGGGGCACACACACACACATCGTGGCCACCTCACAGCAGCGGTTTTCAAACTTGTGTGAACATCAGGCCACTGGGGAGAGGTGGGGGACCTGGGCCACCAGGAGTTTCACATTCAGGGGGTCTGGGTGGGGCTGGCGCCCGCATTTCTGGCACGCTCCCAGCCCACGCCCAGCAGCCGGTCCTAGGATCCAGGCCGAGGGCCATGGCATGAAAAGGCTTCAAGATTAAGCAGGACATTACCCACAAGTGGCCAGCAGGGCTCCCACGTGGCGGGGCTTCTTCAAACCAGGGGTCGGGGTCGGCTACTGTACAGCTACCACCTAAGTAAGTCTCTCGTTGCCCCAATGCTGCCCCGGCGACGCCTGCCAAGTCCAAGGACCCCCACCGCCCTCTCCTCGGGCAGCTCCGGGGCCTAGAACATCCCAGACAAACGTCTTCACTTCCCCAAAGGCACATCTCGAAAGGCAAAGTGACGGAAACTCCAGTGTCAGGGCTGGACCGTGGGGGACCCCATACTGGGAAGCTGCCCTAATGGGTCCAAACCATGGGGACCAACATCCCCCACGAACAGCTCAGGGATCCCCTGGGTCCAGCCCCTGGGCTCAGCAGGGGAGGGTCAGGGCGGGGTCCTGACTCCCCCAGGCGGGGGGCGTTGGCCACGTTCCCCGGCGGGTCTCCCCGTAGGTGGCCAGGCTGCGGGGCTCCCGCCTTTTCATTGGAAAGTGGAGATACCATCAGACATTTTGATCATTTCTATTTCTGTGTCTACACTTCAATTTTGGCAGCACTCTCCTGGGAGCTGGGAAAACACATTTTCTCTACCATTTTTAATGTTCTTTTATTTATCAAACTTAGCTCCTCGTTTGGTGGATTGAAACAGACTTGGACCGAGTCTGCAAAAACAAACTCCTTTAAAACAAGACAAAGACTGAGACTGGCCAATTGGCTACTTTCAGTCCACGGCCAGCTGAGCGAAGGCGGGCGGCTGGCACAGCCCACGAAGATCGAGGCCCTGGGGCTTCTCGGGGCCCCCAGAGCCAGTGCCCCCAGCGTCACCGGGCGCTCTCCCAGCCCCCCAAGCAGGCCGAGCCTCCAGGAACCTCAGGAGCGGTGGTCCCCCTGGGCAGGACCTGCCCTAGGCCCACAGACCCTGGAGCCACCCATGCCCAAGCCAGCAGGGCACCGGCCCTCACTCACTCGTGCACCCCGCAGACTCTGAGCCCCTCCGCCCTGCAGACCCTGGGGTGCAAGCCTGTTAACACAGCGCCTCTAACAGGGACGGACATGGGGACGGCGCTCTGAGCTCCTTGGGGTGCGGGGCTGTCACACTGCAGTGATCGCCTCCTCCGCAGGCTCGGGGGCCCCACAGCCACAGCCCCCCCCAGCCCCCACCCCGCTCTCCTCACTGCACGGCCCGTCCGCGCGGAGGGCCTGCCCGGGCCCCGCCCTGCCTGTTTCGGGAGTGGGCCCTGACGCTCAGAGGCTCAGATGCTGGGGAGCAGGGCCAGCCTCCGAACTTCCTCCCTGTCCCAGCCCCCACCCCCCTCATTCCCTGGCCACAAACAGTCCTTAAGCACCTACTGTGTGCTGGGCTGTCTGTGGGGTGTTAGGGACACAGACACTGGGGTGCTGCCCTCTTGGGGATCACATTTGGTGATGATGCCAAGAAGCCAAGTCACAGTAAGTGAGCCCTGGGGGGGTGCGGTCTGGCTGAGGCAGGGGCTTCAAGGGCATTCAGGCAAGAAGGGCAGGTGGCAATGAGGAAAATTGTCCCTAGAACATTAAAACCGAGAGGCCTTGAGCAAGTGGTGGCCGTGGCCGTGGCCATCGCTGTCGCTGTGGTGAGGACGGGCCTCAGGAGCCAGTGGAGAGGCCGGGGAGGGACAGAGAGAGGATGGCACGTCCTAAACACGTCACCATGTCCCAAGGACAGGAAAACTCACTCAGAACCTAATGTCGGGAGCAAGCCGGGCCGGTCCAGGTCGTCACTTCTGGGATCTGTTCCCTAGCGGTCTGACCTGGCGGCCCTTCCCCTTCATCCCTTAGAGAAGGTCACGCCGGGGCCCAGCTACTGTCCATTGAAGAGAAAGGCCCCTGAGCCCCATTCCTCCCGTCCTGACCCTTTGGGACTGGGGTGGACGGCAGTGGGTTCAGGACGTCAGCTCCTGTGAGCCGACCCCCCCGATTCTCTCAACTGGATCTCAACAATCCCCCCAAGCCTGTTTCTGTCCCCCCCAGCCCCCCTCCGTGGTGCTGACATCCTCATGGTGGTCACAGACGTGGGAGCTCAGGAAGCCTGACAGGCGGCTCCTCCAGGCCCAGATGGGGACAGAGACCCGTGGGTGTCCTCAGTGCCGAAGGAGCAACACAGGATGACCGGACAACGTGTCGGACGGACAGACGCAGCACCTCCTCGACGCTGATGCTAAACGCTCGCAAGTGAGCAAAGCAGGTAGAACTGCAGCCACCTAAACAGCTGGTGCCCGATCCTCTCCCCGGGAGGAAGCTGGCGTGGTGTTAATGTCATTAACACTGTTGTCACCCCTCCTGGTGCCGGCTGCTGCTCATTTGAATAAATCCCAAATTAGCATTCGATGCCGAGGTCTGCATATTTCACTAAAACGCTGTCTTGTCAGATGTCACCTCCGATGACGGGCTGATGGAGTCCCTGCCAGACCGAGGACAGGCCCTGGAGGGAAGGCAGCAGCTGGAACCGTCCCCGAAACACGGGAGGCCACGGCCCCGTGCCAGTTGGCCCCCCCTAAAATGGGCAAATCGCTCACCCTGCCTCTTCCTGGCCAACTGTCCTTGGATGCACCCCCGGCCCGGGTCCCCACTCCCGGCGCGAGCCCCTTCCCAGGGCTCCTGAGAGGGCCAGAGCTGCACGTCCACACGTCAACCCCGGTCCCCGGGCACCACCTGGCAGCTCTTCGTAAACGCTGGTTCTGTTACTGGTGGTGGGCATGGTCCAACCGGCTCCCGCTGAGGGACCGGCCAGCGCGGGCTCACAGCTCCTCCTCTGAGCCACGGGAGCCCAGGCCGAGGTCACGGGTTTCACAGCACATCGGTGGCTAAATCCTGAATGACCTACGACAACCCTCCCCGGCCCTTGCTGAACCTCCGGCCCCTGCTTAGCCCAGTCCTGGGCTTCCTGCTGATTTGGGACCCTGCAGTGTCCCCATGGAAAACCGCTTTTGGTTTCTTGTTACCCAGCACTGGGCTAAAACACCCCTCCTGGGAGTGGCCCTCCTGGAACCCTGCTCCCCTGCGGCAATTGTTTGATGGGACTGTCCAGCTACCAGGTGTACCTGCTGCAAACTTACCTACTTGCTCCGAGGAGCAGGAGCCCCTCCCCGCAGTGAGGCTCCTGTCAAGCTGAGAGGTCCTGGTGCCCTGGCCTCAGGGGAACCCCAGCACCAGCTGGGCTCTCGGGAGCCTCTTCCCGTCTCGGCCCGGGTCCCCATTCCCCGCCATGGCAAGGCCAGCCCGGAGCCCGGCGTGTGGAGCAGGGCGCAGTGGGTGCTCTGGGCCTCTGCATGGCTCCCTACGTGCTCGCAGCTTCCCAAGGCCTCTGTCCGCTCCAAACAAATAAACCAGAGGCTGGGAGGAAAGGCGGATTGACAAGGGGCACCCACCTAAACGAAACTGGTCTCTAGGACAAAGCAACATCATAATTCTCTGTTTCACGCCAGGTGCCAACAGGGAAATCAGGGAGCACGTCCTGCCCGGGAAACAAGAACAGCCCGGTCCCGCGGCGGCTCCGCCCTGCGCACCCCCAGGGCTCGGCCACGCGAGGGCCGCACAGCTGCTCATGTCCTATTACGATGCTTTCTTTGCCTCGGATTACCTGGCAAATAAACCGATTTGGGGTCTCACTGGGGTCTCTCTGGACCCCTCTCCAGGGCCTGGCTGAGCGGCCATGACTTCATTTCCATACAGCCAGCCTCCTTGTGAGATGGAGAAACGTCTCCATTTACCAAGAAGGCGAGGCCTGGGAGCGGCATTGCTCGGCGGGTCCCAGGAGGCCCGGGTGCAGGCCCCTTCTCTCTGCGAAGCCGGCCTGGCCTGACTGGGGCAGGGAGATGCTGCTTCTTGCCCAGAGGTCCCCAGGCCCCGTGTACCGGCGGGCTTCACAGAGGAGGGTGCGTCCCCCGAAGATTTATTCACGCCTGACCGTGTGAATCTTCTGCACACTTTATAAAACATACGCTGAAGAGACCCAAACGGGGGGAGGCAGTAAACGTGGCAGGACTTGCGCTTCCTCCGTGGGCCCCGTGGCTGGGCTCTGGAGGCGTGGAGGCCACCGCGGGCAGACGGGACGTTACCATCCACCCCGATGGCCATGCAGTGAATGGGCTATTTCTCTGCCCCATGGTGTCGGCTGGGCCAGGAGACGCCCTCTGGCAATGGACTGGCAATGGGTGTGAGCCAGGCAGGAGCCCCGGGTGAGCCCGTGTGCTCGAGTGGGGTCTCCTGTGGGCCCGTGATTTACATGAGAAGGACACGCGGGGGAGTGAGGTGCAGACGCAGGAGGAAGGCCCGACCCCCGCCTTGCCTGTGTGCATGTGTGCGGGTGTGTGTTTGTGTGTGTGTGTCTGTGTTTGTATGTGTGTGCACATTCAATGTACATGTATATGTGTGAGTGTAAATGTATGTGCATGTGTGTCAGTGTAGGGCATGTGTGTGCATGTGTGTGTCACTGTGCGTGCATCAGTGCGTGTGCGTGTGTGTGCGTGCATGCATGTACAAGTGTGTGCCCAGGGCGGGCCCATGAAGACACCGTCCTGCACTCGCATATGGACAGTTGCCTCTGCCAAGTTTCCGGAGGAGAAGCCACCGGAAGCTGAAAGTGCTGCTGATTCAGCTCTGCTGCGAGGATCGGGGAGGGGAGGGCGCCCCCGAGTGCCGTGCGGGTGCGTGTGCGCACGTGTGTGCGTGTGCGGTTAATTCGCGCAGGGACAGCGCCTTGGGGCCCCGCCCCGAGGACCGGCGCTGCTGGCCCAGGATGCGGCAGCTTCACGGCGCCCAGGGCCCCTCCGCCCCGTCCCAGACCCACCCGCCGGGCAGGCAGGCGGGAGGCGGGGCCCGCGGGCCCTGGGGCGGGGCTGCCCCGTCACATTTTATGCCTGGCGTCTCCAAACGCACACGCCCGACAGTCACAAAATCAAAAGACAAGTTACGACGGGCCTCTGTGATGAGAGAGAAAATATTTAAAGGCAAAGAAGTCATTTTAAAAAGCTGCAAGGACAGCTCGACGTCTCCCTCCAGCCCGGCTCACGGCTGACGTCATCGCCGGTTCTTCTAATGACACATTCAAGAGACAGAGGGAAACGGGGTACCCGTCAGCTCGGCGTTCAGAGCAACACGTTCTGCCGGCGGCGTTGAGCGCACCCCTCCCGAGCGGCGCCGCCCTGCCTCCCCCCGAGTCGCCCCGCGATCCCCTCGCTGCTCCCCGATGAGAACTCGCGCGTCCACGTGGCAACGGCACCGGGACCCGTCCCTGCTCGCGAGGACGGCGAGGAGGGAGCAGTGGGCCGTGCCCCGGGAGCCCGGCGGCGGGCACCGCCAGTCGGCTGTGCAAAGCGGGCGACAGACGCCGCGGCTCGGGCCCGTCCTGCCCCTCGGGGGGCGGACGAGGGGCTCTGGGGGCTCCTGGGCCCCGGACGACCGCCGGCAGGCGTGGCTGTGGGACACGTGGCCACTGCGCTTGCTCCCGCCCTGTCTGTTGGGAAGGATTTGGGGTCGGCTGTCCACGTGCAACGAGGGCCCCGAAGCGGGGCTCACCTCAGCTCCTGGAAAGGAGGCAGGGACGTCCCCGCCAGCACACACGGCACAGCCGGGGTCCCCGGCCTGGGGGCACCGGGACGGGGCCCTCGGGTCTGTGCAGAGAGGCCGTGGCGCGGAGCCCTCCCGCCCGCAGGTGGCCGAGCCGCGCAGGGAATGCTGGTGCTCAGGTCCCGAAAGCCACACAGGGTGTCCCCCGGGTCCTTAGCAAGGGCCACCTGGAGCCCGTCCAGCCGACTGTGACCTGGGAGGCCCCCAGCTGGGACGAGAGCCCTCCGAGCACCGGCTGGGCCAGAGGCGTGGGGCGAGCCAGGCGTGGGCAGAGCTAGGCGCAGGGTGAGCGAGGCCTGGGGAGAGGGAGGCGCGGGGTTTCTTTGGGAACAATGATCTCATCGGCCCCCACAGCTCAGGACACCAGACAAGTCCTGTACCCCTCCCCAGGCAGGCCCCCACATTCACGTCAGGTAGAAGCCTGGTTTGAAGGACATGGCACCGCGCCCAGGGTGTCCAGGCGACTGAGTCAGCGGCTGTCCCCCCCTCGACCCCCCCCGCGCTGGCCCACGTGCCTCCCCGCGCCGGCCTGGGTCACATTATGGCAGAAACACGATCCCCAGGCAGATGAAGGCTGTGTTCCCCCAAACCCTGTGCGTGAATGTTCGTCCCTGCCCCACGCCGGAGGCAGCCAGGTGTGCTTGGAGGGGCGAATGGGCAAACCCTGGGGCCCCCACACAGCACAACACCGCTCAGCAAAGGGACAGCTGTGGTCCACGCCAACGCAGGGGCTTCGTGTGGAAACAGGAGGCCGGTCTCCATGCACAGCCACGACCTGGGCCAGTCCAGGCCGGGGTCAGCAGGAGCCTGCGCTTGTCACCTCACCCCTCGGGAAGGTCCACAGAGGTGGGTCCACGTGGCAGGCGGGTGACAGAGACCCGCGGTCACGCTGTGTGCGGCCGGGACCGTGGCCTCCAGCTCGCCGCCCCCGGGACGCCGGGTCTCCTGAGCCATAGCCCATCCGGCCCGGGGCCCGCATCAGACGCTCCGAGCCGGGTCCCGGGACCCGAGCATGATCGCCTGCCACGCGATTGCATAAAAAATAGATTAGGGCGTTAGGACCAGAGTTATTAAAAGTGAAAAATCCTCCCAGAGACGGGCAGGGATGCTCGGAGCCTGTGTCTCCTACAAATACGTAATGAAATTTAAATTGAATCTTGGTTTAAAATCATTTACCTTTTGACACTGCGTATCAGTACACTCCACGTCGGCTGGGGAAGCAAACAGCCTCTCAAGCAGAATGAAAAATTACTCTGTCTCTTTTGATTCCATGTTAATTTTCAAATTTAAACGACCCCAGAGCTCTCAGCTCGGGTTCGGCCCTGAAGAGCTGTTTTCTGGGCGAGGCCCCGGCCGTCGCGGGCACCCTCCTGGCCTGCACCATGGACTCAGGGCGGCCTTCCCGGGCCCGGGATGGGTGCTGGGGACCAGCCGCCTCACCATACGGGGGGAAAAGTGGTGCTCCTGTTGTCCTGGGCCCCCGCCCCTCCTGGGGGTGCAGGCACGACCTCCCTCGCCCCTGAAAACGCATCCAGTTAGGAGTGAGAGCGTCCTCCCATCTCGGAGGAACTGTCCCCACCGCACTGTGGGGGATGCTGGCAGAACCCCCTTAGCTTTATGGGGTCCTTGGTACAATCATTTTCTTCGGGGGGGGCCTAGTTTTCTCATCTGTAAACATAAGCACCCAGCCCGCTGGCCTCTAAAGGACACCGTGGCTTTCAGGGTTCCAGGGTGGGACTTGTGGGGACAATAGGATGCCTGTTGGGCTGGAGGGGTGCCTGGCCCATTCTGTCCACACCCAGGAGCCACTGCTGGGTCACCGTGTCCCTGTGAGGTCCCAGATGGCGATGACAGTGATGGGGATGGATGGGGACAGTGGCCAGGCAGCCCTTCAGGTGGGTGCAGCTATGACCACGTCACTCACTTGTATGAACCCACTGAGGCCACCCAAGGAGCCCTGGGGTAAGTGTCCCTCAGCTCCTACCCGCTACACAGATGGGTAAGGCCTGGGAGGCTGAGCGCTCTGACCCGCTGAGCGGTCACTGACTGTCCCAGCCAAGAACCAGACCAGCCTCCGCATGTCTGAGACCGGGACCCAAACGCCCGTGTCCCTCTGGCTGCCACTGGGGCCCAGAGGTGGGAGTTCTCTTGTTTTGGAGCAGATGAGAATGAGCGGCCCTACCCGCCAGCCAAGCTCAGGGGGCCCTCGGCCAGCCCTCCGCGCTGGGCACAGGCCTGCTGCTCCCCACGGTCACGGGCAGGAGGGGCAGACGCCTGGTCACAGCTGCTGATGGACAGCCTTGGATTCCGTGCCAGCCTTGCGTGAGGACCTCGGGCGGGTCCCCCAAGCCTGAGTGCTCACTCAGCTGTGCAGAGGCGACTTGGGGGACACTGTCCCATGTCACAGGTAAGAGAACCGAGCCCCAGGAAGAGAAGCCTCCGCCTGGGCTCCCAGGACAGAAGGACAGTCAGTCTCAAATCCGAGTCCTCGGCTCCCAGGTCCCGTGCTGTTCCCAGGATCAGCCCGGCTCTGGGCTCTGAAGAACAGAAAGGGAACAGAGAGCTGGCCTCAGACCTGAAGCCCCCGGGGAGCGGGGGACTCTGCGGGCCTGGGCGGTCTTCCTCAAACCCTATTCAAAGGCTGGGCCCGCTCGTCCAGCCCCTTCTGACCGTGGCTGACGTCCAGGGGAGATGGGGGCCCGGGCCCCTTTCGAGGCCCTGCTGCTATTTCTTAATTAGCCAAACGGACAAAGGGGCCTTTCATGAGGCCTGTCCCCTGCGCTGTCACATGTGAGCGTCACTGGGCTGGAAGACAGAGCAGGCTTTGCCAGGACTTCACCCCGGTGCTGCCCCTCAGAGAAGACGGGCAGGGAGAGAGGAGGGGGGGAGGGGAGGGAGGTGGCCTGGTCCCGAGGCTGTGCCTGGCCCCGAGGCTGTGGCCTGGTCCCGAGGCTGGGCCTGGCCCCGAGGCTGTGGCCTGGCCCCGAGGCTGTGCCTGGCCCCGAGGCTGTGCCTGGCCCCGAGGCTGTGGCCTGGTCCCGAGGCTGTGCCTGGCCCCGAGGCTGTGCCTGGCCCCGAGGCTGTGCCTGGCCCCGAGGCTGTGCCTGGCCCCGAGGCTGTGGCCTGGCCCCGAGGCTGTGCCTGGCCCCGAGGCTGTGCCTGGCCCCGAGGCTGTGCCTGGCCCCGAGGCTGTGCCTGGCCCCGAGGCTGTGGCCTGGCCCCGAGGCTGTGGCCTGGCCCCGAGGCTGTGCCTGGCCCCGAGGCTGTGCCTGGCCCCGAGGCTGTGCCTGGCCCCGAGGCTGTGCCTGGCCCCGAGGCTGTGCCTGGCCCCGAGGCTGTGCCTGGCCCCGAGGCTGTGGCCTGGCCCCGAGGCTGTGGCCTGGCCCCGAGGCTGTGGCCTGGCCCCGAGGCTGTGGCCTGGCCCCGAGGCTGTGGCCTGGCCCCGAGGCTGTGGCCTGGTCCCGAGGCTGTGGCCTGGCCCCGAGGCTGTGCCTGGCCCCGAGGCTGTGGCCTGGCCCTGAGGCTGTGCCTGGCCCCGAGGCTGTGGCCTGGTCCCGAGGCTGTGGCCTGGCCCCGAGGCTGTGGCCTGGCCCCGAGGCTGTGCCTGGCCCCGAGGCTGTGGCCTGGCCCCGAGGCTGTGCCTGGCCCCGAGGCTGTGGCCGGGCCCCGAGGCTGTGCCCTGGCCCTGAGGCTGTGCCTGGCCCCGAGGCTGTGGCCTGGCCCTGAGGCTGTGCCTGGCCCCGAGGCTGTGGCCTGGTCCCGAGGCTGTGCCTGGTCCCGAGGCTGTGGCCTGGCCCCGAGGCTGTGCCTGGCCCCGAGGCTGTGGCCTGGCCCCGAGGCTGGCCGAGGCAGAGACCCGGCCGGCGAGCCCGCCCTCCGACCCAACTGCTGCCACTGGGCACAGGGACCCAGTGTCCAGGCCGCGGACAGGCTGCCCCCAGCGCGGGGCTGCTTCCCACTGGGACACGACGCAAGGCCTCGAGGGCCCAGCGCCAACCCCGGGCAGCAGCCCCGGATATCTGTGCTGTCACCGCAGCCGTCGGGGTTCTGGGCACAGCCACAGCACTAGCCCCGGGCCTGGCCGGTCAGAGCCGGGGCCTGCACCCCCCACGCTCATCTCAGCCCCAGCCGGAGGCGACCCTCAGCATCCCAGAGGCAGGCGGGAGGCAGGGTGGGGCGAGAGCACCCCGGGAGGTGGTGGGTGGGTGGGTCAAGGAGGGCTACTCCCTGGTGCCCAGGGGTCTCCCCCAAGGTCAGGCACACCTGGGCATCGGGGCAGCGGGGCCCAGAGCACAGCCCCGGTCTGTTTGCCTGTTGGGCCGAGAAGGGAGGGACGCATGTCTGCAGTGCCCAGAATCCCCGCTGGATGCCCAGAGCTCTCTCCACCTTCGCTTCAAAAGGGCTGTGAGGTTGGGGGTTCCTGGGGGCTTCCAGGGGCCAGAAGAGGTGCCGGGCAGTGACCGCTAAATGGGTACGGGGTTTCCTTCAGCGTGATGACCTCTAGAACCCGACAGGGATGGTGGCCATGTGACCCTGTAACAAGCTAAACACGTAGGAGACTCGCACACTTTACAACGGCTGATTCTGTTGATGTGAATTCCACCTCGACACAAATTCTTTAAAAGCCCTGAGGTCAGCCAGGCTCTGAAAGAGCAGGCGAGGCTGCGGGCACTTCCCGGCGGACCCCTGGGCCCCTGCTCACCCCCCACATGGTGCACAGGCCTGGCCTAGGTGCAGCCACCGGCCCCCAGAAAGCACCGGCCCTCGTGGTGGCCGCCTCTCCTCCGTCGAGGGTCGGGCATCCCGAGGGGCCAGCTCTGCCTCTGAGCCCAATGGCCCTGAGACACCGGGACAGTGGAGGATGCCAGGGGCTCCGGGCAGGCTGCACAGCGCCAGGGAGAGGCCGTCCGACCGTGTCCCGGGCCCTGGCGGGGAAAAGGCCTGCCAGCTCCTGCCGAGAGCCGGGGGTTGTCCCCTCCTTCAGCTGCTAACGCCACCCCGGGGCATGATGATCCAACATTACACTCACTTAAGTTCCACCAAAGCCGAGTGGCCCGGAGGCCTCGGTGACGGGAGACTGGGAACAGCGAGACACAGCGGGCGCGAGGGAGCACTGCGCCGAGATCACCGGGAAGGGTATTAGCAAAAGCCGTTAATATGTAGTTAAAAAATTCCTAATCTCCGCGAGCATATGCCATTCCCCCTAATTTTGATCAACTTAAATGTAAAACGTCTCCATGCCTGCACTCGGGTTTTGCCACCATCTGGTTTAATTAGTCCTCGGGTAGCAGCCACGGCGCTAATGGGGACACCGCCGGGCCAATCGCAGGGCGGCTGCTGTGGCGTCTTTCTCCAAGGTTGTCTCTCCTCAGCCTGCTGATGGGGAGGTCAGGTGGAGGTTGGGGGGCGGCAGGCCCGGGCTGTGAGGCTGGGGGCTGGCGGGACGGCTGCCAGGGTGGCCCTGGGCAGGGCGGGGTCTCTGTGCTCAGACCCCAGGAAGAAGGCACCACCCACAAGGACTGGTAGAGCCTCAGGAGGCCTGGGATGGGAGTCCCTGGGGAGCCCGGGCCCCCCCACTTGGTGTCAGTTCTTCCTTCAGACTCTGAGGCAAGGGCTTAGTGAAGAGTGGGTGGGAGGGCTGAGTGGGACCCCTCTTACAGCCTGGGGGGTTTCACCCTAGAAATGGAACTAAGAGGGCCGACCTGCCTGGTTTTGGGGGTGAGAGACTTGTCAAGGTGCCAGCGCAGCCCTGTTCCAGCTGCCTGAAGGCTCTGAGACGAGTCCTGTTCCCTTGTTGCCATGTCTGCTGGGAAGCTCAGAGCTAAGATTTGTGCTCAGTCCCAGGAGCTCCCTACAGCCCAGGCTGACGATTCTCAGCTGGGATGAGTCCCCTGGCCGGCAATGGGGCGGGGCTGGCCCAGCACAGATCCACCTGGGAGGACCCTCAGGACCCTGGCTGTGCTGCCTCAAGATGCTGGGCCAGGTCCTCGGAGCGGCAGCCGACCACACGTCCCCTCGACTCCAGCTCGCTCCTGGGGAACGAGAGATCACTGCCACCCCATCTCACGTTGCACTGCCCACGGGAGACCGCTGACCCCACAGTGACACCCGGAGAGCCCACACCCAAGGGCAGGAGAGGTGCCCCCGACTGCTGAAGTAAAGCAGTAAGAGATGATGGTTTCCAGAGATGGGTTAATCAGTCTGACACTGCCTGGGGACTGTAATACAGAAGCAATCAGCTGGCCTCCTCACCAAGGTGAGACGCCAGGAACGTGTCACTGATCCTCCAGCGCCCCCACCGCCTCTCCTAACTTACTGTTGTTACAATCATCTGATGAAGGTTTTGCAATCCGGAGTTTCAGGGGAGACCCAGGCCTGCGCCAGCCACCTGCGGGAGCTTTGGGGCCACCCGGCCGGCAGAGTGAGGGGCTTACCGAGATCGCCCCTGTGTCCCTGAGAGAAGCACCCAGTTTTGACTGAGTCTCGGCAAGGGCGTTTTATAAAATTAAAGTTGGGAAAGGGTTTTTCGGCAGAGCTGAGAGGACAGGCCCCTGGGCAGACGCAGGGCCCCGGGAAGGATGACCCTTTAAGGCACCAGCCGGGCACCAGCGAGGATGACGCGGCCCACCTGCCGGGAAGTGCAAGGCACCTGACCCCGTGGGAGCGTGGGAGCAGGAGCCTCGGAGGCCTGCGAGAAGCGAACCCTCCGGAGGCCACGCCGGCCTCCCTGCCTGAAGCTGGGGGCAGCCCCTCACTCCTGTCCGTGGGAAACCGAAGCACCTGGAGGCGTGAGGGGCCGAGGGGGAGACGGTCCATCTGGGCACCACTGTGTGTTTAGGGTCCTGGACAACCCTAAAATTGCTGGGTGTCACTCAACAGCACATCTACATGACAGGTGAATGCAGTGCAGCCGTGGCCAGGACACACCTCCTGTGTCCCCCCACTCACACCAGCGGGCTCTCGTGGGCCGGACACCCACCTGCCCAGTGCCTGGAGACGGTGCTCAGCACTCACCATGCCACTGGCCACCCGGAACCTCTGAGGAACCCAAACTATGATGGGGTCACGCGGGCACCTCTCCTGCAGCCCACAGGCCACCTCGGATGAATTGTGTGCAGAGCGCGCCCGGGCTGCGGTGACACTGTGCCCTCCCATGCCAGGCACAGTGACAAGCTCTAGTGTCCTTCAGCCTCTGTTACGGGCAGCCTGGTGCCTGGTCCCTGCGCCCAGAGGCCCGACCTGCCCCAGGTAGGGGCAGTTAGAGCTAAGGGAAGGTTGCCCTTTATCTGCAGTTGGACGGAGGAGCGGACCCCGCCCTGGGCACGCGCTTCCTCCCGCTGGGAGGCAGCCCCGGGCCCTCCGGATGGTATGGGGCCCGGCGGGCAGGGCGCCCTCTGGCCGGGCCAGTGAGCAGCGGGGTGGGGCCCACGGCCAGCCCCTGCCCTGCCTCCGCCTCCGCCTCGTCACGCTCACCTCTCGGGGGTGGCAGAGACCGCCAGGCACCTGAGAAAATGAAGGTCTCGCACCACCTCCGTGAGGACGGCATCGGGCGGGGCTGCCTGCGCCAGCCCCACGGTCCCCGGGCTTCGGAGCTGCAGGGGGCAGGCGGCCAGGGCCGGCTGTGCTGTGCGGGCTTCATGCTCCCCTGGTCTGTGAGGCGCCTCCCTTCCCCTCTGGAACCTCAAGACGGAGACGAAGCGAGACCAGAGCGGACGCCGGCCTCCTTCAGCGAGCGCGCTTCTCTCGCGTGCACTTAGCGTGCGTTCTGGGTAACATGCAGTCTTTTCAGACGGGAACGTGGTTTGTCCTGTGACCGTGGCCTGTCCCCAGACCCGAGTGCGCCGAGACAGATGGCAGCGGCCCCTGGCTGCCCACGCCCAACGTCCCGATGCTTCGGTAACAAGTTTTGCCCTTAGTCTGGGGGCTCATGTCTCCCAGGGCGGGGCTCAGAAGGCTTCTCGGGTTCCCTGGCGTGCGCCTGCCCAGGGCCCAAGTCCTGAGAACACTGTGCGGAATCCGTGTGGTTTGGGAGGAACAGGGGAGCAGGACACAGGCCCCTGCCCCTGGGAAGCAGAACTTGGAGGTCCCCACACACCTGGCATGACACAGCACCTCCACACCGCGGGCGCGGCCAGCCAAAGGGACCGCACGCCGCCCCGTCTCACGATGGCCCTCCTCGGGGAGGCCGAGACTCCGGCAGCCGTGCGGGCTTGTCCCTGCCAGCCTGAGACAGGAAGAGCTCGGGCGAGGCGACGGGCCCTCCTGAGCAGGGAACACCTCTGTCTCCCCGCAGAGTTCACCCCGATAGCCGATGGGCTCCCCAAAGTGAAGAAGAGAGACAAGATGCCAACACAAAGTGCATAGAAAGGCTCCCCATGGCTCCCGTGGCTCGTCCTGTGGCTCCCGTAGCGCCTCCTGTGGCCACAGTGGCGCAGCCCAGGAACATCAATTAGGGCCAATTAATTAGCGCGAGTCCTCTGCAGCCCATTAACGGTCCTTAGCCGAGTTCCCGAGGTGCCATCTGGGATGCACGGCTGCGGGAGGAAAATGAAGTAAAAATAGAGCTGACGTGGTTTTCGAAAGTCCAGCCACTTTTAAAACAGCTTCCGAGGCATCAGCACTTTGGCTTCTAGAAAATCGTGATATGAAGGCTCCGAGGCTTCAGGCCACGGCAACTTTCCTCAATGTTTGATAAAACCAAAACCACACATCCGATCTTGAAAAGACAAAGGCTTCCCGCCCCCCCTTCCCTCTGAGACCCCTCAGTCTGTTCCAGGCTTCTATGTCTCTGGATCTGTTTTGTTCATCAGTTTATTCTGTTCATTAGATTCCACGTATGAGTGAGATCACGTGACACTTGTTTTTCTCTAACTGGCTCATTTCACTCAGCATAATATCTCCAGGCCCCACCATGCTGTCCCAAAGGGTAGGAGAGCCTTCTTTTTCACAGCTGCATAGTATTCCACGGTATAAATGGACCACAAAAAAAGGGGACATCTGTAATACTTTCAACAATAAAGATAAATAAATAAATAAAAAACAGAAAAAAAATTTAAAAATAAACCACAAACTCGCTTCTCCCCCAACATCATCCTGATATCTGTTAAGAGGAGGCCGCGGGCCCGCACGATGCTCCATGGGTTTACCGGGCCGGGAAGACTCCTCCGTCATCACGTTATCCAAAGGATTTTAAACACGAGTGTGTAAGCTCAAAGCCAGTTACCGTGTAATTCTGGTCTAGATTTTCCTAAATCTCAGGTGAGACCTGGAGCAGAGACGAGAAGAAGCTGCCACCACGGCTGTCGGCGAGGACACTGAGCCACCCTGGCAGCCTGACGTCCAAGACACAAAGTCAGGCAGGTGGGGCTGGGTAGGGTGCCCCGGCCGCCTGCCCCATCTCTGCAGGACCCCATTCTGGTGCCACCGGTACACCTGGGTGCACGATGGGGCTGTGTCCCCTGCCCTGGAGGGGCCCACACGGTGGACGGCAGCCCAACATCGACATGACAAGGGACAACAGTGACCCTGGAGCACAGCCGGCTGGCCCAGCCCTCCCCCAGCTCACACTGGGACCTCCTGCGCAGGGAAGGGAGGACCTCTCAGGTGCCCCAGCTCTGTCTGGCTCTTGTTGCCCCAGCCATGGCCATGGCATCACCCCAGCCCAGGACACCCTCGCAGTTAGATTGCCCAGGTCTGGAGGGTGAAGGCCTCCTACCTGCAGCCAGTGCTTATCTGCACCTCTGATGCGCATGCACCTTTCCAGCCATGCCCCTCGTGTCTGGGCACCCCCTGTCCCTGCACCCTGAGAGGATCTGCTCTGCACCCTTCCTGCCACCAGACACCTCCTGCATCCCTAAGATGATCATCCGGGGCTAAAAGAGTGAGGTCAGCAAGCTCAGCCCCCGAGAAGCAGCTGTGTCTCTGGGCCTACAGCCCATGCCTACACCAGGCAGCCCCCTCCCCGGACACATGAGGCTGGACAGAAGGGCATCCAGGCGGGCCGGAGCATCTTTGCTCCAGCGTGGTCTGCTGAGCACACCCAGCCGCAGGACCTGTGTGAAGGGGGGGAGGGGTGTGTGTGCATCTGAGCGCACAGGTGCCGAAAACTGCAGAGGCCTGCACAGCTAGCGGTCCTGGGGCTGATCACAGCTGGTGCTAGAGCCTGGCCTGGGCGCCCAGGAGCCATGAGCGCAGGTGCAGGCCCAGGGCCCAGGGCCCAGGACAGAAGGCCTCTCTAGTCAGTCCGTGCATTTCCACCACCAAGCCTCCCCCATCCAACGCCTGAGTGGGTCCTGCGGGCAGGGAGGGGCTCACCAGGAGGAGGCACAGTGACCCAGGTGGGGGGCTGCAGCTCACAGGAAGCCTGTGTGGGACACAGCAGTGGCCCAAGGAACCGGTCACTCAGAAGGTCTGGAGGGTGGGTGCAAGGTGGGGTGTGACCGAGAGGGGCAGGCCAGAGAGGCAGGACCAGATGCCCCGGAGGTCCTGGCAGCTGGTGTGGAGCCAGCTGAATCCTGGGTGACAGGGTCAGAGTGACAACCCCACCGAAGGAAGAGGCTTTTGGCAGAAGTGGCATGGGATGGTGTGGCTGGGCCTTCTGAGCTGTTCCCTGCCAGGACCCCAAACGTGGGCCCCGATCTTCATCAGCTCCTTCCAGGGTGAACAGGGGACCCACCAGGCCTGCCTCCTAGCCCAGGCCCACCTCCCGGGGCCCCCAGCCTTGACTGTGCAGTGGGAGCCCCGAGGTGGCTATGGCGGGGTGTGTTCTGGGACTCGGAGGGCTGTCAGCCAGGGCAGGGACCGCGGGAGGCGGAGCCCAGCTCCTGAGCGTTAGTACAGCCAGGTCCCCGAAAACTCCCTTCTAATCAGCTCTGTCCTTACAGGAAGGGCGCCACGGCTGCTCGGAGTCAGCGAGAGGGTTAGTTTTCATTTAAGTGTAATTGGTGCACAATATCACGTAATGTTAGTTTCAGACGTACAAGGGTTTCGACAGGGTTTGCTCTGCAACCCAGCCGGGGCAGAAATGGGCACAGCCGCTGACCTCGGGGGCCACCTGCTCTGCGGTCCCTGCTCACACGGAGCTGCCCACCCAGGAGGCCACCACGGTAAGCGTGGGGACCCTGCTCCTCTGTCCTCCGAGCTCACTTGGCACCTGGCCACCTGAGTGACCGGTTCCCTGTCTGAAGCCCATTCAAGTGTTTGTCCAGCGGCTTCACCTTCACTATGTGAATCACGGGGAAACCCCGCTGGCCTTGCGCTCACGGCCTGAGCGGAAAGCAAGCGTCACTGTGCCTGGTGTCACAGGCGGGGGAGGGGCTCCGGCCCAGGTGCTGCGGGGGCCTCAGGTGACTCTGCAAAACCAGGACAGACGGACAAAGAGGCCGAGCGACATGAACGAGGGAGACAGTGAGTGAAAGAGGGGAGGGCGCTCTGTGGGGGCTGGGGCCAGCCGGGGGGAGAGACTCCACCAAGGGCGATGGGGATGTGTCCAGGGGGAGTGGGGCCAGGTGGGAAGAAGGGCCCAGAAACGGGAAGGAGCCTCGGGGCGGCTCCTGGACTGCCACCTGCCATTCAGAGGCTGGGGTGGCTGTGACCCGGCTGGGCAAAGGGCCCCCCAAACAGGGTGCCTGGCCCAGTCCACACGTCCCCTCCTTACTGCCTTTGCTCTGTGCTGACCATCCAGTCCCCCACCGGGACACAAGCCCTGGGGGCTGCCACCTTGCCCGTCTCCCTGTGCCCAGCGCTCCCTGACTGCCGCTCACCTGAATGACCTGGAAGCTGGTCTCCTGCCCACACAGATGCCCCGGCCGCCCCACCTCACTCAGCCTGGCCAGGGAGCCAGGTCCCAGCCGGGGCCCCGCCAAGGCCCCCACGGGAAGGCAGACCCCAGGGCCGGTGCACACCAGGGATGGGGACAGTAGCTCCAGGAGAGGAGCAAGGCCCCTCCGGGGACACGGTCACAGGGGCTCACCCCCAGGCCGCCATTCTCAGGGTCGCCGCTGGCACACAGAGTTGGAACCAGGCCTCCCGCGGGCCACGGGACCAGGGTATTTGAGAGGCGTCCCACTCCCCTAGCTGGAGACAGAAGAGACTCCACCCTTGCCTCCTGCCACCCACGCTAATAAATAAGGAAACGTTACGGAGCCTCAGGGAGCCCCCACGGCACTCGCCGGGTGGCAGCGAGATGAGAAGTGTCCCGGCTCCTGCCGACGGCTGGGCCGGCTCTGGAAAGCGGAGCCCCCGGCAGCTGCGCTGCGGACAGAGGGCGCCAGCCCAGGCCTGGGAACCGCAGAGCGTGGAGGGAGTTGCCGGCAGGGGGTGCGGCCCCCGGACCTCTCGGACCTCTGGGACCTCTGGGACCTCTGGGCCAGCTCCAGGCCCTCCGAGAAGCCACGGGACAGCCACCCCAAACCCCAGCGTGGCGGTCCGCGAACGGTGTCCAAGGCAGCGTTTAGAAATGGCAGGCTCTGCCAGCCTCACGCGCCAGCGCGGGCCCCGGGCACAGCTGAGGCAACCCCGAGAGCCAGTAAAATCCAGCACAGCTGCGGCCTCCCGCTCTCTGTGTCCCTTCGGCGTCCAGGCCCCTGGCATGCAGGGGGTGGGGGTCCACCTAAGGAGTCTCCTCCCTGCCACTCGGGCTGTCACCGCGGTGCCCTGGGTGACAGGTGGCGTCCTGTAGAGGTCATTACCTCCAGGGCTCCCCATTTTAATGCCAACGCCGAGCCCTTGTAAATCAGCACAGCTGCGGAGCTATATAAAGAAACAGGGATTTTAATGTTTTGCTTTTCCCCCCTTTTCTAGAGCCACATTATCATAACATTTCCCCATAATTACGCCATAAAAGTCACCTGGAAATACTTCACGCCACAAAAGTTGATCTGCATATTTTATCCCGGGGACGTGGAGTGGCAGGTCCTGAGCAGGGGAACCCTGAGCGGAATTCAGCCAGGACGCAGGGGCGGGGAGCTGACCCCGGGCACCGGCCGCTCCGTGGACACGCCGCCCGCTGAGGCGCCAGGGAGCCTGCGGGGCCTGAGCCCTCCGGAGGTACCTCCGGGAAAGGGGAGGGGGTGGGACCGGGGAGGGGACGGCGGAGCCCAGGCAGAGCCCATGTCACCCGGAAGGACATGGTCCCAGGCCCTCTCTGAATCCTCCCCCAGGGGTCTCTGCCCCACAGGCCAATCCCAGGGCACAACGGCTTCCACCAGGCAGGCCTCGGGCATCGAGTCCAGCTCACGGGAACCCCACAAACGGAGGCGGCTTGTCTTCCTGCGGTCAAAGGACCCGAACAGCGCAAATGCGTCCTTCAGCACGAACACGGCGGAAGAAAACGCGAGGTGAGGAATGAACTTCTGAACGGCATCACTCCATTAAGCCTCAGTGTTTTCAATTTCACCTCTTGGAGAACCCAGAAATGAAACTCGAACAGCGGGGAAGTGGCATATTCTAATATCTGCTAAATACGCCATAAATTGTGTTTATACAGGAAGCATGGCATCGGAGGGCCCACGCTCGGTTAATATTCTAATGGATTAAGACAATTCTGGGGTTGTTTGTAATCTCTCCTCATAGCTGCCGCCGAGGACATGCGATTTAACTTAAAGATATCATTCCATTTGTTTTCTTTTTTTAAAATATGTCTTTACTGATTTCAGAGAGATGAAGGGAGAGGGAGAGATAGAGACAGAAACATCAGTGATGAATCATTGATCGGCCGCCTCCTGCACACCCCCTACTGGGGATCAAGCCCGAAACCCGGGCACATGCCCGGACCTGGAATCGAACCGTGCCCTCCAGGTTCACAGGTCGAGGCTCAGCCACGCCAGCCAGGCCCCTCACTGTTGCTTTAAAATACCGACTTCCCTCCCACCATTTCTACGCTGGGGACGTCTGTGCAACCAGCCATTCCCAACAGGGGACGTGCAGTCCCCACTGAAGCGCCGTGGCTCCACTTTTGAATTAACTACTGCGTGTCTGTGTCTAAGTCACGGCCCAGTGTGGTAAGACATCCGCCAGTCCATCCTTTCCCGTGTCCCTCATAGCCAGTATGTTGAAAGCCGGCGAGCGAAGACCACAGTGGGGCGCCAGGCGGTCCCACCGCGCGCGAGACCTGCATCCCAGCTGCAGACCACTCTCTCCAGACGCCCGAGGGGGAAGGTGATCGAAACCGGCGCCTTCTGAGCCACGACAGCGGAGGTCTCCCCGCCACAGGGGGAAGGAGCTTCAACTTTCTCACGGGCGCTCAGCATCACCCAAGTCAGCTCCACCCAGCGCCCAGCCCCGCTGCCGACGGGATGTGCCCAGAAACTAGTGATGGAGCGTCTTAAAGAACCAACGCCAGCCGCCCCCCCCTCCTGCTTTTCCTGGCAATTCTTCCCCCAATAGGAGAAAATGACAAGGCTGTGTCACTATAGCAACTAACCTAATTGGTGGACTGCAGGTCTCTCTCCAGCCGGAGGGTGGAGCCCATGGCCCGGAACAGGGACCTGAGCCGGCTGCAAAGAAGGCCGGTCTGTCTTCACTGGGCCAAGAACAGTACAAACACCCGCTCGCTGAAAACCAGGCCAAGAAATAATCCGGTTTCCTCTCAGCCGCGCCAGGAAATGAGCACCTTGCGTGCTGCAGAGGCGCGCACAGATTGAACAGGCAGGATAATTGAATCCTGCGGAAGACGTATCGCTTTCCCTAATTAATATGATACAAATGTATCTGCTCCGTAACACAGAAACTGGTGAGTAATGAAAACCCTGCCTGCTAACAAAAACAACTCGCCAGCAGGATGCTTCCACCTCGCCTGTCCGTCCCGGGGAGGCTGGGAGGGAAGGCAGAGTCACCGGGGCTGTTTCAACGGTTTTATCGGCGTTTTCAATTCCCAAAAAAAAAAAAAAAAAAGAAGTGTTTTCTTCTCCAAGACTGCTGTTCAAGCTGTAAACTATTACTGTGTCTATCTCGTATTTTAGGGAAAGGGTTTAATGTCTCCAAGTGCACGTCTGGCGTAACGGGGGTGCTGGACACGGTACCATCCTGTCCGTTACTCTGTTGCCTGGACAGGGAAACCGCCATGAGTGTGGCGAACCCGAGCGTCTGTCCGACATGATCTCTGCTATCCTGGATCTGACTGTTAGCAAATGTCCTGGTCCTGGTGGAAGACCCACTTCGCGAATGCCAGGCGGGCTCAGCACCTGAGGCGGGGGTGGGGGTCTCAGGTCCCCGCTAACTGAGCAGCCCGCAGGCCCAGCAGGCCCAGCCCCGGCGCTGACACCTGACTCCAAGCAGCGGGCAGGGTCCTGGAAGGTGTGAGTGTCGGGATGGGTTCCGGAGGTGGGGGTGGAGCGGGCTGGTTGCACACACTGGGAAGGTGGGAATGGGGAGGCCGGCTGGTGCGCCCCCAGGGGTGTGGAGCACTGAAGCCACGGGCGGGTGTCTGCACTTAACAACAATTAGCAGCTGCTCTTTTCCCACCTGGAGGGCTGCTTCCAGGCCAGCAGCTGTCGGCTGTCTCGGGTTTTCGGCATGGCCCCAAGGATGCCGCCGAAGCTGCCACCCCGCCGGAGCTGGCCAGGGATGGCGCCAGGAGCTCAGGGCGCTCCCTAAACGCTGCCGAATGAACCCCTCTCGCGGGATGCCATCAGGAATGGCACCTCCTAGGTACCGCGGAGTTTATCTGCCCTTAACTGGTTCCACATGGGCCAGGAAGCCGTGCCAGGGCTCCTCTAAGGACCAGCAAACGCCAAGGGTGGGCCCCGGTGTCCACGGGGAGCTGGGGAGTGGGCACAAACGTCACTCAAACCCCAAACCCAAACCCGCACCTGACACTGGGCAGGGAACGCTTCCCCAGGGTCCTGCTGTGCGCACGGCCCCCCGGGGTGGTGGTGCTGCTTGGCATCCAGGGTTCCAGCCCAGTGGGGACCTCCCAGCGTCCTGACCCTCCCCTGGAAGTGTCCAGCCATCCGGGCAATGGTAGGGAAATTCACCGCCTGCTGGACCGGCTGGAGGACTCCTGCCCTGGGCGCCCGGCTCACCCCGGTTCCGGCCCGGCCGTCCCAGGACCGCGCGGGTGGCCTGGGCCCGGGCTCCGGGGCTGCAGCCTCCCTGGGAGGCGGCTAAGGGCTCGCGCTGGAGGCCGGGCGCCCGGCCGGCGGGCGGCTGGGGGTGAGCTCGGCCCGGCCTCTTTTATTTTTATGTTTTTAAAGAATCCATAGTTCCCCCCGCCCCGGCGCCAGGGCAGTTCTCCAGGGCAGGTCCCCAGCGCCGCGCTCTCCGGACACGGGGAGGCGCCGGGAGCCCCGCAGCCCGGTCCGGGGCGCTGACCACCCGGCCCGCCGCGAGCCTCCGGCCTCAGCGCTGACCGCCCCCCACTCCAGCCCCAGGCTTTGCCCGGGACCCTGAGAAGCCGTCCAGTTCCAGACCCGAGCCTGCGCCCCGGCACGGCCCACACCCGCCCCCCAGCAGGTTCCGGGCGCCCCCGGCCCCCCACACCCCGCGACGCCCCAGTCCCGAGGCCGCGGCCCCCTCGCCAGACCCGCCGGCCACCGGCCCGGGTCCCCGACTCGACCCAAGAAATGCCCCCGCGGCCGCGTCCCCCCCAGGCCCCCGCGCCCCCTTCCCCTCGGGACGGCGCCCCCGAGCCCGCGTCCCCGCCTCGTTCCCCGCGGGAGTGTCGCGGGCGGAACGCGCGGCGCTGGGCGCTGTGCCCACGCCCCCGGCGGGGCTGCCGGACCCGCACCCGCACCCGCACCCGCACCCGCACCCGCCGCCTCCGGAGCGCCGGGCTCGGCCGCGAGCCTCCGACCGGGCTCGGACCGCGGGCCTGGGCCGGGAGCGGCGGCGGCGCGCAGGGGGCCGCGGGCATCGCCACCCGGCCTGGCGCGCGGCCCTGCCCCGGGGTCGGGGGGGGCGGGCACCTGCGCCCCCGAAGTGCCCGAGCGCCCGCAGGCCGGGCGGACCCTCCCCTCCCGGCCCGCGCTGGGCCGGCCGGACCCGGGGGCCGCGCGCCCCGAGATCGCAACTCCGCGCGGACTCGGGCCCGCCGCGCGGTACTCACTGCAGTAGGCGACGAGCAGGCCGGCCAGGATCACGGACGCCCAGAAAGTTGAGGACATGCTGGGCAGGGCGGGCGCATCTTGCCGGCTGCCGGTCCTGGGCGATGGCGCCATTGAAGCCGCGGCGCCCGCGCGGGGGGCAGCAGCGTCTCAGCGGCCGGCCCTGCCCGCGCCCCCGCGCCGGCCTCCACGTGCGGGCCCCGCGCGCGCCATCCGCCGCCGCGCCCGGGCTCCGGCCCACTGCGCCCCGCGCGGCCCGCCCCGCGCCGCGCCCGCGCCCGCGCCGCGCCCGCTCCCGGGGACGCCGGCCGCGCTCTGGGCCGCTGAGCCCGCGGAGGGCGCGCGCCTGCCGGTGCGGGGAGCGCGCCCGACGCGCGTGCCCGGGGCCGCGGGGCGCCGCGGGGACCCCTGCGCGGGCCCGGGGCTGGCCGGGGGCGGGCGCAGGGACGCGGAGCCCCAGCCGCGCCTCTGGATGGCGACAGAGACGGCCCTGCGCCCCCGGCTGGGCGCCCCGCGGGGAGGCCGGCCGGCGGCGGAAGTTTGTGGCCCGCAGGCCCGGGGCGCCCCCACCCCACCCGGCCCGGCCTGCGGGGGCGGCGCCCCAGATCGCTCCTGGGTGGCGGCCCCCGAGTTGTTAAGGACAGGGCGCCCTGGACCCTTGCCCAGATGCGCCCTGTTCTTGGCTGCGCGCTGGAGCCCCCGGGCCCACGGGGGGCACCGCCTGGGACCCGCGCGGAGGCGGCTGCCTCGGGCACCCGCGAGGCCAGGCGCAGCCAGGCGGGGACCCGGTCCCCGGTCCCTCTGTGCCCCCCGCCCCCCCTCACTGCTTGGCCTCCTGAGCTGTCTCCTTACCCATCACCCCACCAGGCCCCAGGCTGGTGTCTCCAAATTCCCCGTCCAGAGGCTGGTCCCTCTGAGCAGGATGACAATGATTATATTTCATTTTGTGTGCAGAGCCGATTATCACCCGCAAGCCCGGCTCATGCGTGGGAAGAGCCAGGATGGGGGACTTGGGTTGCTCAGGTCAGTGTCCCCATGGCCACTGTCCCCTCCCGTGTGGCCCCAGAACACCCCAGAGGGAGCCTGGAGCCCTTCCCAGGAGCCACCAGAGGGCCTGGGCGCTCGACTGACATGGGGAGAAGCAAAGATGCCACAGCCTCGGGCCCTCGCCTGGAGACCTGGCTGCCAGCCTCTGAGGGACCGTGTGGCTGCCAGGGGAGCGGGTGGGGACAGCTCCCCCAGTACTCGCACACACACCCTACACACACACACACCTTATAGATATACACACACACACCCTGCATACACACACACACCTTATATATACACACACACACCCTGCATACACACACACACCTTATATATACACACACACACCTTATATACACACACACCCCTTATATATACACACACACACCCTACACACACACACACACCTTATATACACACACCTTATATATACACACACACACACCTTATATACACACACCCCTTATATATACACACACACACACCCTGCATACACACACACCTTATATATACACACACACACCTTATATACACACACCCCTTATATATATACACACACACACCCTACACACACACACCCTGCATACACACACACCTTATATACACACACACCCTACACACACACACCCTGCATACACACACACCTTATATACACACACACCTTATATATACACACACCCTGCATACACACACACCCTACACACACACCCTACACACACACACCCTGCATACACACACACACCTTATATATACACACACACCCTACACACACACCCTACACACACACACCCTACATACACACACACCTTATATACACACACACACCTTATATATACACACACACCCTACACACACACACCATATATACACACACCACACACACCCTACACACACACACCCCCTATATATACACATACCCTGCATACACACACACACCATATATACACACACCACACACACCCTACACACACACACACCCTGCATACACACACACACCATATATACACACACACACCCTAGATACACACACACCCTACACACATACCCTACACACACACACACACAGCACGCGGCGTGTACGCCCCTGCCCTGCAGGGGGCGCTGCGGCAGAGAGGAGCAGGCTCGGTTGGCCAGGAGAAGCCCTCCCGCTGGAACAGGACTGCGAGCCGGCTGATTTTTCATAAATGTTCTCTTTCTGTCTAATTAAAGCTCCGACTCCCCGCGTCTCCCCTGCTGGCAGGGAAGTGGTGGCAGGCCCTGGGCCCCGAGCCCCGGGCAGTGGGCAGGGAGGCCCTGCAGAGCCTGGAGCCCCAGGGCGCCCGAATCCCTGCCTCTCCTTTGATCCCGCCCTTCACCCTGCTCCAAAGGATGGGACTTTTTAAAACATTACATAACCCTTTTCATCCCGGCCACTCTGAACCCCTTTCCTTCACTGGACCTCTGTTTATTGAGCACCTACTGGATGCCAGGTGCTGGGGGCGGGGAGTAAGCAAGACACATGCTTTCCGGGCCCAGGAAACGTGTGGTTGGTTGGGGGGCAGAGGAGGAGATGGGGAGCCACAGCCCAGTGCGGCCCGGGCCAAGATGATTGGGGACAAAGCCTATTGGGTGGGTGGGGGGAGTATTAGGCCCCAAGTCGGGTTGGGGTTCATCCAGGTGTGCCCAGAAGCTTCCAGGAGAGTGGTTTTCTGGCATTTTTGGGGCCATCCCTGGGACACACGCACACCTGCATTGGAGGTGCCAGCAAACAGCACCTTCACTCTCAGCTCTCTAATCTTTCCTGCTCTGTCCCAATTCATTGCTCAAAATGCTGGCTGCCCACCCGATACTCATGTGTGCTGTGAGCTTCTGTTTGGAGAACACTGTCCCGGAGAGATGGGGCCTATGAGGATGGAGGTGGGAGGGTAGCTGGGCGCGCGCTCCGGGCACAGGGAGGGCGTGGGGAGTTCCCGGTCGACTTCACCCCGGACCCAGACCCGGAGATTTTTAGGCAGCTGCACGTTAAGGGTTTGACGTGTTAAAGAAAAAGTCTTCAGGGACACTAGCAGAGATCTTGCCCCGGGCCATCGGGATGGGGATGGGGACACAGTGAGGAGACTTTGCGGTGGGGGAGAGAGACCGGGCTCAGCTCCGAACACAGTGGTCAAGGGGGATTTACAGCCAGGGGCAGGGGTTCTGGGGTCAGGGGATGGAAACTTATTGAGGAAACATCAGAGGTAACGGGGAACCTGGCTGAACCAACCGAACAGGATTCTTGCTGAAGGCAGCCAGGTGCTCAGATGTCATCTGGGGGGTGTGGGGGGCGGGACCTGGTCAGACATTGAGGGCGGGAGTTCTGGTTACACTGACTCAGCAGGATTCTTGCTAAAACAGGACCTAACAAGATGGGCCCAGGTGGGCCGAGGAGGAGGGTCAGCGCCCGGTGGAGACTGACTGAGGCCGGGCCAGGTGGGCCGAGGGGGAGGGTCAGCGCCCAGTGGAGACTGACTGAGGCCGGGCCAGGTGGGCCGAGGGGGAGGGTCAGCGCCCGGTGGAGACTGACTGAGGCCGGGCCAGGTGGGCCGAGGGGGAGGGTCAGCGCCCGGTGGAGACTGACTGAGGCCGGGCCAGGTGGGCCGAGGGGGAGGGTCAGCGCCCGGTGGAGACTGATTGAGGCTGGGCCCCGTGGGCCGAGGGGGAGGGTCAGCGCCCGGCTGGAGGCCGACCCAGCCAGGGCTGCCTGGGGGAGCAGTTGGAGAGCACTGACTGCTGGTGCTGTGGACTGAAAACTCCTGCACAGAAGAGGAAGGGAGCGAGCCCCGGGCACCCAGGACTCAGAACCCAGGATGGTGGAGAGTCTGGAGCCCAGGAAGGTTGGAGAAGCTGAGGAGCTGGGAAAGGAAGTGCGACGGGGGCCTCCTGACAAGGGGCCGGTGGACGACCCTGGTCTACCTACGAAGACACAGCCAGGACGCAGCGCAGAGGTAAGGGCCGGCTGGCGGTTCTGGGGGCTGGGAAGAGACCGAGATGGAAACTGGGGGTGGGGGGGTAGCAGAGCACTGGATTCTGTTGCTAAGAGACGGAAAGCTGAGATCTGGATCCGGCCGAACCGCGGAGTGACAATGTGTTGTTGTTGACTGGCTGGTTTTGATTACCAGCCAGAACTGACAGACGCTCGATTTTGAAACCGTGTGCGTTTATGAGAGAATCGCCTCCCAGCGAGCAGAGCAAGGGATGGCCACCCGTGGGTGTCACTTCACACCAAGACCACGGTCCTGGGCTGCCCAGACTGGCCCACGGGAGGGGCGTCCTGCACCGTGGACGGCTCAGGTGGCCACGGGCACGCCAGGAATGGAGATGGGGGCAGGGGAGGTCCCGCTCACAGGGGTGGTGTCCACGGTGCCCATGCCGAGCCTGGGCGGGAACCTCGCTGCTCCTCCCAGGACACGCGGGCGTCGTTGCCCTGCTCTGCCTTTAAACCGGGAGCACGGGCGTGGTTCCCCTGGTCTCTCGCCCTCCTCCGCGTTGAGTTACTTGTCATTTACTCGTGGCTCCCAGGCTCACCGAAAGCTCCCAGAGACCCCGAGTCCTGAGCGGAGTGTCCGGCTGGGTGAGGTGTCGGGCTGATCTACTGGGCCAGGAAGGGGAGTGTGTTTCAGGAAAAGGCAGGCACCGTGTGTAAAGACTACATATGGATCTATGAACGTCACGCAGCCAAAGGGGTGGACTGTATCGGGCCTGGTCGGCTCCTCCTTCTGGAAACAGCATAGCAGGCTCTCCTCCGAGGGACAGCCACCTGCCACCTGCCACCTGCCACCTGCTGCCTGCTTCCGCCAGGCCCAGGCGGGAGGGCGAGGGCGGGCCAGCAGGTGCCAGCAGGTGTAGGATCCAGGCGAGAGACGGGCTGGCCGCCTCTCCGAGGGGCCGCTGTGCGGATGAGGGACACCTGGGGGCCAGGAGCCTTTGGGGTGGAGCTGATTGGCCGGGGACCTGGGACACTGTGGACCGTGACGGATGTCAGCACGGTTCAGTGCTTCTGGCTACAAAAACGGGAGGATGGCAGGGATGTCCACAGGGGCAGGGGCAGGCGCCCAAACCAGCGGACCAGCCGCTTCCCGAGGGAGCTGGGGGCCGGTGGACAGGCCGGGGCCGGGGGGAAGCACAGGGGGGTGGGCAGCGGCCGTGAGGCGGGCACGAGGACAGAGCCACCTGGCTGCGCTCTCAGCGCCCGCGTCAGCGCCCGCCTGGCAGGGAGCTGGTAGGCGCAATGTGTCATTTTAAAGAATAATCACCTATTTTATGGATGCTCCGAGTGATGGCAGCTCTCAGAGATTCCTCAGCACGCGCAGGCCCGGCTCCCAGTCCCCGCACGCAGAGGTGCCCCTCGGTCCTCACAGACCCTCTGCACTCCCAGCACCTGCAAGACAGGCAGGAAGCCAGGTGGGGGAGTCGGGCCCGGGCCGGGGTTTTAAGCGGAGGGTGGACCAGGCAGTCTGGCTCCAGGCAGGTGTTTCCTGCCTCTCACCACTAAATTAAGTGCATTTAGAGAGAATTTTGTAAAACAGAGAAGAAAAAACAGAATGTTCCTTCCTCCTGCCAGTCAGCATTAGCCACATTTAGCATGTGTTAGCACCGGGCCCATTTGCCACAGCCGCTCCGCAGGCCCCTGTAAGTAGGCTGGCCGGGCGGAGGGGGCCTGGTTCTGTGGACCTTATGTTCCTCCCGAATGCTGTTTCCAGCAGCCTGGACGTCTGCAGTGCATACGTGCCACTGTTTTATTTAATCAATCATTTTTTATTTTCGGGGCAGTTGGTTTATTTCTACTATTTTATTTTGTTTTCTTTTAAACATTTCAGCAATGAACACACTTGTACTTAAATCTTTTTCTATACTATGGTGATTTGTAATTGTTAAGTCAAAATAAGGACACCGTTTTAGGGCCTTGCTGTAAACTGCCAAATGAATTTCTGAAAAATGTGATCCTCGCTTACGTTTCTCCCGACAGTGGCGGCGAGCACCCACCCCTACGGGCCTGGACGGGCTCCCTCACCCAGCGTCTTAGACACTGGTTTAGGCGACAAACAGTTGTCAGCCTTGTTTTATTTGCAGTTATTTGATCTAATGAGGGCTGGCAGTGTTTACGTAAAAGTCGTTTAGCATCTTCTGTGAATCGACTGTTTATATCCTTTAGCAAGTTTTCTCCTGGTGTGTTTGTTTGTCTTTTATTATTGATTAGTGAGAACTCTTAATTTTGGGAATTAATTCCTTTTAATTTTTTGAAATGTAGCAAATGCAGGAAGGTGTAAATAAGACAACAGGTGTTAGCAATCTTTCACGTACATTGCAAATCATTTTTTCCCCAGCTGCTGAATGTATCATGTGCCAAGTTTTCCTTTTGTAGATTGAAATATGCTGACAATGGGCATATGGGGGAGGGGTCTCATCTGTGTCTGTTGATAGTTCAACAGCTTTACACAGGTGTATTAGTAGAGTTCTCTGGAGAAACAGAACCAATAGGAGGGAGGGGAGGAGGGAGGAAGAGAGAGAAAGAGAGAGACAGAGGCAGTCTGGAGGCAAAATTCTCATTCTCAATTATTAGGGGAGTTCAGTCTGGTTTCTCTTAAAGCCTTCAACTGATAGGATGAGGCCCACCCACATTAAGAAAGTTAATCTGTTTTACTCAAAGTCTACTGGTTTAAATATTAATTACGTCTAAAAAATAACGTTACAGCCCTGGCGGGTGTTCTCAGTGGTTAGAGAGTTGGCCCATGCACTGAAGGGTCTCGGGGCCTCTCCACTTCTTGGGCTTTAAGGCCCAGAGGTTTACAGGCCGAAGCTTTTCCAGGGGAGCTGAGCATCTTTTGAATTATCACGTAATTAGGATGCTAATGGCTGTTTATGAAGCTCTCCGCTCCATCCAGCTGCTCTCTGAATAACAGGACCGTCCCTTTGTTTCAGTGGAAACAGCATTGAGAGCAAAACCCTCCTTTAAGTCACTGTTTGCATCTTTTCTCTCACACTGAAAAGGAATTTAGTGAAGCCCATTAATGCTTGTGTGTGGATAAACTGGGGAATTCTGCTCCCCACAGCCCATTTTCTTGGTGGCTAAACACCCCACTTCCTTGCTGGGGCTTGGAGGCCACCCCAAGAGCACAGCTTCTTAGTCGAAGCCTCAAGGAAGATGCTTTGTAACCCAATTCAGAAAACAATCGGGAGCTCGCCGGGACGGGCGCGTGCTCAGCCTGCGGTCAGAGTCGCAGCCCTGCTGCCCTGGACGGGCACAGGCTGTGCCTGAAGTCACAGGCCCGCAGTGACCAGGGACAGGGCTCATTCTGCAGCCCGGGGCCTGCGGCCAGCCAGGCGGAGTGGCCTGTGCGAGGTGACCCCTCACCCCCGTCCTGCGTCTGGGAGGACTGCCATGGCCAGTTGTGGTCAAAGCTGACTTAGGTGGCGCAAGTACTGAAACTGGGCCAATTCGGAGAAGATTAGCCCGGCCCCTGAGCATGGAGGACACTCGGAGCATCACATTCCTTCTCAGATCCTTCCTCCACCCAGGGGGCAGCTCAGGGCAGCCAACGGGCCTCAGGACCACAGGCCCTGTGACCAGCCTGTGCTGAGCCAGACAAATCGTCCCTGGGCTGCTGCAGGTGCAGTGGCCCCTTCCCCCCACCCCATCCGAAGGGCCTGGCCAGGGCATCAGGCAGGGAGGCCCGACCGCCACCGTGAGAACTGTGTTCTGCCCGGCGTCCTCCCGGGACAGTATCTGAAATGTCCACAGTGGATCCCAGTATGTGCCCAGGGGCCGGAGGGAAGGCCCATTGCCTCTGCGGCTGTGAAAGGCGGACCCGCACCCTCTCATCCTCTCACCTGCGCAGCCCCCAAGGCCTCTCCCTGCGTTTCCCAGCCCTTTACGACTCCGCGTGGGCCTCTCCTCCTCCAGGATGGCCTCCTGCCCCTGCCCTGATTCCACAGGCCCTGTACTCCCTGCTCCCAGGCTTTCGGTCCCCGCAGGACCTGGGTGGCTCTTTCTTTCTCAGGGACCCGGCCACACCTCCCGACAGCCAGCAGGCCCCTCAGGCCTCCTCAGAGCTCCTCGCTCCACCTATGGTTTTGTTCTGATGGTTTTCCTTTCAAATGCTAACGTTTTTATTTACTTTTGTCCCATCATATATGCGAGGAGTCTTCTAATTGGTGTTCCAGCTGCCTGTAGACTTGACCTACTTCTTGCAGTTTAAAAAATCACCTTGTTACTAAATACAATTATTAATTTTTTTCTGCTATCTCTTAAATCTATCCAGCTATTATGCACTCCTGATTATTGTCATTGTAGTTAAAATAAAAATCAAAGAGTAATTTGCCCAGATAAAAAAATATAATCCAGAGAACTATAACCAAGAAAATTGACTCCTGGCATATAGATGGACTCCAGGTGAAAATCATCCATGCCTTTTCATAAAGAGAAACTGAAGCTTCAACATAAGTATGTTCAGGGTGTTTATAGAAATAATTGAAGGTACATTTTCATTTACAATTGAATAAAAAACAATGGGGGGGAACAGACAAAATGCTATCAGAACTCATTTTTGTGAAAGAGAATTAGCTGGAGATTTTAAACATGAATTTAAAAAGGAGTCGTCGAAATAAACTCCGTACAAAAGCAGCACATGTCGGCCTGGCCAGGTGGCTCAGTGGGTTGGGGGTTGCCCTGTGCACTTCAAGGGAGCGGGTTTGGTTCCTGGTCAGGGCACATGCCCGGGTTGTGGGTTTGATCCCCGGCTGGGGCAAATACGGGAGGCGACTGACTGACGTCTCTCTCACATCAATGTTCCTCCCTCCCTCCCTCTCTCTTTCTCCCTTCCTCTGTCTCTAAAAAAAATAAAAATAAAAAAAATAAAAACATTAAAAAAAAAAAAAAAAGGCAAGACATGTTAAGTTGTAGCTGCTGGAATGCAGTCAAAATGAGAAGCGGTGAAATGGAAGACAGGGCACAGGAAATCATCCCAAACACAAGGCAACTGCAGCCCCGCGCCGGAACGGGCCTGCTTCGGTTTTAGCTTAGACCGTGTTAGAGAGACAAATACACCAGCGGGAGGAAACAGCCCAGGATGGACCCGACTATGTGGAATGAATATATGCAGAGGTGATAGAGCCTCAATGAGAAAAATACAAATTTTCATTCAATAAATGGTATATGGATAATTGCTTATCAATAAAAAATATATCATTATTTCATATCCTACTCAAAAATAATATTCAGGTACATTGAAAACTAAATATTAAAAAGCAATTTTTTATTTTATTTTTTTACTGTTTTAGAAGATACCTTTTGATGACAGCATATCCTGTTATGTGTTCCGTGGACATTTGTATTTCTTTCATCTAAAAGCTGGCCGTTTCCTTCCTTTGCCTGGTTTTCTTCTGGGCTGTTTACTTTTTGCTTTTAACCCGTACAGAAGCTCATTGTGAATTCAGGAACAGCAGCTTGTTTGTCATATACATCGCACAGCATTTACCTCTTTGTTACTGTGTTTGGTCATTCTTTCTGACATTTTTAATGTTGAAAAAATCACATTTCTATGTTGCTAAAATAAAAATAAATTCTTCACAGTATCTCCTGTGCACCTTTGTAAAGAAAAAAAAAAATCAGTAGCTCTTACATGCAGGGGTCTGATTCTGGACTCTGTTCTGTTCCGTGATCTTTGAATGTCATTTATCAAGAAAACACGGCCTTCGTGACTATGGCTCTACAGTAAGACCTCAGGTAATAAAATCAGGTAGTACAGTTCCTTTAATTTTATTATCCTTCAAAAATTTTAAGCCAGTCCGTTCCCTTTGTCTTCTTATATAAATTTTAGCATCAGCTACAAAAATATAGGTATAGATAGAAATTGCTGGCAGAGGGATAGAAAGTGTGTGTAAACCTACTGACCCTTTTGGGAAATTAACGCTTGTTACATTGTGTCTTTCAATCCAGGAACAATGTATCTTTACAGTCCTTTAGGTTTCTCTGTCTTCTTTGACCAGGACGCTGTGGTTTTCTGAGAACAGCATATTGTTACGCTTAAGTAGCTTATATTCTGGGTTCTGTTGTAAAAGGTGCTTTAAAATTTCGGATCCGGTTGGTCGCTGGCGCCGCAGGGAGGTAGGTGATGTCGTAAACGCTTCCCGTGTTCTGCAGCCGGGCTGGGCACCTTGTCCCTCAAGGAGAGTTTGATAAATTCATTTCATGGCGATGATGAATTCTCTCGGCTTTCGTGTGTCTGATAAAAATGTGTTTTGTTTTTATTTTTGAACTCCATCTTCACTCGATACAGAAATCAAGGCTGACACGTCTCCTCTCTATCGCGTCACAGGCGCTGAGCTGCGGCCTCCCGCCCGCCGGCTGCGGTGATGAGTCGGCCGCCGTCTTGATCGCTCTGCCTCCCTGCGTGGCCGCTCGAATCTGCTTTTAGGACTTTCTCTTATCAGTAGTTTCGAGCAGTTTTATCAGGACGCCTCTTGCCATTTCACTCCTGTTTCCGTGAGCCCCTTGGATCGGTGAGTTTATCGTTTCCATGAAATTTGCAACAGTTGCCCTTCCGCCTCCCGTGTCCCTCTGGGGACCCTGAGCCCGCGGGCTGCTGAGGGTTGTCCTGCAGCCTGGCGATGCTGTGGTCACCCTGCGTCCCCTCTGGGCCTCGGGGCCTGGACCCACCTCTTCCTTCTCACGCCCCCCGACCCTTTCTCCCGCGAGGTCTAATCGGCCTTAACCCCGTTCAGTGACGCTTTCATCTCGCACAGAGGAGTTCTCGCCTTTATGTGCTCGGTTTGTTTGGTTTTCCGTTACCTCCCGTCTCTGCGGAACACGCCCGGTCTTTATATTCCCGGCCACGATCGGCAGTCGCCGTCACCGTTTTCAAGGCCTTCCTGCGACCCTGGGCGTCGGAGACGGGTCGGTTCTAACTGATTGATTTTCCGGCCTCCTTTGGGGCTGGGATTTCCTGCTTCTTTGTGTGCTTGGTAATTTTTTAATAGATGCCAGGCGTTATTAACTGTATTGTGTTGAGTGTTGAAATCTATGTCCATAACATGCTCCCGGGCCTCGCTCGACAGGCAGGGAGGGTGCCTGGAAACAGCGCCCTTTCAGGATCTTTCCCGCCTTCGCCGGGCAGGACCAGAGCAACGCCGAGCGGGGCTCATTTCCCTCTTCCTGAGACACAACCTTTGCGCGATCCACCCAATGTCCCATAAACGACGGGGATTTTTAGCTGGCTGGCGAGCGTGACGATGCTCCCAGCCCTGTGCGAGTTCGGGGAGCTGCTCCCTCGATTACTTTGGGGTCCTTCTGTCCCGAGCGTGGCTGGTTTCCTCCCTCGCAGGCTCCGTTGGTGCTCTGCCGTCTCGGTGTCGCCCTCTGACGTCCTCTGTCCCGCTCATTCCAGCTGGTGGCCGGCCCGGCCTCGGCTCCGTCTGCGCAGCTCAGTTGCCTGCAGGGCCCCCGGGCTCCCTCCCTGCGCGTGGCCAGAGCTCCCCGGGCCTCCGCCGGGCAGTCCTGGGGTCACCTCATTGTCTCCACCGCAGGATCCTGGGCCTTTAGTGCTGATGTCCGGTGTCTTAAAACCCATCTTTATTTTTTATGTTTCACGTATTCTGTCCGTCTCTGCTAGTGTTTGAGGCAAGAGGCGAGGTCCAGCCCCTTTTAACTCATCTCTGTCAGAAGTGAACACCCATTCAGTCCCTAACACGGAATTTGAGAAAAGATGGGACAGTGTGGAAAATAAATATGCATCAGATCATACAGATACGAACGGAGGGCTGAACAAATAAACACGGGAGAGAGGAGCCGCGTCTTCATGGCCGAGGAATCCAAACATCCTGTGAGCATGATCCCCGGGGGACAGTTGTCCCCGAGGTGGCTGGACTCAGGGACTCGGTTCCCAAGAACAGGCTTCACAAGGAAAAGCCGTCACTTTCCCCAGGAGAAACCTGGCAAACAGCACATCAACCAAGGGTGAAGGCCGACGTCTCCGGTGAGGGGCCGGGAAGACGCACGTGTGCCCTCAGGTGACACGGCGAGCTGGGCGCGGCCCTCGGTGGCGATGTCTCCAGGGACCACACCCCCAGTCCAACGGCGAAGGAAACAGCAGAAAAGCCAAGCTGGGTGACCTTCTGTGTTGGTCAAGGCTTTCAGGGTCATGAAAAGTCGGAAAGGCTGGGGAACGTGGCAGGAGACGGGAGACGTGGGCCTGGATTAGATCCCGGAACAGAACGGGGGCATCGCTGGGAAAACGGGCGGAAACGCCGGAGTCTCATTTGTAGAAAATGACCTGAAACCCAGCCGACCGCTCAGCGCAGGAGGGACAGACTCGCCGGCCGTGGGGGATCAGTGGATATCCGTGGAAAACGCCGTCCTGATCCCCACTTTTTACCTCGCATGGGAACCAATTTCGGACGGATTACGGCCTCGGCGTGAAAACAAGGAAGCCGCTGGCGGCGGGCCCGGGAGCGCGTCCTGCGGCCTTCGTGTGGGCGGGTTTCTTACCCACGGCCCAGCTGAAAATCAGCTGTCGGGAGCTCAGAGCCTCTGCTTGTCAGAAGACACGGTCAGGGGAGGGGCGGGCGCCTCACGGGGGGACCCTCCCCGCAGACAGAATGTGAAAATTCCTCCCCAGACGGGACAACCCAACAGAAAACGGGGAAAACGTTTCCGCGAACTCTTCCCAGGACAGGGGCCCCGTCCGCAGACGCCCGTCTCTCCCCGGGAACCGGGGCGGTTATTTGCCCCGAGTTCGCTCCATCAGAAAGCGGGTGGCTTCCAAAGAAAAAAAAATGTTTAAAAGACCGTGAGCACTGGACAGGCGGATGGAATTCATTTTCTCAGAAGCGGAGGGAGGCATTTCCCAGACGTATCGATCATCCGCGTTTTCAGAAGCCGGGAAGCCTCCAGCCGCCGCGTTTGCCCCCCCCCCCCCAGTTCACCAGGAGCATGTGAACCATCTTCTCTCCCCCAGGGACCGGCGCAGAGGGGAGCTCACGGAAGACGAAGGGGAGGGGGCCCCGATAGGTGGCCGGTCCAGGCACCACCGCCGGGCGCTCTCCCGGCAGCCTCCAGAGTGGGCACAAACCGAGGCAGCACCCTGACCGGCGGCCGCGGAGCCGTCCATCCCCTCGGCAGCGTGGTAACTCCCGCACCCGGCACCGTCTGTGGTGCGGCTGTTTCACGCCCAGTGTCCTTCCCGTAGACGCGGGGACCTGTGCGCGCCGAGAGCCACACGCTGGGGTGTTCAGAGGGGCGCCCCCAAGGGCCCCAGCTGGAGGCGGCCACGCGCTCCCCGGAGGATGGGTGCATAACCCCCCCCAAGTCACCCAGTGGGACCCACACGGCGACCGGCAATGGGGAGACACAACTTCCCGCAGCAACACCAGGAACCTCGCACCCACCTCGCCGAGCGGAAGGAGCCGGACACGGGACACGCGGTGGGTTCCACCTGCGAGACGCGCAGGAGGGGAGCCGGACACGGGACACGCGGTGGGTTCCACCTGCGAGACGCGCAGGAGGGGAGCCGGACACGGGACACGCGGTGGCTTCCACCTGCGAGACGCGCAGGAGGGGAGCCGGACACGGGACACGCGGTGGCTTCCATCTGCGAGATGCGCAGGAGGGGGGCCGGACACGGGACACGCGGTGGCTTCCATCTGCGAGACGCGCAGGAGGGGGGCCGGGGCCGGTCTGTCCCCGACAGGCTGTGGGCTCGCTTCCAGGGGGGCCACATGAAGGGGCCCCAGGGACTCCGGGGGACGGCCACATCTTGGCCTGAGTTTCGGCGACGTGGCCTGTCCTGTCCGCGGAGGGAGTTGTGCACCCGCAGTCGCTAGAGAGACCTGAGAAACGAGACTTACTTTGATCTGCTAGAGCCAGGCCGAGGGTCCCAGGACGGTCCCTCTGTTCTCCTCTATTTTCGTGTTACCTCTGAAATGACTTTAATAAAATAAACGTATAGAAACGATAGGCGGACAGTTCCCGCCCTGCGTGCCCCGGCCCTCTCTCCCACGCCCTCCGGAAGGCGCCGGCCGAGGCTACCTGGCCGAGCAGCAGCACTGAGGCGGCCTCGCGGGGGCCGGACGGAGCAGGACGGCCCGGCCTGGCCCCCGGGCTGCCTCGCAGCTGGGCTGCAGTTTCGCACTGAATAAACCGTACCCCAAATTGGGGAGCCCCCGTTGGCATTGAATCGGTGCCAGCGACCACAGGCTCACAGTGGCCCTGAGGGTTTTGGTCAATCGAGTCAGGCTTTTCCTCAGTGGACCTAGAACTCTGCTTACACAGATCAAGTAAAGACTTGGTGGGTGGCCCGCCCCCCCCGTCCCAGGACACCACGGGCGCAGTCAGTGCCACAGGCCTGAGAGTCAGGCTGCGGTCGCCGCCCCCACCCGCTGCCCACCTCGGTTTTGACTAAGCGCTGCCCCCAAGGCCCTGCTGTGTCAGGGTCCAGCTATCCCCGCAGCTTGTAAGGGTCCCGTCTGGTGGAAGCAGTTCCCTCGGCACCTTCTGACCTGCCGGGGAGAGTGACACTAGTGCTTCCACAGTGCTGGGGCCCTTGGTGCCCACTGCTCACAGTCGTGGTGACAGGGTGCTCTCCGGGCCCCCAGGGCGAGCGGGTGGGTCTGACCCGGTGAATCCACTCTAACCCTCCAGCCCCACGAGCGTTTGAAATTCATCTGCCGCCACATATCACGGAGGCTCCGGCATCTCGGCCTCACTGAGGGTGACCGCCTTCCCATCCAGGCCTCAGCACCCACAATCTCTAGGAGCCCTTTCTGACCCCCACGAGCCACAGCACTGCACCCGGAATCTCTGCTCCGGGGCCCACGTCAATCAGTTCAGGTTTCCTCCCCGGCGATCCACGCCCTTGGCCTCCGTCGCTCCACCTATTCTCCCGTCTCGGTCTAAGATGGGAAAATGTAGTTCTTTTCAAGTGGGTGGAGCCCACCTCCAGTTGGTTTACCCTGTGAACCCCACTTTCTGGGGCCTGCAGGTCTGTGTGTTCAGTTTTGGTTTCCAAGCAGAGCTCGCAGGGTCTTGCAAGGCAACTGTCTCCTTCCCAACCCATGTCCCAGTTTAACAGCAGGTGCCCTGCAATGCTGAGAATTCATTTTCACCGAAATTTAGCCGCTCACAGGGGGGGCCTCTGAGTGCGAGTTTCAGAAATTCCTGCTTTGCAGCAGCAGGAGGTGAAGGTCCCTTTCCAGGCAGATGCGGAGTCTCCGGGTCCTGTGTGTGGGGCCCACTCTGCTGAGCCCCATTGGGAGCTACCGGCCACCTTTGTTATAATCGTTAGTTTGACAGAAATGTTCTGAGGCATCAAATCAGAGGGCCCCTAGGGCCCCCCCCATGTGTTTGGTGAGGAGGACCCAGGGGTGGTTTTGCACACACCTACCGCAGGGTCACACCACGGGCCCTGCCCACTGCACGTAGGCCAGTCCTGCCTTTACCCCTGATCGGGTTAGAGAGCCAGCTCCAGAAAACCTGGAACCAGTTCAGACAACTGTCCTTAAGATTCTGTTCCTCTAGGAGCCACTGTGTCAGTCAGGGTTGTCCTGAGAAGTACAGCAAATAGGAAACACACACAGAGAGTTGGCTCTCTTGATCTGCGCAGGCCGGCAGGCTAGAAACTCAGGCAGAAATCGTGACACAGAAAATCATGAGTCAGAATTTCCTCTTCTCCAGGAAATCTCTGTTTTTGCTCTTTGACCTTCCTCGACTGATCAGACAAGGCCCACCCACACTGCTGAGGCCCATCCTCTACTCAGAGCCTATAGGTGACAACCACGTCTACAAAATACCTATACAGCAATCGCAAATCACGGCTTGATATAATGACCGGGGCTGCCGACTGGCCGGGTGGACACACACAGCTGCCCATCACAGTGACGAATTCCGGGCCTTTTCGTGTATCCCGCTGACCTGCTGGTCCACCCGTTTGACTGAAGGAGCTATTTATACTTTATTTAAAAATAGCAATTATTAGAGACTCTCTGCTATGTGCAATTTAAATCGCGTCCAGTTTCCCAAAATACCCCATTAAGCAAATGGTCGGAATGTCATTAAATGCAAAATTGATACTAGTGTATTAAACGAGACAGGAAGGACTCATCGTTGTTGGCAGTGATGTGATTGTGTTCCTAGAAAACCAAAGAGACGGCATGGAAAATACCATTAAAATTATACACGAATGCGGGAACATAGCCAGAGGAGAAGGTAAATAACATTTCATTGTTTTTCAGAAATACCTAATTTCAAGTAGAAACAGACAGAAAACCCCACTCACAATAACAAAATAACCTCACACGATTCCTAAGGACGCATTTAGTCAGCACTGTATGGAACTCGTGTGGGTCCGTAACCCCGAGTGAAGCGAGGCACGCGGCGTTTCCGGGCGGCCGGACGGTGGCCCCGGGCGGCGGGCGGCCTTTCCAGCCGCGCTCATCCACTCCGTGGGTGGGCGCCCGACGGGAGGGGCGATGCAGGTGAAAGGGGGGCTGTGCTCGTGGTCCCCAAGGACACGCCCGCCCGTTTGTTTGGAGAAAGTTCTTTAAACTCCACAGATCTCTTTTTCCCCCTTGATAAAGGGTAACTATACCACGTGCCTCTCCACCCGTCTGGTTTTCAGGGTGGGGTGGGGTGTCCTATGAAAGTCGTGTGTGAGCTGCAAAGGAAGATCTCACAGTTGCGGCATCGACCTCATGAAGCAGCGTCAGGCAGGGCTCGGCATCACTTTCTCCCTCCTGCGCGTGTGGGTGTGCGTGGGTGAGCACGTGTGTAGCTGTGCTGCGTGTGCATGCGTGCATGTGAGCATGTGTGTGTGCACATGTGCATCCTTCACTTCTCTACAAGCTCCTCAGTTGAAAACCTCTCCTTTCCGTCTCTCTGGAGACACCTGCGCTCTGAAAAGCGCTCATGGAGACGGCTCTCCGGGCTTTCCCGCCAGTGGGCGCCGCGCCCGGGCTGACCGCCTGCAGCCTCCCGGGGCGCGGGCGGGCCAGGTAAACACACTTGGGCAGTTGGCGGTTTGAGATGCCACCGGTTAATTCGTGTCACCAAAGGGTCATAAATTATTCAGGAGCTTGGGCGAGTCCATTAACCTCGCTGGGCCTCACTTTCTCCCTCCGCAAGCGAAGGGGCTACAGAAACAGAGACGGACCGCGATGCTCCGATGACCGCGGGGCCGCCGCCCTGCCTCGTGGCTCCGGAGCTCGGGTTCCTGCGGTTCCTGCGGTTCCTGCAGCTGGCGGTGCAAACGGAACTATAAATAAACCGTCTTGGGCGGGAAGGTGTCACAAGCCTAATACGGATCCTCAGGTGGAGGGTAATTATAATCCGCAGTGAGCAAGGAAAGCACCTAAAATTGTACCAGATGCAAGCAAATCCCCCTGATTACGAAACACAGACTCCAGTTCCTCCTGTTGTTAGGGTCCCAGCCTCAGCACAGGTTCCTCATCCTGCGGGGGGGGACGGGACAGGGTTGGGAGGGCGGGGTGTCTGCCCGCGGCCGGTTCCTCGCCAGCCGCGGAGAAGCTGGACTGGAAGATATTTAATACTGAACTATAATATAATTCAAGGCTCATTATTCAAGAGCAGGCATGGGATCTGGCCCGTGGTAATTATTAAAATCATGTTTACACCGAGTAATGCAATGAGCGTCACCTATTTTTGACCCGGCGGCGCTCGGAGGTGGGGGAGGCATGTTTTACATCTTATCAATTGGATTTGGAGCGCGTGGGCGCTGCGGCGGGGCAGAGGTCTGTCCGTGCTGATTAGAGACTGGCTGGCGGGTGAATGGCTGGCCGGTTGCCTGTGGTCTTCCCCCACCTTCTGCCAGAGAGATGTGGGGACCCAGGGTCTCAGCCGGGGTGTGGTCAGCACCAGGTGAGGTCCTGATTTCCTGGCCGGGCTGAGGTTTCCTCCCCCAGGTCCCATCCTGCATTCGGCCAATAGCTCCAAATATCGAAGGAACACGAATTTTACACCACGGAAGGCACCGGGCCTCAGGTGGGGTGGGAGGCAAAGGTGGGTTCCTCACGCCCCCAGGAAAGGCACAAGGTGCCCCAACTTCAGGTGCACACACCTTGTTCACCTCCAGCCAGTGGCTATGGGGCTGGGTCCCCTTATGAGGAGGGACTGGACCTTGCTCACCTGGGACCCCCATGATTGCACACCTTCCCGGGCTGTTTCTGGGGGTCCCCGCCCACCGGAGGCCCCGCCACTGCCCCGCTGCTCGGCTGTTGGCTCGACTCTGTGCTGATGAGTGTGCCCGGCTCCGCTTCTGTCGGTGCCAGAGCTGCTGACCCTGGAGGTTCAGGCGGGAGCTGAGCCCCTGGGGTCTGCGTCCCCGGACGGGAGGCCTTGTGCCTCACAGATGCAGCAACAGGGCCCCTGTGCTCTCGTCTTCCATGCACTTAGTCCCTGGCTGGACACCACCTTCTCAGTCTTTAGTGAGCCCCTGACCCATCCGCCAACCTCAGGACTCAGGGGACTCTGGGCACTGGACCGGCTGCCCACAGGCCGCTTCGCCCTGCTAGTCACTCACTGGGTGGTGACAGTCGCTCCCGAGGCAGGATCCTGGTGCATGGACGCCCCCAGCAGCCAGACCAGGGCCTGGACCACAGGCCAGGGGAGGAAGCAGAGGACCGAACAGGCCCGCGTGTCTGCGTCTGCGGAGCCTGCCCCTCTGATCCCTGTCCAGCCGCCTCCGGAGCGCCTGGGATTTGGCGCATTGGCGGCATCTTCCCCGGAAAGGAGACCTTCCCCCGCGTCCCTGAGGCCGGCTGCGGGCGGACCAGGCTGTGCTCAGCACTCGCCGCAGGAGCACGTCTTGTGCAGACAGGTTGTGTTCTCAGCCGACAGTCTGCTCCTCCGCGTTTCTCCCCCCCTCTCCCCGGTTTCGGTCGCCTGTCGGTGTCTGGCGCAGGGATCCGGCCGGGTGCTCGCTCCACAGGCGGGCGAGGCCGGCACACGGGCTGGGCTGCGAAAGCGACGTTCCTGCTGCTGACTCATTTGGTAGCAAAAGACGAGATCTGAAGACATAATTACAAGTTAGATTCAAAAACATCCTTAGTTTCCGTTTATCAGGGGAAGATCTAAGTGGTCATAAGTTGGACAGTTTATTCTGCTGATGTGCAGAGTCAGCCTTTTTTGTTTCGGATGATTTGTTACATTGTATGTTACTGTCAGGTATCAGCGTCTAACAGGAAAACTCATGATGAATTCAAACTGTATCTGTTGACATGAAACATTAAGTAGTAAATTTACTAATCCTTTTTCAAAGCTACATTGTATTAAAGCCTGTTAAAAGCTAAAAAAAAAACAACAAAAAAAACCTCACCGAAAACAAAACCCCACACGTGTTCTTGGTTTATAAGCCTCAATACGAGATTGGGCAGAGAGCGTGGTCAGTGGTCAGCGCCCCGAGCGCGGCCCGGCGGGAGCCGGCGGTGGCCTCCCCCGTTCCCTCTCCTCCCCTTCGGAACGTCGTGTCTGCGATGAAGGGAACGAGTGGAAACCCAGCCACCAAGCCTGCTCTGCGCAGAGCTGGGCCCGTGGGCCCGCCTTCCAGGGCCCGTCTTTCTGGGGTGTCCCCGCAGCCCTTGAGAGCACCTCCGCACGTGACTGCGTTGGAGATGGGTCCCTACGGAGGTGATTGAGTTAAAGTGAGGTCATTGGGGGGTCTGAATCCAATCTGACCGGTGTCCTGATAAGAGGAGATCAGGACCCAGACACACACAGAGGGACGGCCATGTGAGGACACAGGGAGGGGGCTCGTCTACCCACCAAGGAGAGAGGCCTGGGGAGGAACCGGCCTGCCGAGCCCCTGGTCTCCGACCTCCAGCCTCCTGACGGTGAGAGTGTCTGTGGCTCCAGCCGCCCCGTCTGGGTGCTCTGTGTGGCAGCTCACAGACTGCACCCCAGACTTGGGCCTGTCACCTGTGTGATGACCCCGCTGGAATGACAGGCATGTGAGGGCCAGAGCTGGTCGAATGCAGGACCAGCACGCAGACTCCCGGTGGTGGCGCGGGTGGTCTGGGCATCTGGGGTCGGGCAGCCTGTGCCCGCTGGGGCCCCCATGGTGGCAGCATCTGGGCCACCCCAGGTCATGCCTCTGGTCTCAGCCCCCTCCAGACCCTCTCAGTCCCCGGACAGCAGACCGTGCCCGAGTCAAGTCCCCTAATCCTACGCCAAAGGCCTGGTTGGCTCTCATGTTGATTCTTAAGTGGCTTTTTCCTTCCCCACGGAAACTTTTCCTGGGAGGAAAAGTTGCAGATAAAAGCGGGAGTCGGGTACCAGAGCTTGTGGCCGGTCAGTGGAAAGATCAAGCAGAGGTGAATATTGTGCCCGCCGTCAGGGATGCCCAGGTAACTTCCGCTATCAGGCCACTGACGTTGTCGGCCCCTGTGGTTACTCCTCCCTGACAGACTTCGCAGCCCCCCCAAGTGCAAGTGCCGTTCCTAATTCCCCATCTAAGAATCCACTTCCCAAAATAGAGGGAGGGGACAGAAATAAGTGTGGCGGGGGGTGGTGGCCGTCACACCCCATTGAGCACAGTGTCCCCGCAGCAGCCACGGGCAGGGACGCGGAGGGTCCGGCGGCCCCAGCCCATCAGGGAAGAGCGGCCGGAGCAGCCCAGCCCCATTCCCGTTCCCAGGGAGCGACCCGCCCCTTCATCTTTACATTCCCAGCCCAGGCGCCGGCCCGCATGGCTGCGGGGGCCCCAGCACTCATGGGGCGGGTCCCCGGCACGGGGCAGGTGGCAGTGGGAGGGCAGCTCCCCTGGGTTTTGCTGTCTCGTGCTCCAAGGCCCGCGGAACCTGGGTGACTCGCTCAGGGTCAGGGCCGGCCGGCCAGAGCCTGACCTGGGTTCCAGGTCCCTGGGCCCACGGCCACCGTACCTTCCACGGTTCCACCCGGATTCACAGCCCGCCTCTCGCTGTCCTGCAGGAAGGGCCTGGGCAGGTTCTGCAGTTTTGGGGGGGCAGCCTCAGCACTGGGGCCACGGGGCCTGATGGGGTGGGGCAGAGGCCCTTCGTCCCCCTGGCCTGCCCGCCCTGCGGCTTCCCCCTGCCGAGGACGCTCAGGCTGCCGTCACCCCCACACCGCCCTGCCCCCCGAGGAGTCAGCATCGTGAAGATGGGCATCTGTGCCTCCCGAGGACATAGCAACCCGGCGCATAGTGGGGGGGCAGCCCAGGGGGGTGTTGGGGCAGAAAGGTTCTGCCTGGATCCTCGGCTTCCGTGAGGCTCCTACTGTGTCACTGTCCCTGAGTGGCGCCCGCCTGCCCCTGAGCTGCAGCTGCTGCCCATCGGGGGGGCTGGGCGCCTCGAGTCCCACCTCCTCCCTCTGGGGCTGTCCCGCCCGTAGGCTCTCGGCTCCTGCTCAGCTTCTCCCTGTCCCCTCGGAGGCCTGGCCTGCCCGGCTGGGGGCCATCGTGCCATTGGATCGCCAGCAGGGCCAGGGCTCAGCCAGCGCCCGAGGCTGTTCCCGGCCCCAGAGGGGTGGTTCTCGTGGCAGCTGCTGCAGGTGGTTGGCCCATTTGCTTATTTGCAAATTGTTATCATTTAAGTTCCAAGGGCCTGAGCTCTTTCTGTCTCACGCGGTTCTGCCAGAGGGCGGCCAGCGCGTCCCTGTGTATCCTGGACGTTCCCTGATGGGAACTGAAGGTCTCAGATCTCGGCAACGCTCCCCCCCGGGGGACCTGACCAGCCCGCCTGCCCGTCTGGACGCAGGTGTGGGGTGCGGCGCCCCCAGATCTGCCCCAGGCACAGGCCGTGCCTGCAGAAGGACGCCCGCTCCCGTCCCTGTCCTACCACCTACGGGCTGTTGTCATCAACAAGGGACATGTGACAGGACCGGTCAGGAGGTGGTTTTCTCCGGCTTCCCCAGAGCTCCTCAGGGCAGGTGGCACTGTCCCCGTGGCCCATGTGGCCGCACCCAGGCTGGACCTGCAGCCACGGCCACACACAGGCGGGCTCAGGGCGGGGACGTCTCTAGGACCCGGAGGCCCAATCTCTGCTCACGGAAAGTGCCCTGCGGTCATTTCTCCAAGGACCCCGCAGATCTCTGTGCTCGGCGGCTGCAGAGACCTGGCCCTGCCCCCGGTGGCTCTTTGCGGGGAGGAGGGGCAGACGGGTGCGAGCGCTATAGCCCTGAGCTGAAAGGGGCCCATCATCTGATGGAAACTTGGATGAACCCCCGCATCTGGGCTCCGAGGGATGGTGTCAGCTGGGTCACCTGGGCCACTCTGGCCATGGAGCCAGTCCCCTTAATCAGCCCCACAGCCTGCGGTCGGGGGCCCCAGGCCCGGCACTGGCTCCGGGGTTGTCCCCCAGGGTGGATCCATGGTCCTGGTGCATTAAGGGTAGTGTAGCCACATGTGGCCGCATGTGGGCCTCAGAGGCCGGGCCCGGCCATTTTTCACTAAATAACGTAATCTGTGCCTTTTCTGGGCAGGACGCGGCTCCCTGCCAGGCCCAGGCCTAAGAAAAATGGGATGTAACGCAGCTATTCAAGGGCCGAGGCCGGCTCCCGGGACATTCCTCATCGCGACTTAAATGGATCTTCTGCCCACTCGAAGCAAATGCGATTCTCCTTTTTATGACTTTCGGTTATTTACACGGGAAAAGTCTAAACAAGGCCTGAGCTTCCACAGCCCGTTGCAGGCGGGTCGTGGTGCCGCGAGGACACAGGGCCAACCGGAGGCCCGGAGGGAATGGAAACGTGGGTGAGGGACGGCCTGTGGGAGGCGGGGGTGGCGAGCCGGGCAGGCCTGGCAGGGTGGGCTCCCGGCCGAGCGGCGGGTCCTGCGGGCGGCCGAGTCCTGCCTGGCCCTCCCTCCCCTCCTTCCCTTCCCTCTGCAGCCGCCGGCCCCCACATTCCCAATGTTGTGTCTGTCGTGGATCCGTCTGGGTCCTGGGGAAGCAAAAACGACCCAAATGGTCCCTCCATCGGGAGGGGAAAGGCTGGTGAGGGACAGTCACAGACAACGCCTGTCTCTTGGGACAAGCCTGTCCGCTGTTCCTGTTTCCTCGGTCCCTCTCTGTCCTGCCCCGGCTCGGGGACAGGTGGGGGACAAGACAGACCTGCTCAGAGGTTCCGTACAAAGATCTAATCCCATCGGTACTTAGTCGGAAAAAATAGCCAGTGGCCTGAATGTCCCGGTTTATCTCGGTGCGTGCCCCTGTTTACGGTGGTTGGAGACGCGTTGCTCGCAGGAGAGGGCCTCGCGCCCGTCCCTCCGCACTGGCCCGTCCCCACCCGGCGCTCGGTGGGGGAGCGGTCGCTGTGCTTCGGGCCCTTCCTTCCCGAGGCCTCTCCCAGGCGCTGGGTGAGAAGGCGGCACTGACGCTTCCCTTCAGCGCCAGCGTTCTTGAGTCTTTTATTTCCGTTTTGGGTGAAATCAGATGAGAACAAAGCTCCCTGTGCGCAGCGGTCACTTCCGAAAGGAAAGCAAGTTGCTCCTGCGAGGCTGCGCCTCCCTTCCCCTCCCGGACCCGGGGGACGGCCTCGTTCCTTCCCGGCGAGTGCGGCGCTTTGGGACCCCTGTGCAGCCGGGGTGAGCGTGGGCGTGTGTGTGAGCGTGTGTGTGAGTGCGTGCATGTGTGTGTGCATGTGTGTGTGTGTGCATGCATGTCCCGAGCACACACTTGTGAGAGCAGGACCCGCATCCTGACGCTGATGTCCGGGGATGGTTCCAGGAGCAGAAAGACAGCAGACCGGCCCCAGGTCAGGGTGAAGGGACTTAGAAGGACCAGTGGGGTGCACCTGTCTCAGGCCTGCCCTGGCCCCTTTCCCAGGACTCGCCCGGCCCCCCTGCCCCCCCAGGACAGCTGCTCAGAGGCTTGGAGGCATATGAATTGGGTGGCAGGACGGAGACCCCAGGGGCTGGTGGCCATGACCTGCCCCGTCAGGGGCTGGCTGCCTTCACTACCCTTGTCCTCACCCCCGGTCCTGGGGTCACATCTCCGCTGGCCTCTGCCTCCCAACGTCCCCAACTTCCCCGCCTGCTCTGGGTCCTCCTGACTCCCCTCCCCTCAACCCAGGGGGCCCCGGGTGAGCTCAGGGCCACTTGGCTGGGCTGCCTGCGGCCCGCTGGCTGCTGGCTCGCTGTCCTGCTCTGCCCCTCAGCCCCGGCCTCTGCCCCTCGCCGGCCTCCCTCCTTGTCTGTGAGGCCCACATGCCGGCCACACCTGCCCCAACCCCAGTGTCTCAGGTCAGCCCACCCGCCCCAGCATCTCAGATGCCCACTGCGGAGCCGGACGGGCGTCCAGAGGCCTCCCGAGCCTCCGGGTGGCTCGGCCCTGGCGGAAGCCTCCCCTTGCCGCGAGGCTGCTATTTTTGTTGAGTACATCTGCAGAACACATCTGCTAATTTTCTGTATTTGTTTATCCACAGGAAGAATCTGCATTAGTAACTGTTTCACACTGCAGCTCGCAAATCAACACGGAGGGGAAAACACACAGAAATACTCAGGGCGAGCACGGGCGTCCTCGGGGGGCCGCGGCCTGGAGCAGGGGCAGGGAGGGGGCGCAGGGCGGGCTCGGCGCAGCCCACAGGGCGCGACACTCCCAGCCCAGGGGCTGTCACCACCTCAGCCAGCCTCTGTCAACCTGCAGAGTGGGCTGATTTGTCACCCACCCCACAGGTCAGGACACTGAGGCTCAGGGAAGAAGAGCTGTGTGTGTGTGTTTGCATGTGTGTGCATGTGTGTGCATGTGTGTGTGTGCATGTGCGTGTGTGTGCATGTGTGTGTGCACACGTGTGCATGCGTGCATATGTGTATGCACCCACGTGCATCAAGATACGGAAAATTCCAGCTCTTTGTTTTCACGTAGAAACGCCTGACGTGTTATTCCACGCGCCCCACCCATCCAGGGGCCACGTTTCCCCCACGCTCTCAGGAGACCCCTCGCCCACCCGGGAAGGTCAGCCATGGACCGTCCGCCCCGTCACCCCTCCCAGAATGCCAAGCGAGTCGCAGAGCGGGCACAGGCAGCTGGCGCTGGTGTGTTTTTGGAGAAAAGGCCTCTCGAAGTTCCTCCACTGTGTTGGCTGAGCATGGGCTCCGCAGGGCCAGCCCAGAGCCCCCCGGCCTGGGGGGTTTGGAGAAGAGCCCAACCCAGGAACCCCCTTTGGCTGGTGTTTAGCTCCCAGTCAGTGTCATCGCCGCCCTGACCATCCTGAGCAGCGTTGTGCCCGAGGCTCCTGCAGTCCAAGGTGCCCCTGCCTGCCAGCCAGGGGCAGTCTCCCCGGGGGGGGGGGCTCAGGGTCAGGCCGGGCTCCAGGGCCTCCCCAGGATGGAGGGGGGTGTGCGGCTCCCGGGGTCCTCCCTGTGGCAGCTGGACTTGCCCTGCTCTGCGAATCCTGTAGGAAAATTCATCTCGGCCGGACAGGTGTTGGAGCTGCTCACACTGGCTCCATCCCCCTGCTCTCTGCCCTGAGCTGAGCCCAGGGGACCTAACAAAGCCACAGCACCCACCACAGGGGCCAGGCCCCCGTGGGGGCTTCCTCTGCACTCCGCCAGGTCTCCTCCCAGGTCCCAGGGAGGCGGGCGCCTGGTCAGGGGGAAGCCGGAGGCGGGGCCGCCTTCCTCCACCTGCCTCCCCCCCATTGATCTTTTCTCCCTCCCTCCCTCCCTCCCCACCTGCCTGCCTTCTTTCCTTTTAACAAACCCAGATGTCGTCCGCCTATTTTTTATTGAAAACTCAGCACAGGGCCCTTCCTGTCTTTGTTTCATCTCCCTAAGTAAATTGCCATCCCAACGATAATTTCCCATCTCACTGAATCTCTTGCTAAGTGTCTGCTATTTGCTGACAGAGGATTTTTCATGCAAACGACCCACGTCTCCCAACTGCTCCGGGAGGGTTCCGACTGCACCAGCCGAGAGGGCGGCTGCCTTCTTCGGTGACGGTGATGGTGACGGTGGGGTGAAAGCTCCCCGCAGGACAGCCCGCCGGGGGCCACGGTCACGACAGCCATCCAGGTCGGCGCCGGCTTGTTCTCACCGGGGGGACATCCTTCAGATTAAAATCAGCGGAGCGGCCTGAGCTGCGGGAGCGTTTTCCACGTCGGAGATGCGACTACAGAATTTAAAACAGGATTTGCCTGGGCGCCAGCAGGGATCCCGCAGCCGCCAGAGAGGGACCCTCGCCTCTGGTGTCCGCGGAGGCAGCTCACCTGTCATCCCGCTGACTCCCAGCCCGTGTCATCACGCAAACCTGATCTGAGGCCTTCACGCAATGTTTGAACGTGGCCTCTTCTCTCTGGGCGGGGGCGGGGGGGTAGAGTCTCCTCCCCTCCTCCTCCGCCCGGTGCCCGGGAGGCGTGCGGTGCGGGCCGATCCTGCTCCCGGCCCGGCTCCCGCACACGCTCATTATCTGGAAATATCCCCGCTGGTCGGCGCCTCTCCGCTCACACCTCTGACAGGCCACCGCAAATCAGAGCCCAGGGCCCAGCAGACCTGCGCTGTTTGTCAATTTAATATTCGCGAGCAAACAGCCTGCATCTCTGTCAACAGCCATTACGCAGAATCATATTGTGTTTCCTTTTCCATAAATCCAGCTCATTACCCCGCGTGACAGATTGGGGCTATTCCGCTCGCCTCTCCCGGGCGCCCGTGGCTCTCCCTCCCCGCGTCCGATGGGGGGTGGGCGGCGGATGGATGGCGGGGGATCTGTCCCCGAAGCTCCTCCCAGCACCAGCCCAGGCTCTGCGTCCCCGTGGGCCCTGCGGGCTGGCGGATGGAGGCGCCGTGGGCGGGGAAGGCCTGTCCCGCCTCACCTGCTGCACCTGCCAGGTGGCCCCGCTCCGGGCCCCAGGGTGCTGCCCTGTGCTCCTCCCGCTGTCACGGGGAGAGTGCGCAGGGGGCCCACAGCCGCTCACGCGTGGACCCCACGCCTCTGCCCTCAGGGCAGCTCCCAGGCAACTGCCCGGCGATGGTGCAGAGCAGTCTCCTCCCCTCCAGGGACCCTCGGGTGCAGCCAGGGGTGGGCCTCATGGGCCTCTGCCCCCACCCAGGTGCAAGGAGCCCCCCCGGGAAGGCTGGCTGAGGGTCACCGTCCCCAGGACTTGGCTCTGAGCGTGGCCTCTGCCCTTCAGGATGAGGGCACCGCCCCCCCAGAACCCCCACCTGGGCAGCTGCCAGAAGCTCTCTGAACCCGGTAGGTGGGGCTCCCGTGGAGGCTCCATGCGAAGGCCTGAGGATAAGACCTCCAGCCCCCCCGGAGGTCAGGGGTCAGAGTTCCCACCTCTGGTCACATGCTCGGCTCTCGAGGGGACCAGTCGTCAGCCGGGGGGACTTTAGCAGGGACTCCCACGTGGTTGAAGGGGTTTGTTACATGAGTCACAAAAGATCCCTGCTTCCCTCTTATCACTCCCGTCACTAAGGAAATTAAAGGGCTTTAGAAGCCCGTGTTGGGAAGGGGGGGACCCCCACACATTCATTATTAAATCACAGAAGAAAGCGGGTCCTGCCCTCGAGTCCAGAGGGGACCGGGGCTCCGCTCACACCCAGAGTCTAGGGACGCGCGTGGGCCTCTGATGCCACAGGGTGTTGGGTAATAAGCCGCATCGCTTTAGCCCCTGGCCCGCGGTCTCCGTGGCAGCCGTCGCCGGGCACTGCGCAGGGTCAGGCCGCGCCTTCCAAGGACATCTCTCTCCACCCCCGAAACGGAACCGGCCCCGGTGGCTCAGCAGTTTCTCCCCATACAAAACCCTGTGATTAATGCTTGTTAATTTTATAAACGCTTAGATTGGTGCCTTCGGAAGAACTTATTTTGGGTTCTTATTTGATTACCGATTGTCTGAGTATTTTTGTGAGAACTGAACTCAATTAACGTGTATTCATGCGGTTCGTCTACGAGACCCTGCGCGACCCGGGTCTCGAGTGAGGAGAGAGCACTGCTTCCACCTGTCGTCCGTCCGCGGATTCGCTGGAGCCCAGCCCCGGCTTCGTGACGTGTCACAGATTCTGCCCAACCCCCCGCCCCAGAAGGAACAGCCCAGCTGACCACCTGGACTTTCCGTTGCTGGTGACCCTCACGCGGGGATGTTATTTCCATAGATTTTTGGAGAGAGTGGGAGGGAGAGAGAGAGAGACATCGACCGGCTGCCTCCCACACGTACCCGGGCCGGGCCTGGGATGAACCTGCAACCCGGGCACGTGCCTTTGACCGGGAGCCGAACCCGAGACGCTTCGATGCGCAGGCCGGTGCTCTAACCACTGAGCCACACCAGCCAGGCCCATCTTGGACGTCTGACCCCAGAGCCGTGAGGTCATAAATCTGTGTGGTTTTAAGCCCTGGGGTGTGACGGCAGCTGCCCGAAGCCCCTGCGGGGCGGCCGTCACGGGTGAGGAGAGACGGGCAGAGACCGGCTCAGGGGCAGCACCACCCGGGGGCCACGGGCCAGAGGGACCTGGGTTGTGATCCCGTTTGCTTGACCTTGAGGTCTGACCTTAAGGCCTCCGTGGGAAAGGAAACCACACTGATAATGGAAATAAGGCCTGAATCCCGGGCGATGGATGGTGACGGGGTGCCGAGGTCCGGGGAGCAAACGGCAGAGGCGCCGGCCCCGCGGGTCACTACCCCTTGGCCGCTCTGCCGCGGACGGACGCCCCGAGGAGGGGGCTGCTGAGCACTGCGGTTTCCTAATGACGTCACTCAGGGATGGTGGCGAGGGGGAGGCTGCTCCCCTGGGCCCCCATCTGCTGGGATCCGTTCGGCGCCTCGTCACGGACGCTGACGTGCGCTCTCATTTCGCGTCACCCGCTCCGTCGGTCCCACAGCGGCCGCTGCCTCGGCCGGGAGAGGACGGTTCTGTGGGACACGCAGCCTCCGGCGCACGCAGCGTCCACACCGGGCCAAGCCTCCCACCAGCTGCCCGCCAGCTGCCCGTCTCAGGGCCCTGTCGTCCGGGGGCAGCCCTGCGTGGCCTCCGGCCGGGGGAGCCCTCCAAGGTCAGAGCTGCCCGAAGGCCAGCGGCCGCCCTTCAAAGACGGTCGGAGGGCGGGAAGGAAGGAAATGCGCCGGGGTCTGGGGTGCGCTCGGGTTGCACGAGGCTGTGCTGAGCTCTCCGTGCCTCGGGCTCCCCCCTTCTCCCTCTTCCCTCCCTTTTTCTCGTCACCTTTCTCCTGCACAAGCACCTGGGGGAACCTGCTCAGTGTCAGATGTTTCAGGGTCCTCGAGGGACCCCCAGAGCCAGGCCCCAGGGCACCCCCTCCCTGTTCCTCCAAAGCCGCCAGCATCCCCACCGCAGGGCCTTTGCACCTGCCCGCCCGCCGCCTGGGCAGCCTGTCCGCACCCCTCAGCCCTCTGGTTCGGGCTCCCATGCAACCGGAGACGTGGGTTGTCCTGTCTGACGCTCCCCCCCTTTCCCAGGGGGTGTCCCTCCTGGTTGGCTCCTCCTTCCCCGCGGCCTCTCCCGCAGGTGCAGCCCCAGCAGCGGCGGGTTCCATCCGTTCCCTGGGAGTCTCCGGGGCGGGAATCCGCTGGGCGCCTGCGAGCGCTCGGGGAACCTCCCCCGAGAAAGGAAGGGGTGGAGGGAAAGACAAAAGCCCACCTTGCGTCCAAGAGGGAGATGCAGGGACTGGCTCGCGGTGGGCGTGGAGCCCGGACGCTGGCCTTGTGCGGCGTGGGAGGCGCTTCCACGAAGCGGGATGGGAGCCCGGGAGCCCAGCGCCGGCTCCCGCCGAGAGAGGCTCCGGGTCACGTCGCGCAAGGAGGCCCTTCTCGCGGGTTCATAAATTTAACCAACAGCCGAGCTTCCGAAAGTGCGGAGGAGAAATCAGGCTCCCTACAGACGGAGCTGCGCGGTGGAGACGCGGGGCCTCCTTGGGGGCCTGTTACCGGGAGGCGCCGGGCCCGCCATCCATCCCGAGCCCGGGCCCCGCGCCTAAATCACTCGCTGGCTGCGCGACTCGCGTGAGTGATCTCATTCCAATACGCTTTCCAACAAAATGCAAAATACGCGATAATCATTATTCTAGCGTCACCGGGGGCCACTTGGTCAAGTGGAGATATTTCAAAGGCGGCGTTTCCCAGCCAGAGCTACAAAGCAGCTGGGAGCTCGGCCGGCCCAGCCGTGAATCAGAGGCCCGGCCGTGGCGCTCGTGCCCAGACAGGCCTCGGAACCGGGAGATACATGCCCCCCGCTCTGTTTCCTCTCCATCTGGCACCCTGGGTGCTCTGCGGCCCCTGGCCCTGTCCCCGGGCCCGGTCTCTGCGGGACGATTGTCTGCGTGCCACTGAGAACCACGACGGTCGCCCACGTGACGGGCAGAAGGCAGCCCCCAGCACCCGCAGCTGCCCTTCCTGCCACCTCCTGTTGTCCCGAGTCCCTGGGGACGGTCACGCCAGGGGTCCTGCAGCCGCATGCACCCCACCCATCTCTGTGTCGTCTTCAGAGAGCGGGGGAACCAGAGGGATGCCCGGCCTTGGTTCACGTGCTCCACAGAGGAGCCCCACGGCCCTCGGAGCAGCGGTCAGCAGGCTGTGGCCGGTCGGCCCCATCCGGCCCTCCGCCTGTTTTTGTAAATAGTTTTATTGGCAGAGGGATGCCCTCCGCCGCTCCCTGACCAGCCCCCCTTTCTGCCCCCCGCTCCCGGGCCTTCCCACTGCCCCTGGAGTCTGAGAGAGATATGCCTGGGGGGGGACACCCCAACCATCATGTACCTCCCATCTGTCCATCCACCCACCGCCCATCATCCATTCGTCCATCCACCCATCTAACCATCCGTCACCAACTGACCCAGCGAGCTAGCCACTTATTCAGTCTTTAATTTAGTCCAGAGTTTGAAGTCATTTGGGAGAAAATATACCAGAAAAAAAAAAAATCAGCACATTAGACTCTGGAAAAATATCATCAGAATTAGAGGTGAGACCAGAGGAAGGTGGGGAAGGAGCTGGGTCTCCGTGGGTCCTTGGTCAGCGCCGGGGGGGCCGCGCCTCCAGCTCTAAGCTCCGTGGAGAGAAAGCAAAGGCGGCCGGGTCCTCGCCCTCACGCCGCGTGTTAAGGAAACGAGCCCTCGCTCGGCATCCAGATCTGAAACGGCTCCGTCGCGACGCCCTGCTGGGGCCATCGGAGCAGGTGGCCTCCTCTGGAGCCTCCCGGGGGCCGTGCTGGAGGGTCCCCTGCAGCCGAGGCGACTCCTGTCCGGGTGTAGGATGCGGCGACGGGCCACAGGTCAGGAGGAACAGTCTCCGGGCCTCGGCCGACGCGCCCGTAGAGCTCACGGTAATGAAATTATGTCCTTTGTGAAAGGCGGCCGAGTTCAGACTCTGCTCACAGGCAGCAAACGTCCACAGCGACTCTGAGTTCATGCGATGTTAGGATTCTCAGGGCTGCCCTGTCCCCGGACTCTGTTTCCGGTCATCTTGTTAAGTCACAGTTTAGTGGATGGGAGAGCAGCCCAGCTGCGGGCGGCGGGCTGAACGGGGGGCCCCAAGACACGTCCCCCAGGCCCGCAAATGGGACCTTATTTGGAAAGAGTCTGTGAAGGCCTCGCGAAGTTAAGGATCCCGAAATGAGATCACCCAGAGTTATCCAGGTGGGCCCCAAATCCAACGGCAAGTGTCCTCCTGCGAGACGGGGACCCAGAGAGAAGGGGAGGGCGCCAGGTGAAGACCGAGGACGGAGGTGCCGTGGCCCCGTGGCTGGAGGGGAGACCTGGACGGTCTCCCAGCCGCTGGGTGGACCCGGCCCCCTCGACACACTGAGCCTGGGCTTCTGGCTTCTAGAACCACCCAGCTTTGTGGTCATTTGTTAGGGGAACCCCGGCAGACGCACACGGGTACCAAGTACGCACAGGGTGTCCCAAAATCATGCACACGCACCGTGACCGCTGGCAGCTCAGCTTTGAAAACGGAACGTGTTTCAGTAAACGCGGCCTTTAGAATTATCCAGGGTGTGTGTTTGCATTTTTGGGTGCACCCTGTATTCAGGAAACACCTCTCTAGGTGGGTTCAGAACGTCAGGCAGCTTCAAAGAAACCCACAAGGTAGCCGATAATTTACCCAATGGGCTCACAACCTCTGTTTAGAAATTTCTCCTCCCCTGAGCTCACCGACCTTAAAACAGATGAACCCTCTCTCCCGACACCTTGGACAAAAGAACGGATGCTGAAAACCAAGTCGCGGTGGGACCGCGTTCCTGCCTCTCGGGAGAGCCGAGGTCGCTGTGCGCCAGGCCCATTGGGGTGCATGTGGGGCGAAGGCCAGGGCGGGGCCCCGATCAGCTCGAGGTCTCCGGGCGGCGTGGCCGTGGGGGGTGGGAGCCGCTCGGCCAGGAGGGAGTGACCCTGAGGGTCAGGCTGGTCCTGGGGCCTGGACTGGGGGCAGGTGTGTCACAGTGAGACCCCCTAAGGCAGAGACACAGCAGCGTCAAGGAAACCACAGGGCCGCGGGGACTGCTCCGCCCGGTCCCGAGGCTCCGGCGCGTTCAGACAGAAACCCCCTGAGCCTCAGCTTCCCCCTGCGCCTCCTCCGCCCGCTCCCCCGGCCCTGACGGGAGCCGTCGCTCTCTCGGGCCCCAAGGCTCGTCTCCCCCTTGACGCCCACGGGCCGCCCCACCAGCCCTCCTCCAGTCATCTCGCCGCCACCCAATCAGACTGGCCCAGGGCTGCTTTTTCTGGAACCGTCTACTTTTGTGGCTAAAATTAGACTTGGCTCTCTCCCCTTAACTGGCTTCAATGATCATCCTCACTTCTGCAGATTTATTTCCTACAAGAAAAAAATTAAAAAAACTTCTGGGAAGCACCTGGAAATGCATCCGCGTCTCCTCCCTGGTCCTGCCGGCGAGGCCAGGTCCCCTCGGGCTGGGCTCCGCCGCCTCGTGGGGCCAGCAGGGACCCCGGACTCCTCCAGGGGGATTTGTAGAATGTGGATATTTTATCTGACGGACTCGCAGCCTGTTAGGGTCATTTGTTTCTCCCACCCTCAGTCCTCTTAGAACAAGACAGCGGGAGGGCTGAGGGTTCGAACGTTTCTAGAATGTAGGAGCGATGGGACCTGCTCTCAGAGAAATGGTCCCGTCCCGTCTCCTGCCCCACAAGCCCCCGGTGACAGCCTGTCCGCCGAGGGCCCGCTGAGAGCTGGGAGACCGTCTTCAACCCCCGGCACACGCGCTGGGATCTTTCCTCAGGGGAGGCCCTGGGGCTCGGGGTTCAGGCGCCCACGGTCCCCGGGGAGCAGGACTAGCTCCTGTCTGACCAGGAGCCGGCGCTGCACCGCGTGGCCTCACAGCCGGGGGAGCCCGGGCCCATGTGTCCTCGTGTGTCCCCCAAGTGTGCCGCTTGGCCGGCCCGACGCAAATCACTCACAGCAGCCGCCCCTTTGTTGCAGGAGCCGGCTCAGCATCCGAAAAGCTCCAAGACCACGGGCCATGAGAAACATCCGTGGAATTCATCGTTTACTTATTTAAACAGTAAACAGTGTGCGGCTGGCGTGGCTCCGTGGTGGAGCGTCGGCCTATGGACCAGGAGGTCACGTCTGACACCGGTCAGGGCACATGCCCGGGCTGCGGGCTCGATCCCGTCGGGGGCGTGCGGAGGCGACCGCTCGGCGACTCTCGTCACCGATGCTTCTCCCTCTCCCTTCCTCTCTCTGATGTCAATTAAGAAAAAAACATTTAAAAATAAGCAAATAAATAAACATTAACACCTACGAACAACCCAAACCGGGGTCCCCGGGTCCCACCTGGGGAGGTGACGTTGTTGGGAGGGAAAGTAATTTTCTCTCTGCCCGTCTGAGTTCTCGGCTGAGACACGTGCGTTAAAGGACAGATTAACAGACATGCATTGACGTGTCTGCTCGTGACGCGTGGGGAGGCCCGGGAAGGTGGAGAAGCTCCCAAGGTGGCCCGAGCCCCACCTTAAATACCACCTTCACTAGGGCAGATGGAGGTGACAGTGGGGGCCGGTTATGGGGCGACCAGGACAAGCGCCTGGAACAGGGCAAGGCTGCGACGCGGCGTCCGTCAGCGCCTCCGGCTTTGACAGGCGTTTCCTGTGAACCAAGGGAGCCCCTGAAGGCCGGGAGCCCCCGTCGGCCTGACGGCTGAGAGCAGAAGCTCAGCCCCGCTGTCCCGGCCTCTCCCGCACCTGCCGTGGCTCAAGACACCCCTGTTCCCAGGGGGTGCCTCAGGGTGGGGTGCTCTGGTCCCGCCCACTCATCCTGTGAGACAGAGCTGGGGGCCACCTGCACCCAGGACGACCCAGGTGTGGGAACCCCCCTCCCTGCACCTCTGTTTTACTCTCTCCTGTGGACGTTGGACTCCAGCCGACGAGCTCCGTCCTTGTCTGGTCATCTTTATCGAATGACCCCTCTGCTGTCCCCCCTCCGTCCCCACCAGCTCGTGGGCGCACACCCTCCTGAGGCCCCCACTCCACGTCTGAGCCCTGTCACCGTGGGCAGTATTTGCACATGGCTGCTGATAGGGTGAGGGGGGCCGGCACAGGGCCTTGGAGAGAAGTGGGGGGCGGGGGGCCCTTGCTTGGATCTGCGTCTGCTCACCAGCCCCTCAGGCTGAGGCCACCTTCCCAGGGCCTTGGGGGGAGGGTCGATCAACTCCCTGAGGACGGCCCCTCCTGTCCTGTGTTCCTAGAGCGGGTTCCAAGCCTCCTGCGGGGAATTGTGTTTGTGTTGGGCGGGGGGGCGGGCGGGAGACAAGGCGGAGCTCACAGAAGGGCGCCCCCAGGGGAGACACTCAATCCTGACCCCACATTGCTTCCCCCGCGGCCGGGTGCCTGTCCTTCCTCAGCCCTGGCGTTGGCAGGAGGTGCAGCCACCTGCAGCCCGAGAGCTCGGTGAGCCCGTCACCTCCCTGCCGGGACCCTGCTCTGCACCCCCACCCCCGGCCCCCCACCTGCCGCAGGCCTGAGGCCTTTCCTGGTTGTTACTCGATGGAGCCCCCGCCACCTGGCTCCCTGAGCCGACCCTCAGATTCCCGAGAGGAGGAGCCGAGAGGCACCGGGCACTGTGAGGACCCTCCCCTCCCTGGGTGGCTCGGGGCAGGTCCCAGCCTCTGGTTTTCCCTGCAGCTTCCGCGGCTCCCCCAGCTGGCACCTGTGGGGGAGGGGCCCTCTGCTTGGTTCTAGTTCACGGGCTTTTTATCTCTGCTCCTGCCGAGTGCCGAGTCCTTCTGTCTTCACTTGTTCACTTGTGGACCACCTGCTGTCCACCAGGGACAGAGCCACGCACAGGCTGGGGAGAGAGGGGCACCTTGGAAGTCAGGTGACTCCCACGCCACGTCGGGGTGCCCAGTCGCCACTTTATTCATCTCCTGAGAGCGGCAGGGGTGCAGACGGGAGTCGCCTGATGGCTGATAGATGGTGCGACGAGCGACGCCCAACCTCTGCTCGTTAGGGAGTCGCAGCTTTCCACGTTGACTCCAGGATGGTCGCGGTGCCCGTGGGGGGCCGCCTGGAGGTCTGTCTGCCAAAGGCGCAGGTCTGTCCTTCATTAGGCAGAGTGAAGTATGACTATGGACACGTCCATCCCTGGCCGGCATGGCCCAGTGGTTAGAGTGTTGCCCACAGATAGAGGGCTCTCGGGTTCGATTCCTGGTCGAGGGCACGCAGCTGGGCTGCAGGCTTGATTCTGGCCCCGGTCGGAGCACATGCAGGAGGCGGTGTGCCTCTCACGTCGATGTTTCTCTCTCCCTCCCTCCCTTGCACTCTCTCTAAAAATCAATGGAGAAAATATCCTTGGGTGACGATTAACAAAAATATATATATAGACATGTCTGTGAGGAGGAAAAGCAGCTGCACACACGCTCACACACACGCTCACACACATGCACATGTGCACACACACGCTCACACGTGCACACATGTGCACACACATGCACACATTCACACACATGCACATGTGCTCACACGCTCACATACGCGTGCTCACACATGCTCACACACACGCTCACACACATGCACGTGCGCTCACATGCTCACACGTGCACACACTCATGTGCTCATATGTGTACACATGCTCGCACACATGTGCACACATGTGCACACACATGCACATGCACTCACACACTCACATACACGCGCTCACACTCACACACGCTCACACACTCGCAAACACTCCTTTTCCTGAACGAACCCTGATGTCGGCACGGTTCACACCGCGACGTGCAGGCCGCGTTTCAGGCTGTTAGTGCTACACGTGACGGGAGGTGAGACAAAGTTTCAAGTCCGTGTGTCAGCAGTTGCATCTGAGCAGATCCCGAGCGAAACACATGAACTCGTGAGAGTCTCCTGCGTCCCCAGTGCTCCTGAGAATAAGTTGTCCCTGGAGCACCCTGTGGCTGTGGACACTGACATCAAGTGTCCCGAGGAGAGGCAGTCGGCCCCGGCCCTTCGGCGAAGGCTGACGGGTGTGCACACCTGTCGGGTTTGTAATTCGCAGCTATCCCGCCCCTCAGAGAGGCGAGAGGAGCTTCCTCCTGGGGAGAGAGCACGAGGACAGACGAAGGGACGTGTAGAAGCAGCTCCACGTGGGGCTCTGACACGGTTTTGTAGGACTAGGTGATGAATGGCGGTCAGCTCCGATTCACACCTGATCAATTCAGAAACTAGTTCTCCAAACAGGCGGTTTTCAACCTTTTCCATCTCATGGCACATACGCTAATTGTTAAAATTCAGCAGCGATTCATTTCTGACAAATGAAATAGGTATAATTTGGATTCATTCACACCAGACAGCTCTTATTGTGTCGACTGTTGTCATTTTTTTATTTGACAATCCAAGGGAAAAGAGGTCAGGGCCCCCGACTAAATGGTCAGACATTGCGTGTTTTACAAATTCTTGCCACGTGGGTAGAAAATTGCTGCTCCGGACCACGTGTCCTGGGTTCCAGGGTGGGGCGGTAAACCCAGCAAGCTAGGAAGGTTCCTTGTCTCCAATCCCAGTGCATAATTCTATTTTAAAAGAAGATATTCCTCTATTTCGTAAGGAAGATATTTTTACAATGTAAAATACATTATTTTTTGGCAGTGATTTCACATGTCAAATTGTGTTTAAAGAAAAAAGCCTTGCAGGGTCCTGAGGGGCAGCCGCCCACCTGACGGGTGAACCGGTGAATGAAAGCAGTTTACGCGGCGCGGAGGCCCGATGGCCTCTCCCTCCCCAGCCCCAGCTCCAGGGATGTGACGAAGCCCCTCCCACCAGGACGGAGCTCAGGCTGCAGCCCCTCTGGCGCCCTCCTCAGGCAGAGCTGGGAACGGCAAGGGGAGGCGAGGGCCCTCTCGTTATCCGATCAATAAACAAGCTCTGGCTTGAGATGCGTTTTGAATTTCATGTTTCACTTTGCAGGAACATCTCAGTGCAACAAGCTACCTGTAGGGCAAGGCCACCGGGATGCATAACTTGAGTGTTTCCATTTGTTCCTGAAGTTTCCAGATGAACAAAAGGATTTCAAACTGGCTACTGTTCTGTTTAAATAGAGCTCGCTTGCGAAACTATGGAGTTTAGAGGCAATACATTCTTGTAAACGGTTTGGAAAGTAGTTATTACAGAGACACAGAAATGGATCTTTAATTTTTATGTCTGTTTATCTACAATGCCCGCTCATCTGTCACTCCTCAGATGAGACGGAAGTGTGTGCTGGCCAGGCCCTGACATTTTGGGGGACCTGAAGCCAAAGTTCAGAAAGAGGCCCTGCGTTGTGTGTGCGAGCGTCTGAGTTCATCCGCTGAGTGTGCTCTGTTCCACCCTCCTTCTTAGACGATGCTGACGTCACACCCTGGAGGCTGGGGGCCGAGTTAAATTCTCCACACTGGAGGAGCACTGCTCAGAACGTGGCCCCGTGTGGAGAAGCTGTCCCCGTCCCGGGTGCTGGCCTGCGGCTGGCTCTGCCCACTCTATTGGGCAGGATTCTGGGTGCTGGGCTACTGGACACCTGCTAGGATCAGGACATGCAGGCTCTGGGCCGCTGCCCAGGAGAGGGACACAGCTCTGCAGGGCCTGCTGACCCCTCTGAGGTTCAGGTGAGAGCAAGACTGAGCCCCCCCGGATTCCCCAAGAAGGAGCTAAATGGTCATTGTCACACACTGTCACAGAGGATGAGTGTCTCATCCAGGGCAGAGGTGATGACGACTGGACCCAAGAGAAGCTCTTTTATTACCCACCCTCCTAAGACCAGGAGGGGTCTGGACGCCTGGGGCTCCCTCTGCAACCACTTGCCCATTTAGGAAAGAAACCTGTGGGGAGACAGTCTGATTATTTCTGAATGCAGGACTTAGATGTCTGAAAAATGCTTTGAACAAATCTTATTACATTTCTAAATTGTTTACTCATAAACTTACAGAGAGAGACTTTTTATAAACTGGCACCATCGGGAAGAAGAGACTCCCTGATTTAGACAGAACCCCTCAAAGTACGGTTGGGGTGGACTTTCTAGGCTTACACCTGGCTCCAGGTCATGGGGAGAGAGTTTACCCCTAACAGCCGTGCGGAGCGACGATGCTTGAGCACCTCTGTCCACGTCTCGGTGCTGCTCTGAGGATGGATTTTTAGAAGTACGATTATGGCTCTAACGGGTATAAACGCTTTAACTCTCTCCCTGTCTATTCCCAAATTGCTTTCGAGAGAAGCAATTCTAGTTTATATTTCCATCAGCGAGGAAGAATATCACCATTTTATGGCACCCTCCGAACATCAAATATTATGTTGCTAAATTGCCAATTTGAAAGATGAAAAAGGATCCATAATTGTCCCCATTTGCATTTTAAAATTACTTGCGAGGCTAAGTGTTTCTAATAGGTTTGGGGCGTCTCATGTGACGTATCCATTCCAGTCATTTGTCTCCTTTGAGGGAGATAAGTCCCCCCCCCCGAGGGATACAAGTCCCCCCTGAAGTGCTGCGGGTACCAAGGCTTTGACACATTTGTTGCTAATATTTTTCCAAAAAGCTCTTTGTGTTTTAATGACAGAGAAAAACAAAACATGACCTTATGACAATAAATATTAATGAGTTAAACTCTCCTAGTAAAATGACAAAGACTATGAGGTGAGGGTAAAATGTAATATAGGCTTATAGGAAACATGTGTGAAACAAGCGCTAAGTTAATGATAGTTATTAAAAGAAAAGTAACCATGTACTGGCCTTTAATTAGTCCTGGGGAAAAGCTGTTTTGGTTGGACTTCCCTCATGTACGTGCTCACACCACCTCTCTCCCCCTCCTGTCCAGCATCACGCTGGAAATCCTGGTCTGTTATCAGGCAAGACCATGAAGTAAATGTGTCCATATTAGGGAGGAGAGATGTAGTTGTCTCTGTCCACTGATGACGACATTGAGTGGAAAACTACAAAGGATCTACAGGAGACTCCTGGGACTAATCAGTGACTACATGGAGGTCTCAGGAAGCAAGACCAATACACAACAGTCAATTTTAAATCTGAAACTTCCCATATATATATATGGTTTTGTAAAAGGCCAGTGTATTTGAACAGTAAACCAATTTTAATTGACAAGGACCAAGTTTTTTAAAAAGAGAAAGTTACTTTTCCCTTTGAAAAATATTATACAGGCAAAAGAAAAAAAAAATGTTGTATGTTCTCTGTGCTCCGCCACCCAGGGCTCTCTTGTCACAATTCCTTCCATTTTTTTCTTTTTCAAGATTAGCCATTCAACAGAAAGTATATGTTCATCATATTTTATCTTACGTTTCTGGGGAAGCTGTATTTGTAGGGGATTAATTTTTAGCTTAGTGATCTCCCCAATTTCTGGAACTAGAGATTTAACTGTAACACATAACACGGGTGACAACTCCGCGAGGTGTGTGTGTACACATGACACATGGGTAGCTTATGGATGGGACACAGCGGGGCTGGGGGAGGGGAAGCACCTGCCCACGGGCTGTCAGGTGGGTGCTCAGAGAACAAGCCTGGGTCTCCATGGCCCCAGGCCTGCGGTTCCTGGATGGACTGACGCTGTCTCCATGAGGGGTGTCAGAGGACTCTGTGTGTCAAGGCTGGACTCGCTCTTCCTCACTGTCCTCCCTCGGAGAGGCTCTGGCTCCTGCCCAACCTGAACCCCCACAGTTACCCGTGTGTGGCTAACAGCCCCGGGTGGGGTAGGGGGTCAGCTTAGGGCCATTGGCTAGACCGTTAAGGGGACACCATACATACTTGGTACCATGGGCTGAGCTGTGCCCCCCCCAAATTGATATGTTAGGTCCTAACCCCCAGGACATTAGAAAGTGACTGTGTTTGGAGACGGGACCTTTAAAGTGGGAAGTAAGTTAAAATGAGGTTACTAGGGTGGCCCTCATCCAATATGATGGGGGTCCTTATAAAAAGGGGATCAGGATACAGACACACACAGAGGGACGGTCATGTGAGGACACGGGGAGGAGGCAGTGTCTATATGCCGAGGAGAGAGGCCCTGAGGACACCTGGGTCTGGGACTTGCAGCCTCCAGACTGGGGGACAACGAACCTCTGTTGTTGAAGCCGCCTGGCGAGGTGCTTTGTTACACAGCCAGAGCTGACCGATGCGCCCAGCCAGTGAATGCACATGGTCCTCCCGCCCCCGCTTCTCGGTGTGTTCAGGATGGACGCACAGCCTTGGTGGGCATTCTCCTGAAGCTGCTGGGGAAAGAAGCAGCCCCCTGCCCCCGAGACAGCAGGGTGGCCGGCATCCCGGCTCCGGCAGCTGCTGGCCACTGGCCCAGCGTGTGTTGGGGGCTGGGAGTCAGTGCAGAGCAAACCAAGCCTGGACAGGGGCAGAGACCCGCCTGGGTTTTGGGGCAGCTGTTCTGTCGTGGGGGACGGGGTGGCCTGCAGCCTGGGCCCTGGAAGCTGTGTCCTGGTTCCTGAGCGTTCGCTGTGCTCCCCCCGCTGCTGGGGCCTGGAGCACGGTCTGCGGACAGGCCTCCTGCAGGCCAGGGTCACACCGCTGACCTCCCGGCTGCAGGGCAGGACAGAAACGCCGGCTCCCTTCGCTTTCTCTGAAGCAAGTGGCCTGGTTTTCGCGGCACGTGGCACGCGGCTTTTCCCTGGAGGCTGAATCGAGCAGATTTCTGGAGCTTGAAATGGCAACAGTCATTAAATTAACCGGCATCCCCTCAGGACATCCTCCTGGTGGTTGTGGAGATGACGGGGACAGGGACCCAGCCGGGCGCTGACTGGGCTGGGGAAGGATGGCCCTGGATAGCGCAGGCTCCCCGCGGATGCTCCGGAGCCAATTTCTGTCCTATCACAACATTTACCTCATCCAGACAATCGGCTCCATTTCCCCATCACGTCCACGGGACGTTGTGGCAAGAGATACACTCGCCGAGAAGGTGAAGTCACGCGGGCGTCCTTCCCGGGAGGGAGGTGGGCGAGCGCGGGGTAACAGCAGTCGCCCCCGGCACCTGGTCAGGATGGATGTTCAGGCATAATTAAGATGCTCATTTCATTAAGAACTGTGGTTGTGACACGTCAGGAGAACAAACAGCCGGGACAGTACATGCTTCAGATGGGGGTGGGGGGGGTGGGATTTGCTACAGGAAACAGGGTCTCGGGAATTTGTGAAAATGTGAGCACAGATGCTGCGGACGTGAGGGGGGCAGGCTGGGCAGTGGACCTGGGCTCCGTGGGGCCGTCACAGTGACGGGAGCCGGGGCCTCTGCGCCCCGAGGACCAGGCTGTGGAGGCCCCGCAGCCCTGCGGGGGATGAGCCTCCCTCCACCGCTGAGCCAGGATGGCACTGAGCTGGGACCCCCAGCCCACGGGGGTCCTTGCTCACCCCCAGGACCAGCCCCAGCCTAGGTTCCCGCAGACCCTGAGGCACCAGAGCTCTCGGCCCGGCCCTGCTGGAAGCCGGGCTGACCAAGTGCCGCAGAGCGTCCCCCACGTTCATTCCTATGGATTTGCAGATTAAAGCAAAGATGAAGCAGTTCATAGCAGCACAGTTTACAGTAGCTAAGGTCTGGGAACAGCCCAAGTGCCCATCAGTAGGTGAGTGGATAAAAAAGCTGTGGGACATTCACACCGTGGAATACTACGCAGCTGTAAAGAAGAAGAATCCAGTACCCTTTGGGACAGGATGGATGGGCCTGGAGTGAAATAAGCCAGGCAGCGAAAGACAAACATCACATGGTCTAGCTTATACGTGGAATCTAAAGAACTTAATAATCTGATGAACAGAATAGATTCAATGACGTGGAAGCATAGATGAGACTGACGAATGTCAGAGGGAGGGAGGAGGGCGGGTGGGCGGAGGGGGAGAGAACAACCAAAGAATTTATAAGCATCTATGCACAACCCAAGGACACGGACAATGGTGGGGAGAGGGACTGAGGAGGGGGAGGGGACGGGGTGGAAAGGGTCATTGGGGAGAAAAAGGGACATCTGTGATATTTTAAACAATAATAAAATAAAATAAATTAAAAAACAAAACAAAGATGAAGCACCGATACCCCTGTCAGAATGACTAAAACACACACATCACACTGTCAGTGCCACACGGGGTGAGGACGCCACGTGACAAAAGTCTCACTTGTTGCTGGTGGGAACACAAAGCGGCGTCATCACGGCCTTACCATCGGGCCCAGCAATCGCCCACTAACGTTCCCTCGCCTGTCCGCGTAAACCTGCACCCGCGTGTCCACAGCAGCCAAATCTCCCCAAACGAAGCCCCCGGGACGTCCCTCGGGGGTGAGTGGGCGCACAGAGCGTGTGCACCCACCTAGGGGAACCTCGGGTCACAGAGTGGCCTAGGAGTCCACGGGAACCACGGGGGCCGTCCGGGCTCAGTGAGAGAATTACGGTTCCAGCTCCACGGCGTCCTGCAGTGGACACCGTCACAGCCGCAGGGAGGGACCTGAGGCTGTGGGTTTCAGGGCAGCGGGGGGTGGCCCGGGGGTGGTAGGGCTGTGGAGCTGCCCCGGTGACAGCTGTAGGCACGACAGATGGCGTGTGATCGATGACGGAGCATGCGAGTAGATGACACTGCGCACCTGTCAAAACCCGTGAGCTCATAGCACGGAGTGAACCTCCGTGGGCAAGTGGGAAGCATCCTTCGGGAGACCCCGGGTCCCGGGAAGGAACGGGGGGGGGGGGGGCGGGGGCACCGGAAGGGGACTGTGCTGCAAACGCGGGGAGCGGCCTGGCTGCAGGGGGCGGGCAGGTGCCAACCTGGGGCCCTGGGAAACCAGGCTCCACAGGGGCCCTGAGCTTTGTCGTCAAGGCCCCACCGCCCTCCCGGGACGCAGGCTCCTTTCCAGGTCGTCCATCACCTGGACAGCTTCGGGGTCAGGTGGCAGGTGGCGGGAGCTGGGTTTGTCGCTGTTGGACAGGGAATTTATAGATAAACGAGAAGAGGCTGGAGACACTCACGTGGAGATGGCGTAGAGTCAAGGGTCCTGTGGAGTCGCAGCGAACGTAACGGAAAAGCGGCGGCCCCGTAGGTGTGCGCAGGCGCTCAGCCTGGGTACAGATCGGACGGCCTAAAAGCAGTGGCTCTGACACCACTCGCCGAGGAACCGGGGCTCCCTGGAGACGCGACCGCTCGGGTCTAGAGCTGGGGACGGGAGAGTGTGACCACGATGCTCATGACGCCGTGACGCCAGGCAGGGAGGACCTGCTGGCAAACAACACAGAAAACACAAAAATGCCAAGAAGGGAGAGAAAAGGCAGAAACAAAGGCATTTCAAAGAAACACGGGAGCCAGCTGAAACGGCCCCGAAGGCCAAAGCTGCAATAATTCGAGGGACAAAATAAATAACGTTAGATTATAACCCGAAGTATAGAGTGAACATCCCAGTCCGTGCCCATAAAGGTAAATGACGTAGCCCAGGCCGGGGGCTCAGTCGGCTGGAGCACCGTCCTGAGCACCAACAGGCCGCAGGTTTGATTTCTGGTCAGGACGCACCTGAAATCGGAAATTGAAATTAATAAAAATAACACCTTTTATAAAAGCATCTCCCCTCTCCCAACCCCACAAAACTAAACAGAACATACACCAGATCTACACGCAGTAAACTGCAAAGCTCCGACGAGCGGCTGCATCGCCTCCCTGAGCCTCAGCGTTTCTATGAAAATGAAACACGAATCTCTACCTCAAAGGCTGCTTTATTTAATGAATTAGCGTCTCTGGGCGCTTTTAGGATTGTCAAGTGTTAGAAGAATGAAAGTAATTCTGTGTATTTATCATTGACGGGGGGTGAGTGGATCAGACAAGCATTTGGGGAGGTGAGGGGGGGTGATGAATACCCGCCAGGTGGGCCTTTGGGAAACTTTGGCCACAGCGGTTCCTGACAAGCCCCCACCCACCACCGGGGGCCCAGGGGTGAGGCAGAGGGAAGGGGGGCGGGCGGGAGACCTGGGCTGCCTCTCCTGCTGCGTCACAGGCCAGCCTGAATGTGGTGTAAGACACAAACCATTTTATCAGGGGTATGAACCGTGCGGTCAGCAGTTTGCACGGGGCCCCTGAGGGTGGCTAGTCTCCCCTCCGTGACATGGGGACCTCAGCAGTGAGGACACGGAGGTGTCCCGAAGGCTGGGCTCAGCGGGGACTGGTGGCCGGAGCTGAGCAAACAGGCGGGTTTGGCCGGTGGAGAGAAGCTGCAGGGCCTCTGTCCCAGCCTCCAGGTCACATGCTCGATGACACTCCCTGGCTTATGACCTCAGTGGCGCCATTGCCTCTGGAGCCCCGTGTCTGCAGCCCCTGCAGCCCCTGGCTCTACCCCCGTATCCTCGATCCTCAGCCCCCCGCTTTCCCCCAGAGGCTGGGGTGCTTCCGGAGGGGCCGTGAGTCCAGAGCTACGCTTGCCCCCGTCTGTCCTCACCCCTCCTCATGCCCTGGGACGTTCTCAGACCCAGTCGCCACCGGTTAGGAGTTGCCTCTAACTAGCGCTGGCCCCCCCGGAACTTTCCCTCCCTGGCAGGCGCCGCATTCGATACAAAGATACTTTTTGTTACTCGAACAGATACACACCTGTAACGTCACAGTTACATTGTTCTAATGGGTCCTTTAGAACCACGAGCACTGACGTATGTTGTTTCAAAGTGTTGGCGTTAATCCCTCGAAGCTGTAAACATGTTTACCCACCGTCTGAGTGCTCGTAGCAGCGGTGACGTCCCTTCCCCTACTGCGCCCGGGACAGGCCCGAGCTCCCAGGCTCCCGTCAGCGAGGGAAACATCTCAGCACAGAAGGGAGGGTGGGCCACCCCGCCTGTCGCCCCTCAGGGCCCTGGGCCAGCAGGCGCTGGGGCCAGCAGGGGTCTGCAGACAGTCCCCGAGCCTCCGGGCTCCCTGGGCTCCGGGTTCCTCTCGGACGTTGGATCCCAGGCTGGCTTTCCCGCTCCCGGGAATCTCTCCCTGGGCACTTCATAGAGCCAGAGGCCCTCGGGTGCGAGGTCATCTCCCCGCAGTGTGTTAACACCAGAGAAGGGAGCCCAGGAGCCGAGGCCTTCGAGAGCCACCGGGAGAGAGCTGGGCTCCTGCAGAGAGCGGCTCTGTCACAGCAGCGTGGGGTGCTCAGGACTGTGCTAGACGTGGGGACGGTGACAACCTTACCAGGAATCGCGTCACACCCACAGGCGTGAGGCCCTTCTCCCAGGTCCCGGCCAGGGCATCTGCTCTCTCCCAGCAGGACTCAGCCCTGTGACCCTGCCTGGCGCTGAGCCCAGGGGCCACCGCCTTCCTGGGGCCGCATGACTGTCCCTACGCTGTGACATCAGGACACTGACGGCAGCTGGAGGGGCTGAGAGGGAGGTGGGCACTTTCTCCTGCACCAACAGCCCCCACATCAAAGGGGCCCGTCCCCCTTTCCTCCCTGAGCCAGCACGTTGGGTGGGACCCAGCTGCCCTGCTCCCGGGTGCTGATGCTGCTGAGCGGCCCGCCCGGGAGGACCTGAGATGCCCTGAAGAGCGTGGGCCCCTTAATCCGTTTCCTCAGCTGGAGAGCCAGCGAGCGGCCTGAGAAGCATATTTAAGCAAATGGATTTTTTCTCCGGGAGCCGCTGAGGCTCGGGCCCGCTGCGGGCACGGAGCCTCCTATTTATATGACAAATGGCCTGCTTGCAGCCGGAGAAAACTCGCTTATTGACTCTTTCATCTCGCGGAAATAAATCATTATCTGTGGTTTGTTCTCGGATGGGGGCGGGGGGCAGCGGCCAGGGGAACATTTGGGGGGAGCCTAAGGCTCCTCTGGTAGTTTATGCACCGAGACTGGATCTGGGCCGACCCTGGGCTCGCAGAGACACCGGGCAGCCCTGCAGGTGGAGGCCCAGGGAGGCTGATGGGGAGAGGGGGGCCGCGGGCGTCTCCCCGCCTCTGCCCCGGCTTGTCGGAGGGAAGCTGCATTCAGACCCCAGCTGCAGGAGCAGGCAGGTTTCCCGGGGAGCCTCGGGGCTCCCTTTACCTACCAGGCCCCACCTTATCCAGCTCCTTCCACCCGCAGCTAACAGCCTGGCCCACAGTGGGGACCCACGGGTGCCCTGCGCAGGAATGAGCGAGTGGGGGGAAGGGGGCCGCAAAGGTGGGGCCTGGGCAGGTAAAATGAGGCCGAGCTGTGGGAGAGACACGGAGGAAGGTAAGAAAAAGTGTGAATTTGCCAGTTAACAGAATCAAAAGAGAACAGGAGAGAAAGTCCTCCGATGTCCACTAGTGTCCGTCCTTCCTGAAAAGGAGAAACGAGTTCCCGACTCTTGACCCCGAAACCTGCCCCTCCTCCGGGGTCCCCGCTGGGACCCACCAGGTATTAGCTGCAGGACTGCAGGGGGCACCTGGGCCTCGGAGAGCCGAGGTCATGGCCAGGACCGTCTGCGAGTGGAGACCGGCCCTGGGACCGGGATGAGGGCATTTGGGAAGACGCTTGACCTCCGAGCCGCAGGGTCCTCACTCGGGAGCGGGAGTTGCTCTGTCCCCAGGCGTGAGGGTGAAACAGCACCGAGTGGGGAGCCTGGGGGGGCAGCCGCTTGGGGGACCCCATGGCGCCATGATACAGAAAACTAGGTCATGGGTGTATTTTAACTCACCTGTTCCCGGGGGGGGGGAGCTTTGAGGGTGGTGGGATATGGTAGAAACCCCTGGGCTTGGGGTCAGATCTGCCAGCTCCAGTGACTCTGGGCCTGAGGCTGCCTCCAGGGGCCCCGTGGCCTTGGGTGGCTTAGGTCCCAAAGGCCAGTTTTCTGTTATTTCTTCCCCCGTTTGTACCATGGGGCCGGCAGTGGGCCTGCTGGGAGGCTGTGGAGCAGAGGCGGGGCGTCGTCCCCTCCCTCTGACGGAGACTGAGGACTGGCCCGTGTCTGACCCCGGACGGTGCGCCCGTCTTTGCGTGTCCGCCGTTGCTGTAAATTCCAACGTCAGCGACAGAACGGACGCCGGTTTCCACTTGGGAAAATGTGTGGGGGTTTTTGCCGAGCGGGCCACGATAATCCTTGCGGTGCTCACGCGGTGTTGGATGCAATGCGGGGCCCGTCGCTTTCCCGTCTCGTTTCGTCCGGCACTTGTGTCATTGCGATCGCTCTAAGCGCCTTTGTCGCGGAGCCTGGAGACTGAGAGACGCTCAGGAGACCCCACCGGCGTTTATCCGACTCTCAGGGCTTCTCGCTCGGAGTTGTGGGCAGGATTATGATGTTTCCACATTGTAAAGTTAAGAGATTAACGTTTCTTGGATTTAATTCTATTTAAATTGAAACACACAGTGTTAAAATCGCCCAGACTGCACTTTATTTGCTTCTCTCCGGTGATTCGGGGATGACTCCTTCGTCACAACAGCTCTGTGTCGTGTGTAACTGGGGCAGGATGATGCTTGACCCCCCCCGCCCCCCGCCAGCAGCTGCAGTGTTAGTGTCCCAGGGCCTCACGGCTGACCCGCTGGGTACAAATCTGGGGTCTCCACAGACGCCCTCGGCTTCGATCCTTCCCTAGAACAACTCACAGAGCTGAGGAAAGCGCCACACCTACGCCATGGTTTTATTGTAGACAAAGGACAGTCAGAACCAGCCCAAGGACAGGGCACCTGCGCCGAGTCCATCCACACGGCCGCAGGCCAGACCCTGCCGCCAGGTAACCGCGCCTGAGCTGGGGGTCCGGAGCGGTGACTGGGTTTTTATGACCGAGGTGAGCTGGACAGAACCAGTGGTCAAGGGGCTGAGCCCAACCTCGGGTCCCCTCCCTCCCTGGAGTGGGGGAGGCCGGGCTGGGCTCCCACAGCTTAGGACGCCGACCTCCTAATCCCAGGGCGGTGTTTCTGGGCACGGCCGGACCCCCCCTAAGGCGTCTCCTTAGCCGGGCCGTCTAAGGGCCGTGGCCTCATCGCAGTGTAAACTCGGGTTTTGTCCGGGACCCGCCACGAGCAGCACAGACATTCCCCCTCCAGGGAAAGGGCACCAGGCGGAGGCGCCCTCCCAGGCTCGGGGGCAAAGGCCGGCCGAGCTCTCTGTCCCCTCCCTTTGCTTCATCCCTCCCCGGAGCCCTGCGTCCCTGTCTCCCTAGAGAAGGTGACCGTGCCTACGGTCAGCGCTGTAGGTGAGGGGCCCGGGGCCCGCTCAGCCTCTGCCCTGCGCTCCCTTGGACAAAGGGGTCCGGGGCGGAGTGGGTGGGGCGCCTGAGGCCTTGGTCCGAGCACCGGCCAGGTCAGGGGGGCCTTGTCAGGTCTACAGAGTGGCAGGAGCCTCCCCCTCTGTCCTGCTCTGAGAAAGTTTCTCAGCCAGACTCTCATTTTGTTGATATTTGGGACATTTCCAGCCTGAATAGTGCAGGCCTTGCGATCTGTGCTGGGGTAGGTGGGGGGGGGTGTGTGCACGTGTGTGTGTGTGTTGGCATCCGTGTGTGCACGCGTGAGCCAGGGAAGTGCCCCCTCCTCCCCCCATGGGCAGCGGGGCCCCGTGGGAGGCGAGGTCCCTCTAGGGGGTGCCGGGAGCCCCTCTGCACCCGTCCCCTGGGCTGTCCCCAAGCCCCGAGCTCTCACTGGGCTGCCACGGGCCCCCCTGCGTCTGTGCTGAGGACGCACGGTGCTGGGCTGGGGAGGAGACGCCCCTTCCCCAGAGCACAAGGCGTCTGAGGAGCCCCTGCGGAGCCCGTGGACCCCACTCCACCCAGACGGAAGCAGAGTTTACCCAGAACACGGTGCACCTGGTTCACCCCCAAGGCTGCTCTGGGAGCCACGCTGCCTCCAAGGAGGGTGGCATGAGGCCCGACGGAAACCCTGCCACCGGGCAAGAAGCCTGGTGCTGGCGTCCGGGGAAGCGCCAGTGGGATGAAAAGGCCATTTCAGCGGGCGTGCCGCCCACCCACCCGCCTCAGCACGGCTGGACTGCGCTCGCCCCGCTCTCTTCCCGCTGGGCACTGCGCTCTGCTCACAGCTCAGGAAACCCCAGAAGAGTGGGAAAGACGGGGAGCGCTCAGCACACCAGCTGCCACCTGCGAGGTTTCCCACCAAAGCCAAGTCCTTAGGAATGAGAAAAACAGAAAAAGCGTTTTCCAGAAGGAGTTCTCTGAAACAGCTCATCCCCATCCATCCACCATCCACCCAACTCTCATCCAGCCACCATCCAACATCCATCCATCATCCATCCAACTATCAATCTGTCAATCCTTCCATCCACCATCCATTCGTCATGTATCCAACTATTCATCCAACTGTCAGTTCTATCAGTTCATGCAACTATTCATCCAGCTGTCAATCCATCATCTACCATCCATCTGTCCATCCATCTATTCAGCTCCCATCCATCCAACTCTCAATCCATCCATCCAACCACCCACCCATCATCCATCATCCATCCATCATCCATCCATCATCCATCATCCATCATCCATCATCCATCATCCATCCATCATCCATCCATCATCCATCCATCCATCCATCCATCCACCATCCATCCATCATCCATCCATCCATCCATCCATCATCCATCCATCATCCACCATCCATCCTCCATCTACCATCTGCCCGTCCACCCGTCTGTCCATCCACCCATCCATCTACCCATCTATCCCGCATTCTTCCCTCCCTCCGTCTCTTATGCACTGACTCACCCACGCCCTACACCTCCTTCCCTCCTTCCATCTATCTGCATACCCTCTATATTTATTGGACCCCCTTTTGGTGACCTTGCTGTGGACACTGTGTCCTACTGGCAGGTGACGCCTGAGATTCCAACATTAAGTTGCTGTTATTCTTGCTAAAATCTCTGATGACTCTTAGAAGGAGACCCTCAGGCACTGGCCCTGTGGGGTGATTAAGTTTCAGAGGATAACGTCTGCCCTCTGGGACCCCCCGATGGTCAGCACGTGGCACGTGTCCTGCTTCCTGCTGACAGAGCCCCTTGGCTCTGAACAGCTGTTAGGGGCGTGGGATCCGGGCAGGACTGTGTCCCCCCCACCCCGGGAGGAGGCACGATCCCCCTAAGCCTGTGATGTTCATTTCCCTTCTCCTGGCAGTGACGGGTTTTGGAGGAAACGTGGCCCTGTCCTGGCTGAGATGCAGGAGAACACGAGCCTCCCTCTGGGATGGAGATGGAGCAGCCCGAGGAGAAGCCTTTGCCTGTCCCGTTCGATCCTGCAGTGTGAGGAAAACCGAGGCAACGGCCCCCCGCCGTAGGTGGGAGGGTGCAGTCGAAGAGCTTGGTCCTCGCTGGTGTTTAGAACAACGTCAGGGGCCGCCCACCCCGGGGCCTAAAATCGCCCTGCTTAAGACGCTGCTGGCAGGTTTCTGTCGTCTGACCTGAAAGTGTTCCCAACAGATGCCGAAGGGACAGAGGCCCGGCCACCCGGGGCTGCGGGCGGGGTGCCTGTGTGACTCAGGGGGGCATGGGGGTGCCGTTAGCAGGAGAGAGCAGATGGCAGGGCAAGAGGTGGGGCCTTACTCCTGAGGGGCATTGGCAGGACTCGGGGGCCCACCTGATGCAGGAGAGGCTATGGCTCTGCAGGCCCCGGGGAGCGGGTGGCCTTCGGTGCCGGATGGACTGAGTTTGGTCAGCGCCCCCCACTCGCGATGGGACCCGGGCAGGCACCTCGCTCTCCGAGCCCAGCTTCTCCAGTCTCCAAGGGAGCCACTGTGGTTTGACCCCAGTAAAGGGCTTGACGGACAGTGGGTGCTCAGAGGGGTCAGCTCCCCCTCCTTAGGTCACGGGGTGGGGATAGTGGGAGGCCATCACCGCTTTCTGCAGTGCACGGATCTGCCCCTTTCCCGAGCGCGAGGGAGCCGGTCTGTCTGTGACTGACTGAGGGCCAGGTGCAGCTTCGGCAGATGGGAGCCTCGGGACGGCGGGTTCTGGTTGACTGACTGACGTAAGAGGGAACGTCGTGGCTTCGAAACAGTTCAGAGGCCTGGAGCTGCCAGCAGGCCCCCAGGCCGTGGGTGGAGGGGAGCGGGGGGGGGGGGGGGGCATCCACCTGTCCACACCCACCCGGGGGATTCCTGGGCCGGGCGGGGCTTGGCTTTGGTGACGACCGGGGGCCAGTGCAGCCCCGGCAGCCTCCCTGCTGCGAGAGGCGGGCAGATGCCCCGGTGGTCCCAGAACGGTCCGGCTGTTCTCCATGGTGATGTCGGGTCTGCGTCTGGGGACAATCCTGGCTCCTTCTCGGGGAGCCCGGAGCTGCCCCCGCAGCCACACGGGGCCTCCTTCCTCGGTTTCCTCCCGTCGCCACTTTCACCCTTATGTTCCTGACAAGAAAACTGGGTCCGCTAACGTCCCCCGGATTGGGGACCCTTCCGTGGTCTTCATGAGACTCAACCTGAGATTCCCTCGCGGGGCGAAGGGGTCGTTTCCAGGCCTGGGTGCCGCCCCCAGGGCAGGATCAGTCCCGGCCACTCTGTGCTGGGCCGGCAACCAGGCGCCCGTGGCTGGTCTGGCGCCCGGCGGGGACCGGGCTCCGGGTGAATGAGCCCGTGGCAGCCCCAGAAGTGGGCCGGGGATCCTGTCTTCACCCCCAAAGCCTTATTTTAAGTGTAAACCCAGAGCAGAGGATCGTCCGCACCTTCTCATGCTTCCTGAGCTCACGGGCTGCACAGATGCCTGGTATTAGGGGTGTTAGCTGAGCTCGGGGAGCCTGTCCCCCTTTGGGGCTCGGGGGGATCTGTGTGTCAATGGCCTGGGACAGGAGCCCAGGCGGGGCTGTGGTCAGGACGCCACCAGGCTGCGTGTTGGGATCTGACTGCTGGGGGGATGACAGGGAGCTGGAGGATGGGCCAGAAAAAATGGGGTGTCAGTTGGCTAATACCTGGCTTCCTGCTCTAGACTCAGGGGAACGCGGAGCCTGAGAGAAGGCGGGAGGCCGGGCGGCCCTGCTCCGGGTCGGCGTCCTCTAGGCCAGGGCGTCCTCAGCAACAGCATCCTCTTGTCTCACGGCATCGACCGGCAGTCGCCCGGCCCAGGGGCTCGGGTGGGTCTGGGGCTTTCACTCGGGTGAGTAAATGGGCTCGGGTGTCAGGCGGGCGCTCGGGCATCTTGTCTCTACGACTCTGAGACACACCTAAGCTCGGAGCTGGGAGACATCACTCCCATCGGTTTCTTGGTCCAGCCCCGGCTCTGCCGCTTGCAGGGTTGTTAAAAGCACAGTGGGCCCGGCCGGTGTGGCTCAGGGGTTGAGCGTCGACCCAGGATCCAGGAGATCGTGGTTCGATTCCCGGTCGGGGCACAGGCCCGGGTTGTGGGCTCGATTCCCAGTCGGGGGCATGTGGGAGGCAGCCGATCAATGACTCTCATCATTGATGTTTCTCTCTCTCTCCCTCTCCCTTCCTCTCTCTGAAATTAAATATATAAATATATATATATATATATATATATATATATATATATATATATAATAGAGCACAATGAAAATATCAGTGACCAGGGGCTGTGAGGGGCTCAGTCACGGGTCCCAGCCCTTCCCGACCCGTCACTTTGCTTGGCCCCCTCCACACCTCTGGCTCAGCAGGAGGGTCCCCTTGCAGACCCTGTCCAGGCCCCCCGCATGATGCCCGGGGGGTGTGACTCTGAAGACCACGCGCCCCTGTCCTGCCACCCGACCCCCTGTCGCCTACCCAGAGCCGACTTCCGCACCTGAAATCCCGCAGAGACGGGGTTCCCCTGCTGTCTTCCACTGGACGCTACATCACACAGTTTCCCCGTCTCTCTGGGGTCTTCATAATTAATATTTCACGGTGGCAAATGCACTCACAAGAAGAGCCACATGCGAAGAATTTAATCCAGACACTGACCTTGCACCCTTCACAAAAATTAACTCAAAAGAGATCACAGACCTGGAAGTAAAACGCAAACCGTGGACCCCCTAAAAGGCATCACAGGAGAAAACCTCAGCGACCTCGGGTTTGACAGCAAGTTTTTAGATAGAGCGCCGAGGGCACAACCCGTGAAGGAAAAGCTGGCGAGTGAAGCTTCATTAAAATTTAAGCTTTGTCTCAGCTCCACACGCCGCCGAGAGCCACCCACTGGGGACAATATCTGCGCCGCACACATCTGATTAAGATCCACGTCCAAAATCTACAAAGAGCTGCGAAAGTTCAATAACAAGACAAGAACCCAATTAAAAAGTGGGTAAGAGATTTGGACAGAAACCTCGCAGGAGAAGAGACACAGAGGCCGTGAGTGCAGGACGCAGGGACGCGGACTGAGGCGAGGAGAGGCCACCGCGCACCCACGGGAATGGCGGAGACGGAACCGCGGCCGGGCCACGCGCCGGCCGACGCGGGGCAACGGGGCTCGGGCGCGGCTGGCGGGGGCCCAATGCGGCGCGGACGCCCCGGGAGACGGGCGGAGGCTCCCTAGACAGCTGGGCACGCTCTCCCTGCACGATCCCGCAGCGCGCTCCTTTCATCTACTCCAACGGGCTGAAAATGGTCCCCGTGAAAGCCGCACACGGTGCCGACACAGCCTTGCTCCTGTCAACACTCGGGAGCAACTAAGGCGTCCTTCCGTCGGCGGTGCGCGCGTGGACCGCGGTCCATCCGGACGGTGGAATATTACTCAGCGATGAAGAGGGGTGAGCCCTCAAGCCCCGAGAAGACACAGAGGACCCTCAGATGCTGGGCCCGAGCGAAACGAGGCTTCTGAGCAGCCACACGCTGCGCGATTCCAGCTCGGCGGGGCCTGGCGGAGACGGAGCTATGGGGGTGACAGATCCGTGGGTACCGGGTTGGGGGGGGGAGGGGCAGAGCCGAGGGGCGCCTTAGGGCCCCGAGACTGTTGTGTAGGATACACTAAGGGGGGACACGTGTCATTCAGCATTTGTCAAAGCCTATCGAATTTGTCACACAAACAGTGACCCCGAGGTCGTGTAAGCTCCGGATTGCAGTTCGGTCGACAATCGTGTATCAATATTGGTTCATCGCCCATCAACCAATGCACCGACTAAGGCGAGGTTTAGTAACAGGCAAATCCTGTGCGTGCGTGTGATATACGGGAACTCTCTGCATTTTCTGTTCAATTTTTCCGTAAACCTAAATCTTATTTAATGTCCCCGGTTCGCACTTTCCTCCTCTGTGGTTGGGGTGGCCAAAGTGAGAGAGTCGAGGGGCAGGGGCAGGGGAAGGCTCTGGCCCCGGGAGTGCTTCGCAAGGCCTCGCCTGCCTCGCCCTCCTCCCGTGACTGTGCCTCATTCCCGCAGCTCCGTCAGCCACGTTGCCGATGTCACTGCCGCGGTCGGCGGAGGAAGCGGATGCACCGGAGCTTCAGGTGCCGGGCGAGGCTTCTGCACAAGGTTTCCCTGCCCCGCGTCTCATTTAGTTTAGGGGAGTTTGTGATTTTCTCTCCTCTTGGTTTTCCTCCCTCTGTTAGTCTGAACCTTCCTTTCTCACCTTTTATAAAGCTATGTGGGAGCCCCCTCTTCATCACTGAAAGGCTTAGGGTGTCCTCAGAGCCAGAGCTCGGGAAATGACACCCAGGACCCCCAGCCGCCCGCCCTCCGATCTCACAGCCGGTGGTCTCCTCTCCAAGCCCCTCGGGCTGGAAGACGCAGCCCTGTTGTTCCTGACGGTCCCGCTTCAGTGGAGGCGACACGCACGCTGGGGCATTTTTGGAAAGTAGGGCTGCATTTAATACAGTCTCCGCGTTAGCAAATTCGGATGCTAGACTCACGGAAAGCACCCGGCTGAGATGCGACCTCAGTAGCCCGTGACCCGGCCTCTCTGCCCGGCTGTGGGTCTCCGCCGTTCGTCAGACGTGGGGTCCGTCCCCGGGGCTCTGAGCGGACGTGCGGCGGGGAGCCTGAGAGCCCGGATGGTGTGTGGTGTCAAGTCCCGGCCTGAGTCTCAGCTGCGGGACCCCAGGCTAGTCAGGCAACCTCCCTGTGCCTCCGTCTCCTCGTTCAGCGCGGAGGGGGACCAAGCAGCTACTTTGTAGCCTGGACTGAGTTACTCTTCGCACAGGGTCCAAAAACAAGGCCGGGGGAGAGGGGCGTCCGCAGTGGTTACAGGTGAGTGTCAGTGGTAACAAAGTATCAGCTTCGCGGCGGGGCCGCTGCACCTGCCGGACAGCAATCAGTGAGCGAGCTGCTGGCAGGGAACCCAGCGCCCTACGGACCAGCACCCGGTGGAGGGGACGGGGTCGGTGTCACTTTCTGCAGCTGCCAGGTGGCAGCTTTAGGCACACCACGCCCCTCGACCCCGCGCAGGTTGGCGCAGCAGTTCCCGCCTGGAGGGGAAACTCCGGCCCCGGGAGTTGGGTGTCTCCCCCTGGCCATGGCATGGACCTGGCAACGCCTGAATGAAGGGAAACCTGCTGAGGAAGGGAGATGCGGCCCTGAAGCACTGTCGCTGGTCTGAAAGTGTGTTCGCCGCGCACACTCGCCACTGAGCCCCTTCCCCGCGCCACGCGGCCCACATGCCCCTGCTCCCTGCGTCCCCCAGCTCCGCGCCCCTGGATCCGCGGCTCGGGGTCTGTCCCTGGGAACCCTCAACCTGCGCCTCGGGGCGGCAGGTCCTCCTCGGCCACGCGGACGCTCCCAGCCCTCTGGCCGGGGGTCAGAAGGTGAACACAGAGCCGTGGCCGTCCTGGGGCTTCTTTGCTCTTATTGAAACGTTAACATTTGTCCGAATAGAAACTGAGAGCGTTTTCAAGGAATCCAGCACCTCTGGGAGCCCTCTGTGTCCTCTAATGTTTCTGATAACATGCTTGTCGCCCAGGACGTTTTCCATGTTCCATCGGGTCGGGGGACCTGACCCCGGGATTGGCAGAGCGTCTGTGCCGCGAGGGAGGGTGCAGAGAGGCCTGCCTTGAATTCGAGTGGAAAAGAGCAGACCGGGCGCGGCATCAACGTGCAGGTCCCCGGTGGCCCCAGCAGGCCCCGCGCCCTGTTTCTCACGCGTGTCCGAGTCCTCCGCGGGCGGCTGGGACGAAGCCCCCCCTTCCTGTCCGGTGCAGACTGTTCCACAGGACGTCTTGGCCTTGCTCTCAGTCCGGTCGGCAGGCTTGCTGTTCCCGCAGGTTCGCCCTACTCTTAGTTACTCTGAAAAATAAAATCACCAACAGCTTTGCTTCCCCTGTAACATCTCCGCTGCTGCTGAAGGTCCTACGAGCTGCAGGCAGGAGGGGCCCGGGCGGGGGGGGGGGGCGGCTCGGGGAGCTCCGGGGAGGGATTTCTGCGTTTCCGGCGCGGCCGTCACCACGGCGAGGTCTGGGTGTGACGGGAACCCATCGCGCTTGTTGTCAACCCTGTGCTTTTGGTAAAAATAGCTCCAAATGAGAGAGGCCTATTTCTGGTGAGAAAACACCTATTCTTACCCCGGCTTTATAAAGGCAGCTCTCGGGCTGTGCTGGGGGGCAGCGAGCACCGCGAACCCTGAGCCCTCGCAGGTCCGGCCAAGTCGGCCGCGTGGTGACTACCAGCAGGGAAGACCCGTCCCCTGCAGCCCCAGAGGGCCCGGGGACAGCAGCGCCGTCCCTGGCGGGTCCCATCGCGGCCCCTGCCCATGTGCCCAGCAGCTGCGTTTGTGACGCGAGGGGCGGCTCCTAATGACGCCCTTTCCTCGGTGGCGATGGCTCGGCCAGGTGAGGCGTCGTTCCTGGGCCCCCTTCCTCGTCTGAAACAGGAGGGACACCCCCGGCCCTGCCAACATCGCTCACGCGCCCACTCACCCGCCCCTTCATCGCTCAGACCAAGTTCCCGAAAGCGGGCCGGAGCCGAGTCTACACGTGGGTGTCAGGCGGTGCCCAGGGGCCACGTGGGTGGCGGGAGGGGTGGGAGTCGGCTCGAGTGGAGGGAGGGCTGGGTGCAGGCGCTGAGCTGGACCCCGCGGCCTCCTCTGCGAGGGTCCAGGCGCGTCCCAGGCCTCCCTGCCTCGTCCTTCCTTCACTCAGCCTGTGAGAACCCCGAGGGGCACCCACGCTGGGCGGAGGTGCCGTGCTCACGGGGAGGGCGCGGAGTGGCCGCAGGTCCCAGCCTGCTCGGGGCGCCTGTGATGGACGAGGGGCGACAGGGCCCGCGGGGGGCTCAGGGGTCCAGTGGATGAAGACCGGCCCCCTCCCGCGCGGAGGGTGAGCCTCTGCTGTGCTCACGGGGCAGCTGAACTTCTCAGCACATCTGGGGCACCCGAGGGTGACACATGTAGCTCAGAGGACAGTGCTGTGCCCTGGGCGCAGGGTGGAGGGGGTGCTGGGGGAGAAGGCAGAGGGTTGGATGCAGGCAGGGACGGGGGCTGGTTCCTGCTCTAAAGGCGAGACCAAGGGCTGCGAGGCCAAGGCGCCGAGCACAGCCTGACTCGGCGGCCGTGGGCATCAGGAGGGCCGGTGCCTCTCGCTCAGTATAAAGATGAACCGCCGAGAATCACGAGGAAGGGACCAGGGACCACAGCGACAGCGACGATGCCGACAGGCAGAGCGGCCGTTGGCGTTTGAGGCCATGTCCAGTGCCCTCCGCGGCCCCCTTCGGTCCTCACACCCGCCTGTCGAGGGGGCGCTCGCATCGGACAGGACGGGAGGCCAGAGGCATCGTGGGTCCCCTGGCGGCGCAGGGCTGCCCGGCGCCGACGGGCTCGGGTTCCCGCTGGCCTGACGGTCGGGTTCCTGACCTGGGAGGAGTGGGTCTCACCATCTTCCTCCTCGCAGGCCGGGTTTCGGGTTCACAGGCAGGGCCCGCGGTGTGGAGGCAGCCGCCCGCCTGGTGCTGTCCTGGGGGAGCCACTCACACGTCCAGCGTGTCCCTCAGTGCTGGGCCCCAGAGGTTCAGCCGGCCGGGTCCCAGAGGGCCCCTCAGTCTTGTCACACTTCCTCATGACACAGGCCGGGCTCTGTTCCCCGCACGGGCTTTTCCGCTGGCTTTGCCGACTTCTGCCTGCTGCCTCCAGAGTGCTCAAATTTCCTATTTGAGTTTCTTTTGGCCAAAATGCGCTGTCCTGGGAGAGGGGAGGGAGTGAGCCCAGAGCGAGGGGCCCAGGAGCCAGCATCGGTGGCGGTTCCTCCCTGCTCACCCGGCTCGGCCACACCCCCACCCCCGGCCCCCAGGCTCCCCCAGGCCACCGTCAGCCCCAGGACCGGCCCCGCCCCCTCCCCCGCCTGTGACCGCGTGTGAGCCACGACCCGGGACGGGAGGGCCGGAGTCTCTCATCCGGGCAGAAGGACTCAATGGACCCTTGTGGGAGCCGGGCGGCCGAGCCAGTTTACAGCCAGCGTGATGGAGTCACGGCCAGCAAAGCATCGCTGCGAGGCTCTTTAGAGTATTAATTAACCACTAAACAGGGCGACTGCGCTTGGCGGAGGGTCCCGTCTGCGCCTGTGCCAGCAGCAGAGGATCTGGGAGCGAAGTCTCGGGGACAGGAGAGGGGGCCCCTGGGCCTCACCCCACAGCTGTGGGGACAAACTCGCTGACCTCACCTGGCTCTCGGGGTCACAGAACCGAGAAACGAACTGCAGAGCAGCCTAGGGTCTGGGTCCGCGATGGGGCTGAGCTGGGCCTAGTCCCCACCCAGATCCCCACCCGGATCCCCACCCGGATCCCCACCCAGATCCCCACCCGGATCCCCGCCCTCCAGCTTCACCCTCAGGCGAGAGCTAAGAGCAGGGCTCGGAGCAGAACCCTCCAGCCCCTCAATTTCCGCGTATTTAAGGTGAAACAGCCACATGGGGCCATCTCCTGAGCTAGGGGGTGAGACCCTGGCTCCCTGGAATCCCAGGGGAGGCGTCCCTGGAGCGTCCGAGCAGGTCCCCGACGGTGCCTTTGGCACTTGACTGTGAGCGTGTGTCCCTCTGTGCCAGTCTGCTGGTGACACATTCTTAATTTCATCACGTGAGCTCGGCTGGGCCCGGCTGGGTCTCACAGCAAAGCGTCATTAGATGGCGTGAGATCTGTCTGTGGATGCAGCAGGTGTCACTGGACGGTGTGCGATCTGTCTGTGGCCGGAAGATGAATGACCCCAAGTTCAGCAGCAAAAAACAAGCCCCGACCATCTCGCTCTGTGAGGCAGGAGTCCAGGTGTGTCCCGGCTGGACCTTCAGGCTCGGATTTCCCGGGAAGCTGCCCTGACGCCCTTGGCAGTGGCTATGGTCGCGTCCGAAGGCTGCACCGGACAGGGCGGGCTCCACACTCTCCCACGTGGTCGACGGCAGGACCGAGCTCCTCGCGGGTTGTCCGTCGCAGAACCGCCATTCCTCCCTGGCTGGTGGCTGACACTGTCCCTTGGGTCCCCGCCACCAGGGTCTGTCCAGAGGGCAGCCCTGAGTAGCAAGGAGAGCGCCCATGTTCCCAGGACGGACCCGACCTCAGAGCAACACCCTGTCACTTTGCCTCATTCTCTTGGTGGGGAGCTGGCCCTTGGGTCCCCCCCCACTCACGGAGGGGATTCTGGGCGTCAGGTGCCCATGGGCAGGACTGCAGGAGGCTGCCCCGGGCGCCGCCCACCGCAGACCGGGACAGACTAGGGTGCCCTGCAGCTTTGGGCGTAGATTTAATCTATTGTCCCCTGAACCATTTCAGGGACTCCGGGGGGGGGGGGACCACACCAACTACCAGGGGCCCTGGGGGATGGAAAAGCCCAAGGTTGGCTCTGGGGCAGTAGGAACACGTGGTGGTCACTCTTGGCTGGCAATACCCGGAATGGAAGTCCCGAAAGGTTAAAGGGAACTAAAAAGCTGAGGACGCTGAGGGCAATGATGTTCCCCCCACCCTGCCCCTGCCCCTGTCAGGACCTACCTGCGGGCAGGTGTGGAAGACAAACGAGGTGCCCCCCGCTGCACCCCTGGGCCCCCTGCCCGGTGCCAGCGCCCGTCAGCCAGTCATCACGCAATGACACACTCACGTGTTCGCGGCCACAGGAGCATCCGCGAGGTGTGGCTCCTTCAAAGGGTTTGGAATCCTGGGCTGTGACAACTGCTACAATGTTGCAGCGAACGCGCGGGCTTAGGACCGGGGTAAAAATGAAACATCGTCACATCTGACGGGAAACAGCACTATTTTCAGATGCAGCTTCAGCTGCCCCCGTGATTAACGAGGGAGGCCATTTGAAAGCGAGATCTTCCCCGTCACGGAGGCGGAGCGTCAGATGCGGCAACGGGCACGTGGCGACAGGTCGGCGTCTCCTGGTGACCCAGAGGAGAAGCGGCAGAGCCAGTGCCGACTCGCGCTTGGACGCGTTATATCTGAATCGGATTTCAGGATGACACGAGGCTCGTTTGTATGAGGACTTCAATCTGTTAAGAAAAATTGTTCTTCAAAACTTATCGGATGCGTGTGACTGCAATTTCCACGTTAGGCTAGTTTGTCAGAAACGTATCCAGTGTTGTCACAGCCTGTAAAGGCTCCCCGGCTCCGTGACGGCTGCCCTGCAGGAAGAGCCTTCTCCAAAGTGAAATTATCGAGCACGGCTGTGATCTCGCGTTTGCCCAGCGCGGCTGACGTCATTTTCAATCCTATCGGCGAAGCCTGAAGCTGTGGGAAGTACTCGCTTTGGCGACCTGATAAATACATTTGAAGTAGGGAAATTATTTTATGATCAATGAAGACATTCTGGTAACAAAGTATCACAACTATTATCGCGCGTGGAACACCGGCTGTGAAACGCTGTTTCATGACTGAGTTTCTGTCGGGCGGGGGAGGTCGGCGGTGGCGGGCTGCGGCCACAGGGCAGCGGGTGGGCTCTGGCTCCCGGGCTCCCTGTCCCTGCTGCCAGCATCATGGGCAGTGCCCAGGAACCCAGAAGACAAATAAATAACAGGCCTCTGTTCATTTCATGCCCTATTACAAGCACATTAAAAACGAATTGATCCCGGCCTGGTCCCTGGGGGAGAGCGTGCTGGGCCCAGGAGTCAGGCTTGTCTCGGAGCTTCAGTGTCCAATCAACACAATGACAATGCGCCCAGGGACACGGCAAACCCTCCGCGTCCCCTGCAAACACCTCTGCGTCCAGTGCCAGGAGCCACTGCCCGCCTCTGGTCACTCCCAGCTTTCCCAGGGCTCTGGGCGGTCGGCTCAGCCAGGGAGCCCCCGAGGGAGGAGGGAAGGCCAGCGGGGTCCGGAGCCAAGGGGGCCGGTGCTCCCTGCAGAGTTAGGGACCCCGGCCTGGCCCCGGGACAGAGTCCACTCAGACCCTCACACAAAGGCATCTTCTTCCATCCAAGGGTGAAGGAAAAGGGCACCACGGACCCTGCGCCCCACCCCACCAGCCCCCCAGCTGGGCCAGGTTCAGGAGAGGGGGCCCCGGGGGAGGTGCCCGGAGGGGCGGCGTGTATGACCCGCTGTCCTGGTCCCAGGGCGCGGCCCCTCCTGGCTCCGGCTTCGCTCTGAATACCAAGCTTGACCTGCAGCGTGTGCCTGACAGAGCGACTGTTTATTGGGCATCTACTGTGTGACCGCTGTGCCCACAGAATGACCTCACAGGCCCGTACTGTTGACCCCCCACCCTACAGATGCCAGGACTGAGCATGAGAGCCCCCGAGGCCGCGGGTGGGGGGCAGATTGAGTCCTCGGCAGGGCCGGCCTCTGCCTACAGACGGACCCATCTCATTCTGCTCAGTCCCTGTGCGCGGCTCAGACGCGCCCCTGAATCTGCTGGCACCACCCGACAGTGCATCCAACACCCGTTACTAAAATTAGGCAACTGAGAGAGATATTTCTATGTGGAGTCCCCACCTTCTAAAACTATGTTTTCTTTTGCAATTAGGGGGAAATGTATTTTTTACATTTAAATCATTTTCTTAAAAATAACCCGTTCCCCTTCGTTCCCACCCGCGCCTGAGGTTTTGGCCTCCGGGCAGATGGCACGGAGCTCTGCCCGAGTTTCTCCCCCATGGCCCCGGCTCCTGCGTGTGCTGAGGCTGGGAGAGCGGCGGGCTGAGGTCCACGCGCAACCCCTGGTTGCCGGGCCGTGGTCCTGGCCAAAGAGCCAACCTCTGCACAGGAGAAACTGTCCCCACCCAGGAGAATTCAAGTTGAAAGGATGGAGATGAATTTGGCAGAAGCACCGTTTGGTGTGGTGCAAACATCGAGTCCTTGGGAAGTTTCCGAGTTCACCTGGCCAACGGGAAGGAGGGGAGGATGGTGGCTTTGGGGGCCTCACCCAGGGCTGCGGGCCTGGGAGGAAGGCGGGGCTTAATTAATAGTCACCTGAATCCCAGGAGAGCGCCAGCGGCCTCGGGAGCGGAGCTGAGACCGAGGGACGCAAGTGACTTACAGGCCCCCGAATACAAGGACGAGGGCCAGCGCTCAGAGTCTCCGTGGCTCCACGTCAGACCGGAAACAGCACGGGGATAAATAACAGGCTTTAACGAGGCTGGAGAGACAATAATAACCTCCCATCAGATGGGCCATCAATTGTGACCAGATGGTGGTTGGAATCACGAATAATTCATCCCTCCATCTGCTTCCGTCTGCGGCATCCGCGTAGCTGAGTCCCAGTGAGGCGGGTCCCCCCTCCCGCCCCCCCCTCTGTCATTAGCTCACGTGGGGGTGCGTGGTGTCATTCACGGGCCATTAGCAGGCAGCTCGCTGTGGATTTGGGGGTCTCCAGAGGTGGTGGCTGCACCCAGGGTGTAGGGCTCAGGGCACGGGCCCAGGCTCCGGGCAGCTCCTGGGGCTGAGTGACCTTTTCTCTGAGCCACTAGGCCCTGGACACCCTGTTGTTCTCTCTGCGAGGACTTGGGGATAGCCCTGCCCACCTTGCACTGAGTGCCCCCTCCTCCTAGGACAACGGGCAGGTGCCACCGCCTCCCATTGGGAGGACTTGTCGCTTCACCCAGAGGCTGAAGGAGTGAAATTTCTGTTGTCTCCTTGGCAGAGGAATCCATCCAATCCTCCCTTCCTTCCTCTTGCCCAGTTGTTCCTTCTGTTTGCTCCCAGTTTTTGCATCCATGTCAAACACTCAGCCCACGCGTTGCTGCAGACCCTGCAACCCACCCACTCCCCGGACACAGCTCAGCAGGGCCCCTGCTCATACCAGTCCCGCCAATGGCCACGTCCCGTGTGACCTCGCAAGGTTGCAGGTAATGAGCCGCAGAGCCGTCCAGGACGGGGACCCACCCTCGAGGGTCACCGAGGATCACCTTCCCTTAGGCCCAGGCAGCTGCCGAGGTGGCCTGAGGGCCGTCAGGTGGAGGAAACTGCAGGACCCGGGCTTGGCAGGAAGTGACTGGGTGGGGGTGGGGCGAGTGGGGCACACACGAGGACAGTGGCAGACAGAGGATCATTTATCGTCCAGGTCCTTCCCTGCTGTAACCCCCCAAACACACTAGATTTGGCAGCCCTGTGAGCCCCAGCACAGAGCCTTCGGGGCCCACCCACTTAGCTGCTCAACACTGTGGGGACAGGCATGCTCTGGTGACATCCTGTGACACACCCTCCTGTCCCCATTTGATAAAAGAGGAGGTGAGGCCAAGGCTCAGCGACCTCTCACTGTGTGATTGACAAGCCCAGGACCCCTCCTGCCACCACTTGGAGCCCCCCCCCATCCAGGATCCTGGGTTCCCCTCCTTTCACCCTGGAGACCTGCTGGACAGCGTCTATCCTGCCTGGTATCTGTGGATACCTGGTGGAGGACTGAACGCAGGCCCCGGACAAAGGAGGCTGCTGGGCCCCAGGCTGGACAGGCCTCTCCGATCTCATGGCCAGGAGAATGAAGGCTCCCTCCCCGGACCAGCCTGCCCATCACATCCACCTGCAGCTTCTCCAAGCGGCCATGGAGGGGAAGGTCTGGTTGCCCAGCCCTAGGAAGCGCTCTGGTGGGAGGCAGCTGGGAAGGTCCCTCTGGGGCTTGGGGGGAGGGCAGGGCTGGGGTGGGCGGGGGTGGGGCGGACACCGCAGCCTGCTGGTCCAGGGGGACGGATCACTGCTCTGGCCTGGATTTCTGATTTACGAGTTCTGGGATCTTGGCTCGATATGCTAATGTTTTATTTAAATCGGGAGGTGCTGATTTGCACATGGCAGTGTTTCCACATTCCACGGAGACCCGTTCCTTCACGTCCCCGCTCTGCCCTGTCTGCTCCGCTCCAGTTTCAAGACCGGTGCAGCTTCTGCAGAATTTATTAGGTGCCTCAGGGATGATAAAGCAGTCAGTCCATTACACCATCTTATCTAAGACAAACCTTAACCTTGGACGGTGTGGGGCCGGGGGAGGCAGGCTGGTCCTTGTCTTCAGGCAGCTGCTGGTTCCTCCTGGAAGGTGGCTCTTAGCTGTCTGGGTGCCTTCTTCCCTTCCCGGAGACCTGGGCACAGGGCATGGAAGACATGCAGCAGCCAGTGGGGCAGCTGGGACTGCGAGGTCTTCATCAGGGCCTGATGCCTCTACCACTTAAATCTGTTTCCTGCCTCTCTTCCTCCCCCATGTCTGCCTCCGTGGCTCCTTTTGGGGGGACCTCACTTCCCCAGCAACTCCAGGATAGGGATAGAGTAGGAGGAAAGACAGGCACTTTCTCGTATGGTGGGAAGGGGAATCTAGAACAATCCAGGCCCTGCCTGAGCAGAGGAGGAAGGGAAAGATATGGGAAATAGGCAAGCTCGTGGAACAGTGTGTGTAAACTCGTGGAACAGCATGCGAGGGGCTGGAGAGGAGCCTGGTCTGCAACCCCTCTGACCCAGTTGGACAAAGACCATCCCCTAGAGGTCTGCTCCATAGAAGACATTATTAGGACATATATTTAATGATAATTTTAAAACCATAACTAGGAGCTAAAGACCAAATGAAGAAACATCTGTATGAGAAAAATACGGAGGCACCGTCAACACCCACAGAGGAGCAATACATAAATAGGAGTGAGGGAAGGGCCATCAGTTCCCTGGGGATCACTCATCTATGGAAAAGCCCGAGACAGCTGGAGCAACACTGACAAAAAGTGCAGGAAGGACAGTGAAGCAGGACCAGTGACCAGTTGTAGCCCCCAAAATAGAGAGGACATGCAAACGGAGGTATTTAGGGGAATATCATGGAGAAAAACTTCCCTGAACTCATAAACTGAAGATGTTATCAAAAAATCTGACACAGAAATAACTGAAGATGTACCTTGATTATGTTACTGGGCTTTAGAGATAATGGAATAATTCTCTGGACATAGAGGCAGGGGAAAAAAACACACAACCCAGTCACCTATGGGGTAGAAACATGAGGCAGATGCCAGGTTTCCCTGACAGGAGGCTCAGGAGGGGTGGGGAAGGGTCTCGGGCACAGAATCACGGAGGCAGCTTCCCAGGGTCACCCTAGTCCCGCCCTGTGCTCAACCAATGTCTGCAGCATTTTCAGGAAAGACATTGTGACCTCAGTGTTCTGTCCTTTATGTACAGAATTTTATACTTAATTTTTTTTTTTACTTTTAAATTTACATGCAAAAGTCAGATGTTCTCAAGCACAAAAGAACTCAGGATTAGATTACCAATGAGCACTTCTTAAAAAATATAAATACAGAATATGGGCAAATTAAGAGAGGAAAGATGAAGACCACAAATCCACAGCCAACATCAACTCAGAAGAACAAACATCCGTTATATCCCAGGGGAAGGAACGTGTTGGCCAGAACTTTCATACCCAGCTAAACTGCCTTTTAGTATCCAATTCACCAACTGACTGTTTCCAGTCCCCAGGTGCCGTGGGATCCTGGGGAGCAATGTAAAATGAAAATACGCAGATATTTGATAGAATCCGAAGGATAAAGTGTTTAAAGAAGAGGAGATGTTAAAAATGTTTTAAAATAAATACATGTAAGAGAAAAAAAAGTATCAACCTACAGTTTTAATGTAACTATTTTCTTTGTCTCAGAGGAAGCATTGAGAGTAGTAATACTGGTGGTCAGTAAGCAGATACACTGTAGCAGTTCTCTAGTTTCACTTCACTACTTTCTATCCTTTCACTGGGAGTAAGAATAAATTAAAATCTGTTTCCAAAATCTGCATCAGTGCCACCCCATTTCATTCTGTGGTTTCCATCATTTATCTGTCTCTGCCTGTCTCTGGACGGATCTGTCTATGTATCAAGACATATGTGGAACTTTTTTTCTTTTTGCATCATCACGTTACTTCTGGGTGGCAGGGTTTGGGGTGACTTACTGCTTTCATCTTTGTATACTTGCAAGTGCTCTAGCTCTTTATGATAATCATACATTATATTTGCAAAAACTATGACATCACCCTAAAATATAAATAAAGGGGGGCTAGCTTTGCTCCTCACAACAGCTTGTCTCCGCCAGAGGCTGGGAGTTGGATGGAGTCTCATCTCCAGACCCCTCACCCGGGAAGGGAGGCTGCTTGGCCCACAGCTGGTGCCCACTGAGCCACTGTGTACAGGGGGTGAAGACAACTGTGACCAAGTGCTTTATCCATCTTCCCCTCAACAAACTACGAAGATGACAGGGGGCTTGGGCCCAGCCAGGTCCCTGGCCTCCCTGGGCTTGCCCCTTCTACCTGCTTACACACAGGTAGGGAGAGCATCTCCTGGGCCAGGTGCTCCTGGACCTCCGGGTGAGTATGAGTGAGGCAGGCAGGTGAAGGACAGACGGACAGAGCAGCAGGGGACATGGATGGAGTGGGGAGAAGTGTTCTGCCCCCCACCCACCGAAGCCACAGCACGTTGCAGGCCCCTTTACGTGTGTGTTTATCTCCATCCAGGGGCTTCTCACTGGCACCCTCTCTGCCCTAGACGGCCAGCTCCCAGGGGCCAGGCACCACCTCTGTCCTTGGACATCCCTGAGAGCCTCACACCCACGCACTGCCGAGTGCAGAGCCAGCTGCAGTCTGTGGTCCTGGCAGAAATAGATGGATTTAATTTGGTTGTGCCTGCCAGGTAGGAGCCCCCCAATTCCCCTCTCCAATATGCAACCCTCCCGAGTCCCGGCTCCTGTCGGAAACCTCAGCCCCTCACAATTAAACTGGTCTCATTTCCCTTTATGAAGCTGTTCCAATGACCTGAATTTCCGTGCGCTCCTCAGGCGGTTCTGGGGGGGACCCTTTTCCTCACGCGTTTCTCCCTCTCCCAGGTTAAAGAACACATCAGATGACAGCCCGTGTGCTGGTGGTACTTTCAACCGCTCAGGTTGCTTTTGTGAAGGGCGGGGACGGGAGCCTCCGAGCTTGCACTCCCAATAAAACTGCTGAAGCAAGGTCAAGCGCTTCCGCCAGGAGATAAAACGTTAATAAACACGGCCCTTGTCCCACATCCCGGAATTTATGCAGGACGTCTGTGCGGCCGCGTCCTTTCCTCGCCTAAATCCGGTGAGGGATTTCTGGCCGAGTTCGTTGCCGGAGGAGATATTTCTTTAGCATTAAATATCAGCAGCGGTGCATTTAGATACGGAAGCGAGGGCTACGATTTACAACCAACACGATCGTCAGCGAGGCGGCTGCGAGAAACGGAACAGGAAATGCAGGCGCGACCGTGTTTATTTTAGAATTCATGTGCGGGGAAGACACCGTTTCAAACCCTGCTGTCACTTCTAATCGGGGATTGCTCGTTTCTCAGGTAGACGTCCGTCCCCTGGTCCACTGGGGTCTCTGCCAGGGCCTTTGCCCACCCCGGCCGGCTTTCCCTCCCCCCAGGCTCACTCCCTTCCACGGGCAGAGCAGAGCCCCGGCCTCGATCTGCCGGAGAGGCAGCCGAGCAGCATCCTGGCAAGGGGGAAACTGGACAGGTGAGGGAACCGGCAAGGGGGGGGCTCACCTTCCAGGCTCAGCCCTCAGGGCAGCTCTGGGGTTGGGCCCTGGGCTCCTGAGGCCTTTCTCAGGAGGGGACCTGGGGCCACAAGGGTGGGCGAGCCCTGGGCTGTGCTGTGAGCTGCAGGGCTGAGGATCAGGCTCCAAAAGGGACACGGGAACCTGGATGGGCAGGAATTGTTCCTGAGCCAGCCAGAGCAAGCCCCTCCCCCTCCCAGGTGCCTCCCCTCTCCCTCCTCCCTACCTCGTCCCCTCCTGTTTCCTGTTCCCTCCCGGCCATGCCAAGCCCCTGGTATCTGGTCACAGTCCTTGGGAACCCTTCCTCCCTTCCCCCCCCCCGCCCCCGTGTCCTTCACTGTCAGGCTGTGTGCAGGAGCCAGGATGCTCTGCAGGCGCCTAAGCTCGTCCATGAAAAGCAACTCTTGCCAGGCGGGAGCACTGGGGCCACGAGTGAGGCGGGTAAATGGTGCATCTGAGTGAGGCAGCCTTGGCTCCCCTGCTGGGCACCAGGTGCCACTGCCTGCCTGCTGCTGCTGTGGGACCCCGGGCAGGGATGCCAACCCCTCTGAGCCCCTGTGTTCCTCAATTGCAACATGGGAATGATACTCCCGACCTTGGAGCTTTGCTGTGGGATTTGAGCTTAAGTCTGAGCCGGAGCAGGTGCCCAGTGAGTGCCAGTCCCTGCCCTCTGCCTCAGTTTACCCATCCCTGAGATAGCTATGTGCTTACTAGGATTGCCGGTTCCACGCTGGGGCGAAGCGGGTGTGGGGAAGGCACAGGCACGTGAGCCACCTCCGTCCCGCTGGTGTAAACCTGCCCGTGTCCTCAGGGCCTGAAAGTCACTGCAAGTGAGAAACTCGAACCGGGCTGGCCCTCCTGTCCCCCCTCCTATGTCACCTGAGAGGCTGTTGGCCCTGCAGTAGGTCAGAAAAGGTGACGGAGGCGGGAGGAGATGCCCGACGCTGGATGTCCTTCACCTGGAGAGGAGCTCATTTCAAGGAGTGGTGATTAGAGCAACGTGTGCAGGGCAATCCTAGGCTTAAACCAACAGAGACATTGGAGAGCGTGAGGAGGGAGCCGGCACAGCCTCCCCGATGCTCCGGGCGGAGCTGGAGGACCCTGGGTGTCCGGGGCTCAGCCTCACCCGCCCCCGCTCCAAAGAGGCCCTGAAGTGACTGGAAGTGGATTCATCTGAAGAGGAGAGATGCTGGGCTCCCGGCCAGAGCCCTCTCGAGGTGGGTGCTCTGAGCCGTGACCCTCCCCCACCCGCGGGCCTGGCCGGGCCCTCGCCTGCTGCTGGGGGGGGGGGGGAGGCACTCACCCCAGCTCTCAACAGGTATCTCCCTGCGATTGTGAAAGTGTTACATGCACATGGTAGAAAATAGAGAAAAGTGAAAGAAAATAATACCCAATCCAGGGACTCACGCAAAAACGGTTCCTTTTCAGTACATCTGCTCATAGACCTTCGCTTTGTGCCTAAACGATAAAAGGCCGGAGCTGACCTGCCACCGGCCAGGCCTCATCCCACCTGCTCTCCATGTAGCAGCTTCTCGCTGCACCAGCCCCCAAGAGGTGGACACCGCTGAGTGTGCCCCAGGAAACAGGCAGGGGGCCTGCTGCCCAGAGCAAGAGTCCTGGCCCCCGGCCCCAGACATGTCCCCTAACTGACCGTTCTCCCGGCCGCCCCCTGCCCCCCGCCCCCAGCACGCTCCTGCTACATAAACGCTCGCGTTCAGCGTTACAAGATCCCCGTGAATGGAGATCCGGGCTCTGCTCTGCCACTCGCTGAGGCCTGGGCACAGCTCTTCACGTATAAACGTCTATGACGTGGATGTGCCCCGACGTAGGAGCCGTCCCTCCTCCACTCAGGGACACACAGGGTCTCTCAGATTCTCCTGATCGCCAGCAAGGACCCAGCTCCTTGTGACAAGCTGCCAATCCAACCTTCAGGAAAGACAGGACAGGGGTGGTCCCTCCTCGTGACGGCGGCTGAGCCATTGGTGCAATACCCCCCCCCCCGAGATAACAAAGAAGCGACGTGAAACGGAGCCACGCTCAGGGAGCGTCAGATCTGCACCTGGAGCGAGTCCCTCTCAGCTGTGGCCTAGAGCTTCCCAGACGGTGCTGGATCCCGTTCGCTGCTGTTGTGCTGAGGGTTTTCGCATCTGTGTTCGTGGGAGAGGCTGGCCTGTCGTTTCCTCCCCTGTGACGTGGACACCTGGCTCCGTGGGCACCTGGCTCGGGGACGAAGGTATTGCTGACCTCGAGGAACAAGGTAGGAGCGTGTCCACGGCTTCTGGTGTCCGGCAAGGATGTGAAGGATTGGTGTCGTTTCTTTCTTAAATGTTTGACGGATTTCACCTGGGAGCCATCCGGACCTGGTGCTTTCTGTTTTAAAATGCTGCTAGTTATCGATTTCCTTAAGAGATACAACCACGCGGGGTTTCTGTTCCTCTCGGACGTTTTGGTTGTTTGTGCCTTTCAAGGAATTGGCCTATTTCACTTACGTTACCCAATGTGTGGGTAGGGAGTTGCTTGTAAGATTCCTTTGTCTTCCCTTAAATGTCCCTGAAATCAGGGAAAACGACCCCTCTTCCATTTCCGACGTTGGGGACGTAGGTCCCCTCCCTTGTTTTCTCGGTTAGACTGGCTTGAGGTTTCAGTTTCGTTGATCATTTTAAAGAACATATTTTTGGTCTCGTTGATTTCCTCTGTTGTTTATAGTTTCCGACTCCACCAGTTCCTCCTTTAATACGTATTAATCATTTTTCCTGCCTGACGCAGGCTCCCCTTGTTCTTCTTTCTCTGGGGTCCTGGGGTTGAAGACAAGATCACTGGCATCAGGATTTTCTTATCTCCTAACATACCCCTTAGATGCTATAAATTGCCCTCGAAGCACGGCGGTCCCTGCATCCCACCAAGGTTGATGTTATGCTTGTATCAAACAAGCTTTTTAAATCGGGGGAAGGTTGAGGTTAAGCGGGAGATCACAGAGATGCCGGGGTTTGTATGCTCTTGCTCCTGACCGTCAACATCCTGCGTTAATGTGGTACATTTGCTGCAATTATGTCTCTTTCTACCCTCTGGCTCTAAACCTCTCTGTGTCCTTCTGTACACAATGGGTTTCCTACAGACAACTCCTAGTTGGATTTTTTAGTCCACACGACACTCTCAATCTTTAAGTGGGTCCAGACCCACGTGAAGAGGTGACTGATGTCGTTGGGGTGGTTCCCCCGTGTGTCTGACTGTTTTCCATCTATTGCCTTTGTTCTTTGTGTCACTTCATCATTTTCTGCCTTTTCTGGTTTTAACGGAACAGATCCTATGATCTAATGTCACCTTGTCTCTTAGCATATCGGCTACACTCCCTCAGTGGTTGTCCTGAAGTTTTCAGTAAGTGCTTACATGTTTGAAGGCCGCCGTGACCGGTACGACTCTGCCTCCCGAGGGGCGTGGTTACCCCCCAGCTCCTTCATCCATCACACGCGGCAGGGCTGAGGCTCATTCTAATCACCCGCCTGCTGCAATCACCGGATACGTTGTTATTACCTCAAGCGGCTGGTTACCTTGTAGATCAACTGAAAATAAAGATGAAAGACTTGTACCTCCGTTCATTCCTCTCCGATGCTCTTTCTTTCTTTTTGCAGATCCAAATTCATAACCGATATCGTTTCTCTTTGCCACGACGAACGTTTTTCTAAACCTCTCTTGCGGCGCAGGTCTGCAGGCAATGAATTCATTCATTTGGCTCGTCTGAGGCGGTAAATGAAAAGCCCTGGGGACAGCAGCTGCCACCGTCGTAACCCCTGATTAGTATTTCTACAGCACTGGAGTTTACGGAAGCCTTCCTCTGACCTCCTTCCCCTCGGAGCGAATTGTTTTACCTCTGGGGCCCCGTCTCCTGTGATCCCCGTTTGCCTCAGTCCACACTCCATAGCTGCTGACTGATGCTGCTGAGTCTTCCACCAGACGGGGGGTCATTAAAGGCAGTGGCCATGTCTGTGTAACTGTTTCATCTCCGTGAATCTGACACGGCTTCTCAGTATCTGCATTTACATGAACAGACTTGCCTTCTGGAGTGGTTTTTAGATTTGTAGAAAAACTGAACAGGTTGCACAGTTTCCCCACATGCACACTGCCCCCTGTGGTTAACATCTTGCTTTACGGTGGTACCTTTGTTACAATTAGTGAACTAATACTGATATGTTATTATCTAAAGTCCATAGTTTTCACTGGGGTTCGCTCTTGCTCAGTTCTCTGGGTTTTAACAAATGTTCAGTGTCACGTCCCCACCATTGCAGGCTCACTCAGGACAGTCTCACCGCCCGCACGCCCCCCAGCTCTCTCTGGCTATCACTCGCCCCCTTTTCACGACTTCTGGTGATCCCCAGACTTTTACTGTCTCTATTTTTTTTTCTTTTTCTAGAATGCCCTGTGATTGCAATCATACTGTAGGTAGCATTTTCAGAGTGGCTTCTTTCACTTAGCAGTAGTCACTCAGGATTCTTCAGTGTCTTTTTGTGGCTTGACACTCATTTGTTTTCACTGCTGAGTAATAGTCCAGGGTATGGCTGTCACAGTATGTTTATCCATCCACCTACTGAAGGTCATTTTAATTGCTTGTAGTTTTTGGCGATTGTGAATTTTCCCTTTTCTTTTGTAAACAGAAGGTTTTAAATCAGTGGGTAGCCCAGGTGGGCGTGGCTCAGCGGTTGAGCGTCCACCTAGGATCCAGGTGATCGGGGTTCGATTCCCGGTCAGGGCACATGCCTGGGTTGCGGGCTCGATCCCCAGTTGGGGGTGTGCAGGAGGCAGCCGATCAATGACTCTCTCATCATCGATGTTTCTATCTCTTTACTCCTCTCCTTTCCTCTCTCTGAAATCAATAAAGATATATTTTAAAAAATAAATTAATTAATTAAATAAATAAGTCATTGGGTAAGTACCTAAGAGCACGATTACTGGTTATATAGTAAGAGTACGTTCAGCTTTGTAAGAAACTGGTAAACTGTCCTCCAGAGTGACTGCACCACGTTGCGTTCCCACCAGCAGGGGGCGAGGTTCCTGCTGCTCCGTGTCCTCGTCAGCACTTAGTGTTGTCAGTGTTTCCAGTTCTGACCACTCTCCTGGGTGTGTAGTGCTATCTCACTGCTGTTTTAATTTGCAATTCTCTAACGACATATGATATTGAAAATCATTTTTATGCACCTATTTGCCATCTGTATGTCTTCTTTGGCGAGATTTCTGTTTGTGTTTTTGTTCCTTTAAGATGAGTTGTTTCTATTCTTATTGTTGAGTTCTAACAATTTTGAGAAACAGTGTAACCGTTTCTATGTATATTTTAGACACAAGCTCTTTATCAGATCTGTGTTTTGCAACAATGTCTCCCTGTCTGTGGCCTGTCTTTTCATTCTCTAAACAGTGTCTTTTTGCATAGGAGAAGTTTTTAATTTCAGTCAAATCTAACTTATCACTTCTTTCATGGATCACGATTTTGGTGTTGTATCTAAAACTCCATCTCTAAACTTAAGGTAACCTAGACGTCCTCCCATACCTTCTCCTAGGAGTTTTATAGTTTTGTGTCATACGCTTGGGTCTGGGATCCATTTTGAGCTAGTTTTTTTTGTAAATTAAATAAAAAGCCTATGACTACATTTGTTTTGTTTTGCTTTTTTGGCCTATGAATTGCTCAACACTATTTGTTGAAAAGATGATCAGTTCTCCACTGAATTGACTTGGCTTACTTGTCAGATGTCAGTTGCCTGTATTTGGGCGGGTCCATTTCTGGGCCCTCTATTCTGTTCCACTGACCCCGTTGCCTGTTCTTTCTCTCATACCAAGCTCTCTGCAGCTTCATAGTGTGTCTGGAAGTCCTATGAGTCCTCCAACTTTTCTTTTCCTCAGCATTGTGTGCGCTACTCTGGGTCTTTGCTTTTCCACATAAAATTTAGAATCAGCCTGTTTATATCCACAAAATAAAATGCTAGAATGCTGATTGGGATTGCACTGAGTATATCAATCAAGCTGAGCAGAACTGACATCCTAACTATACTGATTCATCCTGCCCAAGGAAATGAAACAGCTCTCCATTTAGTTCAATCTTTGAATTTTTAAAAATCAGAGTTCTATTTTCCTCATATGAATCCTTTTGTTGTGTTAGATTTTGTTAGGTTTATACCTAAACATTTTATTTTTTGGTGCTAATGTAAATGATATTGTACTTTTGAACCTGGAGGTCATGATTCAATTCCCGGTCAGGGCACATGCCCGGGTTGTGGGCTCCATCCCCATTAGGGGGCATGTAGGAGGCAGCCGATCAATGACTCTCTCATCATTGATGTTTCTGTCTCTCTCTCTCCCTCTCCCTTCCTCCCTTGAAATCAATAAAGATATGTAAAAAAATGTCAATTGTTCATTACTTATGCATAGAAAAGCAATTGACATTTGTGTGCTGACCTCATATCCTGCAACCTTGCTTTATTGCTTATTAGTTCCAAGAAGTGGGGTGTGTGGATTAGGATTAGGATTAGGATTTTCCCATAGACAATCTCATCATCTGTAAACAAGGACCATTTCATTTCTTCTTTCCCAACCTGTGCATCTTTTCTTTTTCTTGTCTTATTACATTAGCTAGAACTTCTGGTGCCATGTTGAATAGAAGTGGTGACAAGTCAGATGTGAAAAGTTGTGGTGGACCGTAGAGTTGCTCAGAATATTTCTTTATTATCTTTCTAATGTCCACTGGTCAGTAGTGAATATTCTTTCACTTCTGACATCACTGATTTGTGTCTTTATTTCCTGCTTATTTGGCTAGAGGTTTATCACCTTCATTAACCTTTCAAAGACCAGTTTTCAGTTTCACTGATTTTTCTTCATTGATTTCCTGTTTTCAATTTTATTGATTTTTACTCTAATTTTCATTATTTCTTTTCTCTTTTTATGTTAGTCATTTGGGGTTTTTCTTTCTTTTTTATTTATTGTTGACAATATTACAGATGTCCCCCTGTTTCCCATGACCTTCATCCACCTGCATCCAGCCACTGCCCCTTCTCCCTCTGGCCATTACCGCACTGTTTTCTGTGTCCATGGGCTATGCCCGTATGTCCTTCTGCTTGCTTTAGATTTGATGTGTGCCCCCTTTAATGTTTTCTAAGGTAGTAGCTTAGATTATTGATTTTTTTTATATATTTTTCTAACATATGCATTCGATGCTATGCATTTCCCTCTAAGCACTGCTTTTCCTCCATCCCACAAATTTTGATAGATTACATTTTCATTTAATTAAAAAATAGTTACAATTTTCTCTCGAGACTTTTTTTTTTTTTTTTTTGACCCACGTGTTACTTAACAATGTGTTGTTTTCATCTCCAAATATTTTGGGATTTTCCATCTAGCTGCTATTGATTCTGAGTTTAATTCCACTGTGGTATACAAGAATACTTTATATAATTTACGCTCTTTTAAATTTGTTTAGGTGCGTTTTATGAGCCGGAGTGTTTACCCCGGTTAACGCCGCGTGTGAGCTTGGAAGAATATGTGCTCGGCTGTTGCTGGGTGAGGTATTGTATAAATGTCAATTAGGTCCGGGTGATTGATGGCGTTGCTTAGCTCAACTACGTTCTTACTGATTTTGTGTCCGCAGGCTCCATCAATTACTAAGAGAGGGTGTTGAAGTCTCCGGCTCTAACAGTGGGTTTGTCCGTTTCTCCCAGTTCCTGCCTCACGTATTTTGACACTGCTGTTAGGTACACGTACGTTTAAGGTTCTCATGTATTTGTGGAGAGCTGATCCTTTCATCACGATGTGACGCCTTTCTTCATTCCTGCTATTTTGTTCCTACTTTGAAGTCTGCCTTGTCTGAAGTGAATATAGCTCCTTAAACTTTCTTTTGATCAGCATTAGCATGGTAGGTCTCTCTGCATCCCTTGACTTTTCACGTATCTGTCTTTATATTTAAAATAGATCTCTTATATATAATATATAGTAGGGCCTTATTTTTTAAATTCACTTCATAATATCTGCCTTTTAAAAATATATATGTTTTTATTGATTTTTAGAGAGAGAGGAAGGGAGAGAGAGAGAGAAACATTGATCGGCTGCCTCCTGCACGCCCCCTACTGGGGATCAAGCCCGAAACCAGAGCATGCGCCCTGACCGGGCATTGAACCGGGGACCTTTTGCTCCATGGGACAACACTCAACCACTGAGCCACACCAGCCAGGCAATACCTGCCTTTTAATCGGTGTACTCAGACTATCCGCATTTAAAGTGATTATCGATGTAGTTGCATTAACATCCACCATGTTTATAACTGTTTCATATTCATTGAACTTGTCATGTGTTTCCATCTGCTTTAAAAAATCCTTCTTTTTCTGCCTTCTCTGGTCTTAATGTACATTTTATTATTCCACTTTTTGTACTCTCTTAGCTTATGTATTATATATTTTTTTTTAAAAATCAAGCTGTTTCCCTAGAGTTCGAAATATCAACGTACAGCTGATCCAAGTTCACCTTCAAACAGGACGATGCTGGCCCTTCACAGGTGGACTCCTAACAGCGGAGCCCCTGACCTCCCCCTCCCGTCCCCAACAACACCGCCCCCTCCGCCGCGGGTTCCTGCCACCACCACCCAGAGCAGCGCTGCTATTATCCCTCGAACAGTTATCTTTTAAACACGTCGAGATTACGTAAAATAAAAGATTCCTTTTGACCTTCATTTTCTCTCTGATGCCCTTCACCTCTTTACGCAGATCTGAATTTCTGACCTGTGCAATTTTCTTCCCTCTGACGAACGAACGCTGTTTCCCATTTCCCCTCGGGCAGGTCCGCGGTGGACAAATCCCCTCCGCCTTTGTCGGCCTGAGAAAGTGCTTCTCCTTCCCTTCAGAAGGGCGACTGTGCTGAACACAGACGTCTCCGATCGTTGCACCTTCCTTCCCGCTCCCGAAATAACCGGCCCCAGTCTCTCCTTACTTGGGCTGCTCCCGATGAGACTCGTGGCGGCCGTGAGCTTTTTCCTCCGGCTTCTTTCGAAGTTTTCTCCTTGCCTTTGGCTTCCTGGAGTTTGAATGCGACGGGCCTCTGTGTACATTTCTGGGTATTTATCCTGCTCAGTGTCCCGGAAGCTTCCTGGATCTGCGGTCCTGTGTCTGTTACTAATTTTGGAAAATTGTTGGGCGTAGTTACTGTAACTATTTCACGTTCTCTGCCCTCTTTTTTTCTCATCTTTGTGGTAATTTCATTACAGCTACGACACCTTTTTCTGGTAATTGTTTCTCAGTTCCCGGATACCCCCCTCCACTTTTTTCACACCGGTTTTCCTCTCCGTGTGTCATTCTGCATGTTTTCGAGGACACGCCTTCGAGACCAACGGCTCTTTCTGTGACCACGTCTGGTCTCCTTCAACGGCACACCCCAGGCATTTCTCTGTTTCTGTTAAAGTCATTTTGATTTGCATCATTTCCCTTTGCGTCTTTATTAGCATTTCCACTTCTTTCATTCAGTTGCACACCTGTTCTTGAATATTGTCTCCTTTTTCCATCAGAGCCCTTAACACATTAATCACGGACACTTTAGGTTCCCGGTCGGATAATCCCAACATCTGCGCTGAGTCTGAGTCTGGTTTGGATCTTGCTTTGTCTCTTCGACTGTGTTTTCCCCCGTGGCTGGCCTTCCCGTGTTTTCTTGAAAGCTGGGAATCGTGCGTCTGGCCATAGGAGGGGAGGACACCGGCTTTGGATGTGAGGCGCTGGGCGGTGTTTAGGCCAATCCCCACGTGTTCTGTTTCCTGCGCTCCCTGGTTTCCGTCCAAGCTCCTTCTCTATCAGAGCCCGCGTGTGAACCTGGTCCGCCCGTGCCCCCTGCTGTCGTTGGAGCCAGCGGGTGGTGAGGCCCCTGGCGGGGGGTGTCCTGTAGTCTTTTGATTAAATTCCGATATTTTTTAAGGGGCCTGAGTTCTTGAGCTGCGACCCTCAGAAGTGTTTCTTAGTCTTTTTAATTCTCCCCCTGGTGAGATAAGAGGCTTGGAGGTCAGGTAGGGCTCCGGGGAAGTAGATTCCTTGTGGGCAGGCTTTGTTCCTGAGAACAGAGCCTGCTGGTCCCCGTGAGTTACTCCCCTTTGATCCTCAGCTCTTCACACCGAGACCCAGCTGGGGCTCCTGGGGGAACCGTCCACACAAGGCTGGGCCCCGGGAATCCACAGCTCTCCACACGCAGCCCCCGGCCACCCATCACCCGATGGTCGCTCCCGGGAGGCTGAGCTCAGCGACGGTTCTGTGCAGCCCAGTCTGTGGTTCTGTCCATCCGTGTCTATAGTTCTGGGCATCCTGGTCCATGGTTCTGTGGCCCAGACTGTGGTTCTGTACATTCTGGTCTGTGGTTCTGTGCATCCCTGTCTGTGGTTCTGGGCATCCCAGGCCATGGTTCTGTGTGGTCCGGTCTGAGTCTCCAGCCGCCGGGGTGCTGGGCTGGCCCTGAGACTCAATTCTCTGATAGGGCGAAGCTCTCGATCCCCAGTCTGCTGCGCTTTTTTCCTGTGACCCCCGAGCTCTCTCTGTGTCGGAGGAGAGGCTGGAAGTCTCTCGATGCCTCTACAAGGCCGCCTGTGTAACTGCAGCAGCCCAGCAGGTGCCCAGCCCCAGCCTCGGGATGAAGCCGGAGCTGCTCAAGGCCGGCCCCAGGTTCCCTGCAGGCGACAGGCCCACGTATCCCTCCCCCCGGGCCCAGGGGAGGGACGCAGACAGACCGCGGGGACACAGGCAGCCAGTGGAGCAGCACACGGGCTGGTCACAGCGGCTGCTGAGTTCACTCCCTCTCTGGGCATAATTCCCGTGACGCCTCAGCCGGAGCCAAGGGTCCACCGTCATTAACAGGCGGCGGGATCTGTCTGGGTGTGTCTGTTGGTGACCTGGTGGGTTCGATGGGAAGCGGAAGGAGTCGGATCCTGCTCCAAGGTCAACCCGACTGACCTGGCAGCTGGGCTGCCTGTGGGCGCTGGGGGAGCTCACCCGCCGCAGGGCCGTCTACCCTGGCTGCCTCCTTCCCGCCTCAAGCCCTCCGACCGGCTCCGGCCCGAGCTGTCCCCTGCTGGCTGGCGGCTTTCTCTCCCACCCATGTGCCCGGGCTCCCTGGTCCCCTCAGTTCCTCGCTCGCATGACCCTCTTCCCGGCCACCCCACTCGAAGGGCCACGGTCCCCAACAGCTCTGCGCCTGTCCCTGCTCTTCACGCTGTTGGGCCCCAGGGAAAATGAGCGTGGTCATGTTTAGGACAGACATCCCCAGGCCACAGCACGGGGCCGTCCTGGGTGTGGCTGAGCCAGACGGTCTCCTTTTCTTTCAGAAAACACCGCAGTCTTCTGTCCACCTGCTCCCAGCGCCTGCATCGCTCGCTGCCCTGGGCGGCCTCGGAATTTGCTTGGGGGGGAAATGAGTGGAGCTGAAGGCCTGTGCTCAGGGGCGGCTGGAACCCAGAGAAGGAGGAGATGGTGGGGTCGTGGGCTGGGGTGAATCCCCAGGATGGGGGCTCAGCAGCTTCATCAGACCCCCCCCCCCGCCCCCACCATCCCCTGAAGGCAGGAGACAGAAGGCGGTTCCAGGCCGGGTGGGAGAGTCAGGAGAGTGTGAGGCCAATAAAAACCCCTTTTACGTTTGTGGCCGTAAAACTTTATAGAGATTTCTCAGCCCAGGACGGGAACAGTAACCAGGCTTTCTTTTCAGTTTCTGCCAAATCCCCACCCTGAGGGCCCTGTGCTCCAGGCTGATCCCTGGGCTCGGGCACTGGTAGGCAGGGGGCCCCGAGGCCCCAGGAGGAGCTGGGGAGCAGCTCCGAGTCCAGGCCACCTGGGCATCGCCGCCCACCCTCCCTCAGGCCGGGCCAGGCCCACAGCAACCTCCAGCGGCAGGAATATAATCACCCGCTGCTTCCAGAACCTTCTCTTCCCCAAGACTGACCTGGGGTGGGCCCAAGAGGATCTCATGCCCGTTGGGTCAGATTCTGTTACCCACCATCTGCGGGAGGCTGGGGAGTCCCTCCCAGCTCGGCCTGGGTCCTGCCGGTGTCTGAGGAGGGAGAGGACCTGGCCCCTGGCCGGTGACACCCAGGTCACACACTGACCTGCGGGTGCAGAGCAGGGAGCTGGCGTCCTGGGTCTGGCCGGGATGGGGGCCAGTGAGGGCAGGGAGGGAGGGGGGACCAGAGCCAGAGCGAAGGTGCTCCCTGTCCTGCTCCTTCCCCCCCTACTCCCCCCCCTCCCCTCAGAAATTAGACAGCTCCGTGGAGTTTCTCTAAGATCCGGCCGCTATAAAAAGAGAGCAAATTAAAGTGTCTCACTCTCACTCCTTCGTCCCACTTCCATTTTCTGTTCCCAAAATGTCACCGGTTGTCACTTTGCCCGGCTCCCTAGCTCCGCGGCGGGTGATCACACGGGTAATAATTTTCGCCGTGACATTCGGGTATGGCTGGCTCGGCACCCGCACCTGCGCTCCCCCCGCATCCTGCCTGCAGCACCACGGGCTCAGTCCCCCCCGACAGCTACGGAGCAGGCGCCGCAGAGCAGACGGACGCGATCCGGGCTCCTGGGCCACTGACTCCAGCCGGGCTGCTCCCAACGCCCCCTGACGCTGACGCTGACGGGCCGCACTCCTCTCCCGCTGGCCTGGAGCTCAGTGTATGTGTGTGTGAGCGTATGTGTCTGAGTGGATATGTGTGCACGTGTGTGCATATGTGTGTGTGCATGTGTGTGCGTGTGTGTATGTGGATATGTGTGCATGTGTGTGCATGTGTGTGTGCATATGTGTGAGTGTGTGTATGTGTGTGAGTGGTATATGTATGTGAATGTGTGTCTCAGGTGGTGTGTGTGTGCATGTGTATTTATGTATGTGTGAGTGTGTGTGCATGTATGTGAGTATATGTGTGTGTACATGTGTGCATGTGTGTGCATTCACGAGTGCATGTGTGCATGTGTGAGTATATGTGCAAGTGTAGATGGGGGCAGGCTACTGGGCACACTCAGTGTGGCCTCTGCACCTGCACTCGGTGTTCATGGAAAACACTCTTGTTTTTACACAGAAATTATTCCCCCCCCGAGACTGTCAGCTCACAGCCCGGCTCATGGTCTCACTCACACACGGGGCTGAAATCCGGGGTCTGCTTCTCACCAGCCGACTGCTGCCCCACGTCTTCAATATGGAACGGGGGTGGGAATGCTGACCTCGCCACGGGGACAGAAGGAATTTCACGGGAAGCGGCCTGCACGATGCCTGGGGCACGTCGACTCAACAAACAGAGACACTTATTAGCTACTGTTACTTACCCTGCTATTGAGAGAGAACTGTCTTACCACCTGCATTCACCTCAGGCGGACGCAGTGACTCAGCGTTGTGTACGCCGCACAGGGATCCCCGCCATCCGCCGCCTCTCACGGTTACAGAACTGCTTTTCCTCGTGACAAGGACTTTCAAGTTTACTTTCTTAGCAACTTTCGCGTGTGCAACATGGTGTCACTCACCGGAACTGTGGCGCCGAGCCTTAGCCCCCTCCGCGGGTCTCACTGTTTTATAGCTGGACGTCTGCACCTTTTGACTCCCTTTATCCGTTTCGCCCCCCACACCTCTGCCTCTGGCAACCAGCAATCTGTTCTCTGTATCTGTGAGCTCATTTTTTTTAAAGATTTCACGTGTAAGTGAGATCACGCGGCTTGTCTTTCTCTGACTTGTTTCGCTTAGCACAGTGCCCTCAAGGTCTATCCATGTCACAAACGAGTGTTTGTGTGAGAACGTGTGGGAGTGTGTGATGTATGTGAATGTGGGCATGTGCAAATGCGAGTGTGAGCACGAGTGCGTGTGTGACGTGTGAGCGTGTGCGTGTGGGCTCACGCTGCGTGTGCGGCCAACGGCCCCTCCCAGGCGCTGGGCACAGAGCTGCGGAGACGGGACGGTGGCCGACACTTTGGAGACAGTTCTAACTGTTGTTTCCAACTCAGGCTTCGCGCTTCACCTCCAGTCCTGTCTCAGGTCAGCTTTTCCAAACCGGCTATGGCTCCAGCTGCCTGAGGTCCCCGGGGTCCCCGCAGGTCCTCCTGGGATGCGTGTTGACCCCTCCTGCCGAGGGGTCAGCACACCTAACATAACAGTCTCATACCTGCCATCAGCGCGTCATCCACCCAGTGCTCGGCTCAGCAAAATATACTTATTAACCAAACGTCAGACGCTGTCACTAAGAATCTCTCATGGCAGGTCTGGGCCCATTTTGACACGTATACCTCTGCATATGATGTTTAATTGGGTTGAATCCACTCAATGCCCAGTTCCCTCCTCTGTACACAGGAAATATTTATTGGATGGATGGTTGGTTTTATCTGTCCTAAAATTACTTATCCTAGTATTAGAATATTCTAGGATTTCATGAAGAATCAATGTCCCTTTGTTCCCAGGTTTTATGACAACACGCAAGCACACTCCAGTGTCCTCACACGTAATGTCCCAGCGGCCGGCCGGCTGTGAGCAAGGCTGGTCATGGTTCTCCCCCCACCACGAACACCCACGTGTTCCAGGCCCAACGCCGTCCAGATCCCACGCCAAGAGCTGTTGTGTGCTGTTCCCATGGAAACTGTCTCCCCCACCCCCACCCCCACCACTCCCTGGTTTTAAGCTTTATTCTGTAAAAACATGCGATTCAGCTGGCAGGCGGTTCAGGTTTAAATATAGAGATTGGATGGAGTCAGCGTTAAGCTGTGATTGAGCCCACAGCGCAGGGACCAGGAGAACCTGTATGTTAGGAACGTGGCATAAAAAGAGACGGGATCAGAGCAGCCCCCTGCCTCCTGCCTCAGCGCCGGGCTGAGGGTGAGCGCTGAGCCATGGAAGCCACTGTTGAGCTGAGAAGTGTTGGTCCAGGCACTTTCCCTCTTTGACAAACTTCCGAGAGCTCGATGGTGCAAAGTGGCTCCACAGTAAGCTCCAGGGAGGAATTTGCGAAGCGCAAACTGGAATCCGTGGCTTAGGTCGAGGCGGACTTGCAAGTCACGCTCGGAACTCAGACGTTTGCAAATATGAGCACGTTTCCCGGGCAAGTTTACACTGTGGAAGGCACAGCTCAGGAAAAACAAGTCATTTCTGCCCCGTGGGGAGCCTCTCCCCCTGCAGGTAGGCAGGTGAGGCACCATTTCCATCCCTCAGTGCGGGGGAGGAACACAAGGTATGTCAGCTGGGAAAAATTCAATTGTGCTGACATGCACACTCACGCACACACATGCACACACATGCACATGCACACCTGTGCACACACCACACACACAGACACATGCACACTCAGGCATGTGCACACACCCCACACAGACATATGCACACACAAACACTCATGCACATTCACACCTGTGCACACATACCACATGCACACAGACACAGGCACACACAGGCATACATGCATTCACATCACCCATGCACACATGCACATGCAGATATACACACCCATGCACACACACATGCACACATATACCCACATACTCGCACACACATGCTGTTGCATCCTTTGGGCAGGGCTTGGCTCCACAGCATCTCAGGACCCAGGTGGATGGAGGCTCTGCCTTCTGGGGGCTGAACTACCTGGTTCACAGGCTGCTCTGTGCAGTGGGAGGTGGGCGGGAACTCAGAGAATGACACACCCGCCAGGTCCACCTCCTAGTACAACCGTCCGGTGGACTCCTGCACTGCAGGGCTGGGGATGCACCTTTCCTGGGTGTGGGCAGGAGAGACAGTGGACATTGGTGAGTGCTGGTCACCCTTCCCCGGAGTTAGGGAAGTCCCCATGGCCAGGAGAATTGGTTCACAAAGACCCTGGAATGAATCAAGGTCGGCAGCTCTGGCTCTGGGTGGAGGGTGGAGCACCGTCAGCAGAATCGGCTGTGGGCACTGGCAGGACCCACGGCAGGGGCAGGACTTCGACAGGCCACAGTCCCGACACGTGTCTGTGGGCCACTCCTGCAGCATCGCGTCCTGCGCTCCCAGTGTTGGTTCCCCTTATTAAAGATGCTCCCTCAGGACGCGGGCTGACTGGGCTCGTGGTCGGTGCCCAGCGCAGGCTCGAGGAATTGTCCTTTCTGAGCATCATCGCCCAGTATGAGGCTCGGTGACTGCAGAGAAAACCCCGGGGGACGGTTTGGTGTCTGATCTCGGCTCCTCCCAGCTTAGAAAAGACAAACAGGCCGCAGGGGAAGCTTTGTTCCCTTCTTTTTTTTTTTTTTTTTTTAAACATAGAAAAAACCTTTTATAATTCACCTGAAATGTCATCAGAACTTCTGAGAACCCGGGCCTTTGATCCTGAGCAGCCAGCGTTGGCCTCAAACCGCATCTGGGGACAGGTCCTGTTTAAGGTAGTTGGGGAGCATTTGAACAGATCACACGGGCCCTCATGACTCTGGCAGCAAGAGAAACCCACGCGAAGGAGGGGTGTGGCCCCTCCCGTGGCTTCAGGGTCTCCCCCCCACCGCCTGTCTGGCCCCCTGCGGGCTTACAGCTCACTGTCCACGACCCTGATTCAGCTACTGTTCGCCCTCCTGCTTAATTTCAGCGAAGGCTCCTCTCACCGAAGACCCAGGACCTCACAGAGAGGCCTGAGGTTCACGACCACATGGGACCCGGATCTGGGCTGGCACAGCGGGACCTGGAGACACAGCGCCCTTGGGAGCATCTTTCTCTGTCTTACCCCAGAGTGCCCCCCGCAGTGCTGTTGGGAGCAGAGAGGACTTATGGGTGGAACCCACCCCCCTCCCTCACCTGGCACGAACCCCCTGGGCCTCTCGTCCTCCCGCTGCCCTTTGCTGCCCCTCCTCCCTGTGTCCTGTCTCCATCCGTGGCATTTTCTGGAAGCTTGCCCTGCTGCTTCATCCATCCCCAGACCATCCCTCAGCAATGGCAGGTGGCCGACCTCCCGCCCCCACGGCTGGGACACTGACCAACCAGGAAGGGGTGTCCTCTCTGCACCCCAAGGCCTGGCCCTGGGCTGAGTGGTGTGTGGAACGAAAAGAGGGAACAGCGCTCTCTCCCAGAGGCTCACGGCTCAGTTTGGAAGATTCTTACGCTTGTTACAAACAAGTGGAGAATCGAGACAGGCGAGCGCTGAACTGAACTCAGTCATCACTAAGGTCACCTGACCTGCCTCCCCGGGGCTGGCTGGACCCCATGGACAGTCTGTCGTGTAGCAGCTGGACCGCTGTCTGGGACGGGGGCTCTGGAAAGGGCTGGCACTAGGCTGACATCTCCGTGAGGGCAACACCGCTGTGGACTTTGCATTTACCACACGCTTTCTTGTTTTCGTTACATTTCACTGTGTGGGATTATCCCTAGAAGACACAAGGTACAGCTTTCAGTGGGTGGACTGATTTGCATGGTATCAGTTCTCTCTCTATTCCTGTGTTACTTTCCTTTCCCCCAGTGCTGAGTGTGAGATTCTCCCCAGGAATAGAGTCCGTTTCACCGATGTGTCCACCCACTGCATTGTCACACTGCAACATGGTTACCTTCTCACGGGGCTGAATCCCTTTTAACATGACACACAATGTAACCAGCAGTGTCCTTTTAACATGACACACAATGTAACTGGCACTGTCTCCTTTTAACATGACACACAATGTAGCTGGCACTGTCTCCTTTTAACATGACACACAATGTAACCGGCACAGTCTCCTTTTAACACGACACACAATGTAACCAGCACGGTCTCCGTTTAACATTACACACAATGTAACCAGCACAGTCTCCGTTTAACATGACACACAATGTAGCCGGCACTGTCTCCTTTTAGCATGACACACATTGTAACCGGCACAGTCTCCTCCACAGCCCCCCGCCCCGCCCTGCCTCTGCCAACTCTCCTGGGGGCGAGGCCAGGCTGGAGTTGCTGACGCCTGTGCACTGTAGACGACTTAAATCCTGTTTCCACTGTAATTTTACCGATGTTCGTGCCCACCAGCCGTTGGTGAATGTTCTCACTATCCCATCCTCACCAACACCTGGTATTGTCGGCCTTTTACACTTTTATCAATCTCCCTCCTAGGGAAAATTTATCTCAATGTGATTTTAATTTGCCCGCCATCAATAGCAAATTTGACCTTCATTTAAAACGTTTATTAGCTATTAATCTCTCCAATGTTGTGAAATGTGTTTTTATGTGCCGTCTCCAGTTTTCCTTGGGTGGCCTGTCTCTCTCCTACGAATTTACAGCAGATGGTTATTGCTGATACCGACCCTCCCTGGGTTGGCTGCATTACAAATTAGTGCACTTCGCTGCATTTCTCTTACTTTTTAATGCTGTCACTTTATAAACAAAGGTTTTTACCTCTAAGATGCTTTATGGTTATAGTGCTTTTGTGTCTTTTTAAAGTAACTCACAAAATCCTATAGTTGTTTGCTTTTAAAATAGTTATAGCTGAGCTTCTTTTAATTCTTTAAAAGTCTAATTGATGCTTTTAACAATGTGGATAGGATGCGATTTCTGTTTTCTTTTCATTTCTTTGGGTCCACTTGGATAAACAGCTGTCCCTTGTCACACACTGAACACCCCTCAGTCCATTCCTGGCCGGGCTGCAGTGCCCACCTGCGCCCTCTCCCGGGGGGTCTGCATCCTGTCCCATCTCTCTCTCCTCCTGTCCTTGCCCGACACCCCGCTCTGACCGCGAGTGAGTGCGGACTTATGACTCTGGGTGTCGGTGTCAGGAGCACCCCACCCTGCAGCGCTGTCCTCCCCTCACCCATAAGCATTAGAATGACTCGTCAGTTTCTCAGGGGTCAGCGCTGGCATTGCCACAGACTCTCAGCAGAGGCAGGTCTGGCATCTTTAAACATTGGAGCTTCCTCGCCATAAATATGAAATTCCTTTGAATGTGTTTGTTTTTCAGTAAAGACGCGGACTTGTTTTCATGCGGGTGTGTGTACACATTTTGTTGGAGTTCTTCCTCTGCGCCTTCTTATCGCTGTTGCTATAAATATCTTTACAAGTTACATGTACGCATGGTCGACGTACAAAAAAGAAATTGTGTTTGTTTTTTATATTTATGATCTTATATCTAGTGCTTTACTATGCGTATGCTAATTTTTATTTATTTATTATTTTTGTAGAGTGCTTCAGGGCCCTCTTTAGACAACTGTAATACCTCCAAATAATCACAATCTGTCCCTTCCCATTTTCTTATATTTTCACCTTATTTTATCACCACGCTGTCTACACCTTCTCATATAAAATAGTGCTTCAGGAGTTATTCCTTCTGACTCATGATTCTAGATGAAATGGTTCCCATTTTATTAAGGAGACATTATCTTGGAAACTTGTGATAGGTTCCTGCACTGAACAGTTGCCTCCGTACCCCCCAGCTCAGAGCCCGCCTCCCGCCCCGCTCTGGGGGCCAGGGTCAGGCGCCCTGAGTTAAATCCCCGACTCCCTTGCGCTGGCTCCTCTCCGGGCTTTGCCCTTTGAGGCTGGTGTCTGCCCTGGCTGGTGTGCTCAGTGGTCAGAACATTTGCCTGCGCATCTTGGGTTCGATTCCCGGTCAAGGGCACGTACCTGGGTTGCAGGCTCGATCCCCAGCCCTGGTTGGGGTGCGTGCAGGAGGCAGCCAATCGAAGTGTCTCTCTCACATCAGTGTTTCTCTTTCTCCCTCTCTAACCCCCCCTTCCACTCTCTCTAAAACTCAAAGGAAAAAATATCCTCGGGTAAGAATTAAAAACCTAACCATAAGGCTGGTGGCTGGCTGCCTTCTCCTTCAGGGAGGTGCGAACTCTGACCTCGGGTCACGCGCATCAAATGTAACCGCCCCCTGGGGAAAGTGCCGTCCTAGTGACTTTTAAAACGTCTTCCGTGCAGATAGCGTTGATGTGAAATTTACAGCTGGGTGGATACTGAGTAGCAACCCTGAGCTAATAATTGCCTGCATTTATTTCTAAGGATCCAAAATTAGAGACCAATTTGTCCCAGTCTCCCTTCTGGAAGCCACGTCCCCTCCAACCAGCTATGTTTAATTTAGATAAAAAGCTCTCACCGCGAGGAAGCCCCAATTACTCTGATTTATGCCTCCTCGAAAGTCATTGAGATCCTGGAGGTACCTTGGTCTCAAGGTTTGTGTCTGTGTACTGCTGAGCTTGTACACTTTCAACAGGATTTTGCAGGACACCCAGGTGGGTAATCCTTGTGTCACATGCTCGAGATGCTAACGGCATAGGGACAGGCATCTGGGACTCACAGGTCAGGGAGGACAGGAGTGGGAGCCTCAGACCTGGCCTTCGTGTTGTGACGGGTGTGCTTCGGGGGTGGGAACACAGGAGATGGACTGCTTAGAGGAAACACCATCCACATTAAGTCACACAGGGCAGGTAAACAGGACAAGATGCCAAGTAGAGGGACGTCCTGACAGAGTCACAGCATCCACAAGATGAATAGAGTCCATCCTTCACATCAGAGCATGTTCTGGGATGGAGAGAGACACCAAATCCCTGCCTGGGGCAGCGAGTGCACATCAGCATGGGCAGAAGGTGTGCATCAGCGTGGACAGAAGGCGTGCATCAGTGTGGACAGAAGGCGTGCATCAGCGTGGACAACAGGCGTGCATCAGTGTGGACAGAAGGCGTGCATGAGCGTGGACAGAAGGTGTGCATCAGCATGGACAGAAGGCGTGCATCAGCGTGGACAGAAGGCGTGCATCAGCGTGGACAGAAGGCGTGCATCAGCGTGGACAGAAGGTGTGCATCAGCGTGGACAACAGGCGTGCATCAGCGTGGACAGAAGGCGTGCATCAGCGTGGACGACAGGCGTGCATCAGCGTGGACAGAAGGCGTGCATGAGCGTGGACAGAAGGTGTGCATCAGCATGGACAGAAGGCGTGCATCAGCGTGGACAGAAGGCGTGCATCAGCGTGGACGACAGGTGTGCATCAGCGTGGACAACAGGCGTGCATCAGCGTGGACAGAAGGCGTGCATCAGCGTGGACGACAGGCGTGCATCAGCATGGACAGAAGGCGTGCATGAGCGTGGACAACAGGCGTGCATCAGTGTGGACAGAAGGCGTGCATGAGCGTGGACAGAAGGTGTGCATCAGCATGGACAGAAGGCGTGCATCAGCGTGGACAGAAGGCGTGCATCAGCGTGGACGACAGGTGTGCATCAGCGTGGACGACAGGCGTGCATCAGCGTGGACAGAAGGCGTGCATGAGCGTGGACAACAGGCGTGCATCAGCGTGGACAGAAGGCGTGCATGAGCGTGGACAACAGGCGTGCATCAGTGTGGACAGAAGGCGTGCATCAGCGTGGACGACAGGCGTGCATCAGCGTGGACGACAGGCGTGCATCAGTGTGTACAGGAGGCGTGCATCAGCGTGGACAGAAGGCGTGCATCAGCGTGGACAGAAGGCGTGCATCAGCGTGGACGACAGGCGTGCATCAGCGTGGACGACAGGTGTGCATCAGCGTGGACGACAGGCGTGCATCAGCGTGGACAGAAGGCGTGCATCAGCGTGGACAGAAGGCGTGCATCAGCGTGGACGACAGGTGTGCATCAGCGTGGACAACAGGCGTGCATCAGCGTGGACAGAAGGCGTGCATCAGCGTGGACGACAGGTGTGCATCAGCGTGGACGACAGGCGTGCATCAAGGAGTCCAGGCTAACAGGGCACCTGGCCACTCTGTGTGGGGGGACTGTCGCCATCTGGCCCAGCGGGACGGCACAGCCAGCTGGCTGGTTGTCCTTGGCGTCCACCCAGGTGAGGCCATGTCTGTGCGCCCTTTGGGGGGACACTGCCCTCCCCGGGCCAGGCTCCCTGCGCGGCCCTCGCTGAGTTAGGGCCGTGGCGAGTTGAGCCCCGAGGTGAAGCAGCTGCCCCTAAGCCCAGGTGAGGAACACGCAGCTTCACACGGGCAAACTCGTTCTCTCTGGCTCCTCCCGGGCCTGCTGCCTTATGCGCCGTGCTGAGGTTTTACCAAAATGCTGGGGCTTCTGTTTACTCGCAGTTCTGAACAGGAGAGTCACCTGAGACCTGGAGGACAGTGACCTTGTGGGTGGAGGCAGAGATGGCCAGGAGGGAGGGAGCCAGGGATGTCATGGGAAGAGCCTAGACTCTTGTCACCCCACCCCTGTGGTGTGCAGGGGCAGCTCTGTGACCCTCGCTCCGTACCCCGATTTATTTCCCATCCTGCAGTGAGGAGAGTGACATGGGGCCATTGGGGGACTTAGCGGAAATGCCAGGTGGACGGACTGATAAAACCTCTCCTGCATCTCAGTCTCCTGAAGTTTCAAAATTGCTTTTTCTACCTAATCCCCAGGAATGTCAGGTCACTAAACCCCCTTTAATGTGGGCAGAACCTGGTCCAGGTATCTCCACCGTCAGGGCCTCTGTTCACTATAAAAAAAAAAGGACGTGCGGCACCCAATTTACACATCACAATGAGCTACACAGTGTCCTTTGTTGTAGCATCAGTGTGGCCCATGGATTCTCGTGGATGCCCCAGTTTCCACGTGGCTGGTGGATTCTCATGGATGCCCCTGGTCCCACGCAGCTGTGGATTCTCATGGATGCCCCAGTTTCCACGTGGCTGTGGATTCTCGTGGATGCCCCAGCTTCCATGTGGCTGTGGATTCTCGTGGATGCCCCGGTCCCACATGGCTGTGGATTCTCATATATTCCCCTCGTTTCCACGTGGCCCGTGGATTCTTGTGGATGCCCCCAGTTTTCCATGTGGCTGTGGATTCTCTGGATGCCTCCTGGTTTCCACGCGGCTGGTGGATTCTTATGGATGCCTCTGCTGGTCCCGCTGGATCCCGTGCACACGGAGTCTGCAGCTTAGTCACAGCATGAGTGCAGCTCTGCACACACACGGTTTGCTATTTTTGTTGACGTTGCCGAGCCACAGGCAAGGTAGAATTAGAACAGCAGAGTATGCTGGAGCCTTTCCCGTTGGCCAGTGACCCGAGTGACTCCTGACCCGGGTGAGTCTTCATTCCTGTGCTGTACAAAATGCACCGGCGCTTGCCAGCCCGCGGTTCTCCGTGCGACCTGCATTGTGAGCATTTTCTCCATCACCTCGCCTCCAGGCGATCAATCTGATAAATGAAACACTGCCTGGTTGCATCTGCCGGTTTCCACGATGTCAGCTTCCCCCCGTAGCCAGCTTCAAACTGCACAGGTCACTTCACTGAACGTGGACTTGGGAGGACACGAACAGCACCACGTGGCTACGCAGCGTTTCCACCACACAGATGTAAGACTCAGAGCAAAAATAATAGCAGGGTGTCATCAGGCAGGTAGGAAGCGCTGAGCCTGGAGCATGTGTGGTTCTTATTTTAGTTTATTCAGTTGTGTACTTACGTATAATTGTTAGGAACACCTGTTGCATTGGTTTCCCGTGGCTGCCCTAAGTGATGGCCATACACCGGGGCTTCAAGCAACAGCAATGTGTTCTCACGGGTCCGGAGGCCAGAAGCCTGAAGTTGAGGTGCCTCAGGGCTGAGCTCCAGCGGGAGACTCCGGGGAGGGTCCTTCCTGCCTCGTCCAGCCCCTGGGGCTCCAGCTGGTTTGGCTTGTGGCCGCCTCCTTCCAGTCTCTGCCTTTGCCTCGCGTGGCCTCCTCCTGCATGTGAGTCTCAAATCTCCCCGTCCGACCCCTATAAGGACACCTGCCCATGGACTGAGGGCCCAGCCTGCGCCGGGCTGACCTCTCATCTCAAGGCCTCTTTTCCAAATAAGAGAGCGTTAGTGAACGGTGCGCGGGTGCAGAACCCGGGCCACGTCCCTGTGTTAACCAGCTCACAACATTCCTGACAGTTTCACAATCTGCTCACGGGCAGGAGGAGCGGCTCCAGGCTTGAAAGGATCCCGTCTCCTCGCAGGTTCAGCAGGAATGAAGCAAACCCCAGGTGTTCACGCGTCGATCCCGGGTGTGAGGGGCCAGCTCGGGAGCACCTCGGGGATCCTTGCTTCTCGGGGCCCATCAGACCCACACTTCAGTGCAGCCCCAGGTCCTGCTCCATGGCCACCAGTCACACCTGGGTGGGAGCAAGGGGTGGGCACTGTCCTCCAGGGCCGGGCGGACGAGGCGGGCAGAGAGCCCTCCAGGGGTGTCCCACACCAGGTCAGAGCCCCGGGACCCAGCAGGGCAGGGCTGTCGGCTCACAGGGCCCGGGAGGGAGGCCCCGCCACCCCCACCACACAGCCGCACCACCTCGGCCTCCCGGTCTCATCTCCAGCCGCAGGGCTGCCCTTGGAGCCGGTGACAGTCCAGGAACAGTGACCGTGACAGCCAAGCTGAGTCATCTACCCAGACCTCCCAGCAGCTAGGCGCTCAGGATGATGTGGGCTGAGCGGCCACGGTTCCAGCAGCCGGGCAACCGGCTCCCCAAACGCCCGTTGCGCTGACAACAATGGGCTGCAACGCCTGACTCATGGCTGGCGAGAAACTGGGGGAAAATCAGGGAAATGGCCCAACCTGGTGACATTTGTCCTTCGCGGGAAAATTGGTGACAACTGCTCTGTCAGTGTCTGAACGGGGAGCCGTGGAGAGTCAGGGAAGCACGGGCCTGGGAGGTGGGGACTCCAGGGTGTGACAAGTGGGACCTGCAGGGACCAGGGCCAGCTCCTCCCTCCTCTCCGTCCTCTGGTGCTGATGCTGTCCCCTCCCCAGGGGTGGCCAAGGACTGAATGACGAGGACAGGATGCCCCAGCCTGTGGTTGGACACGCGGGGAGGTCAGGGGGCGAGGACCCCGGGGGCCCGCGGGGCCCTGGCTGGGTCAGGAGCTCTGATGCCTGCACTTGTGTCCTTGGTGCAGGTAACGAGCTTCCAGGTAAGATGCTTGGGGACGATTCAACGGGGGACGAGAGGTGCCCAGGGGGCGGAGAAGGTTCAGCTGGGGCCTGTGGGCCCCCTGCCTGTCCAACGACACCCTCCAGGGACTGTGCCCTCCAGTCTCCTCCGAGGGCTCGGCTGGTGGCCCCCCCACCGTGTGCTCAGGTTACTGCACCTCTTACACCCTGTTTTCAGAGTCAGCACATCGCACAGGACTCGGGGTGAGGGGGTGGGGTGACACTGAGAGCCTTCCCAGGCGTCCCTGGGGTCCCGGGAGAGGGGGAAGGGCCTCTGCCCCAGACCCTCCGCGGGGTCAGGGATGCTGAGGGTGCTGGCTGTGGGCGGGGCACGGGGACTGCAGAGCCCGTGCGGGAGCAGCTGCGAGTCCCAGCGCAGGGCGTGGACGTGGGGGACCACGCGGTGGCCGCCAGTGCCACCCAGGCCCTCGTCGTGTGAGAGGCTCCACGGTGACCCCTGTCCCCGAGGCTCCTGTGGAGGGTGGAACAGTTAACAGGCCCCTTCGGGGAAGCGCTTTCAGGTGCCAGGACCGGGCTGGAGCCCAGGTCTTCCAGCCCCGAATTCTCCATCTTTTCCCCCGAGAAGAGCCCAGTTCTGACAAAAACGCACTGTGGTGCTACCTGGTGCTGATCTGGGAGACCCGGGGCTTCTCTGCGGGGAGCCCACAGCTGCACCCCTGAACCCAGCCTCTGCCCGCCCAGGATGTGGGGGGCCCGGCTGAGCCGCTGATGAGCCTGAAACTTAGAAAGAGAGAAGCAGCAGCTCCCGACCGGACATACACGTCCCCCCCCAGCCGCTCTGGCAGAGACTCACTGGGCCCAGCCTGTCGTCTCATTATTTGAGGGGCCCAGTTACCCCCAACCTGACGCGCTGAGGACATTCCTGTCGATTCCCAGGTACGCGGCTGTGACCGACCAAGCTGAGCGAGGCCGCTGCTCAGTGGGACTCTTTGTGTTTTGTGTTTGAAGATAATCTGTGGTGTGTGTCCCTGTGTCCCTGTGTGTGTCCCTGTGTGTCCCTGTGTGTGTCCCTGTGTGTCCCTGTGTCCCTGTGTGTGTCCCTGTGTGTCCCTGTGTGTCCCTGTGTGTCCCTGTGTGTGTTCCTGTGTGTGTCCCTGTGTCCCTGTGTGTCCCTGTGTCCCTGTGTGTGTCCCTGTGTGTCCCTGTGTGTCTGTGTGTGTCCCTGTGTGTCCCTGTGTGTGTCCCTGTGTGTCCCTGTGTGTGTCGTGTGTGTGATGATTCTGAAGGAACTGACAGATCTTCAGTATGTTGGGCATCTTCCTGGGACGATCACTGCCGTGCGAGGTTCTACAAGGATCCGGGGTCCGAGCCCCAGCTCCGTGTGCCGTGTGTTTGACACAACAGCCCAGCGAGTGAGCGGCTCTGGAATTCACAGTGAACCGGGACTGTAAAGACTTGTCTCTCCCACTACGCAGGCTGTCCGCTCAGACCCGGCCGCTGTGCAGACGGCCAGAGCCCGTCAGCCTGGGGGGGGCTGAGCTGCTGGGAGGACGGGCCTGTTCCCGGGTGGCCGGGTGGCTGGGTGGCTGGGTGGCTGGGTGGCTGGGTGGGAGCCTTCTGGCAGCAGGAGGGTGGTCACGGTGGCCCAGCAGGGGCGGATCTGACCGGTGGGCTGCGCCCAAGTCGAGCTCTGAGAGATACTTCCAGCGCCTTCGGCCGGTGTGGCTGCAACTGTGGGCGGACAGCACAGCTGAGGAGCCCGCCTGGATTTCACCACCGCGGGTCCTGGTCCGGGTCCCGGTCTCCTCCAGAAATGTGGAGCCGCCACAGCACCGCGGTGGGCAGAGCGTCTGGTCTGACTCAGTGTCCCGCGTGGACCCTCCTTTAACCAGGCAAAGCTCCAAGGAGAGGTGGTGAAGGCCGCAGGACCCAGGCCGCACTTTGTAACCTGACACGGCCGTAAGCCGAGGTCTGTCTCAGGGCTGCCGGCTGTTCTCTCCATGGGTTGGTTTTCGATTTTCTCTAAGGAATCACCCGCCACAGCGTGAGCCCTCTGTATAAACCACAGACACAAAAACGATCATTATTGTAACGCACAATTTTATTTCTCACCACACGAGAAAGACCGAGGAATAAATTATTGTTCAGTTATTTTCACCCTCAGATAAATGGCAAGTCGTTCTGACAGGACCACAGCCCGTCTTGAAGCATCGAACTCATGGGAATAAGCCGGCCAGGTGTGCACGGGAGCCTCTGGAAACACTCCGCTCACGGGGCCTCGGGGCAGCGCCTGGTAGTTTCCAACCTGCCGTCTGGGGGACCAGGTGCGCGTCAGGACGGGGAGCTGTGGCCAAGGCTGGAGGCCGGAGGCTGAGAGCCAGGCCCTGGGGTGCTGGGCTGGGCCCCACACCCGGGGGCTCTCCTCAGCGTCCCTCCTCCCCCACGTCCAGCTCGCATCTCGCCTTGTTGGACCGTGAAGACCCACAGCCAGGAGCCCTGGGAGCTCCCAGGATACACCCGGCTGGGGAGCGTCAGCCAGGACGCCCTGGAGGGCCTGGAGCTTTTCCGTCTCTTGCAGGATGCTGGGGAATGACGCAGAAAGAGGGGGTGGCAAGAAGGTGGAGGGCACCCCAAGGAGGGAGGCCGGGGAGGGCAAGCACAGAGGCCTGGCGCGGGGCCTGGCACCGGTGTCAGACAGAACCAGGGCGGCTCGCCATACTGCCCTGAAGTGTGGGCAGCATGTGCCCTCACCACCTGCCAGGTGTGCAGTGAGCCACGCTGTCCGGTCTCTGAGCCCCAGCACTAACACCAGACAGGCCCGACTGCCGCCCCTGTCTATTGAACAGGAGACTAAAACCCGAGCAGGGGTTCGAGCCCAGGTGGAGCCTTTCCACAGGATGGGGGAGAGCGAGCGGGGACAGGCTGGGAGCTCAGCCAACCCTCAGCCCTGCCCCCAGTCGCAGGAACACTACCCACCAGTCGGTCCCGTCTCCATTGGTGGGACCCCACCAGCCCAGTCCTTCAAATTTAACACCCGGGGGTCTCTCTGGAACCTTCTCTCTCTCTCGCTGGGCCCCTCCCTCCCCAACATCAGCAATCCCCAGCTCTGACGAATGTACTGGATGGCCACCTCCACACTTTCCTCCTGCTGCTCCGATCTGGCCTCATCATTGCGGGAATTTGCATTTTTATGAAATGAGGAAGAACTCCTGAGATTTTTATTTTGATTACTTGCAATTTATAGATCCGTTTCATCACAGCAATGCTTGCTAGTTTTCCTAGCTACATTATCATTACAGATTGTAATTTGATTCTGCTTTCGTCAGATGAATACTCGGGATGAGCTGGTTCTGTTACCATTTACTGCGACTGGTTCCGTGGCCCCGCGTGGAGCATGCTTGGTGAGTGTGTCGTGTGCACGTATAAAGAAAGCGTGTCCTGCAGCTGCGGGTGTGTGTTCTATAGGCGTCCACTCTGCCGATGTACGAAATTGTGCTGCTCAGGTCTGCCTTCGCTGTTGGTTTTGTCTTGTTTTCCTGTCAGTTGCAGAGAGAGGAGGGTTATAGATGCCAACTATTATTATGGAGTTGTCTGGTTCTCACTTTCAGTCTGTCAATTTTGGCTTCATTTTTGAAACCCTATCATTAGACGCACGCACGTTCGGTTGTGTCTGTGCTTTTTAATGTCTCAGTGAATTTTCCCAATTGTCCTGAAACGACCCCTTTCACCTCTATAATGCCCTCCTTTTGAAATCTTCTGCTTGTGACATTAATGTCACCACACAAGTCTCTTTTCCTTATTGCTTGTGTGTTGTATCGTCTTCTATCCTCTCACTTTCATCCTGTGTTTCCCCACTTAAAACGTTCCTCTTGTCTACAGCATGTAGCTGGGCTTAAGTTTATAATCAGAGAGTGTGATCCATTTATATTTAGTGTAATTATAGATGTGTCTGAGTTCAGTGTGGTCCATTTACATTTGGTGTAATTATAGCTCTGTCTGAGTTCAGTGTGGTCCATTTACATTCAGTGTAATTATAGATGTGTCTGAGTTCAGTGTGGTCCATTTACATTTGGTGTAATTGTAGATGTGTCTGAGTTCAGTGTGGTCCATTTACATTTAGTGTAATTATAGCTCTGTCTGAGTTCAATGTGGTCCATTTACATTTAGTGTAATTATAGACGTGTCTGAGTCCAGTGCACCATCTTGCTATTGATTTTCTACGTTTCCCTCTGCTTTCTGTCTCTTTATTTCCTGTTTAATTTTGGTTCAGTCAAGTATTTTTTAGTATTTTTTCTATGCCTTCAATTGCCTCTTTGCCTATCCCTCTTTTTACCCTGTTAGTACTTGCTGTAGAGATTGTATACTCTTTCTTAATTTACCAGTTAATCTTGAATTAAAAGTATGCAGGAGCCTTCAACTCACCTCACCTGCTTATCTAGATCATAAGGTTAGCTTTAAATATCCATTTATTTAAAGAATTTACAAAAAAGTATTTCATGTTCACCCATTTAAATGTAGATAGCATCCTGTGGTTTCCCCTTTCATCCAGCATAGAATGTGCCCAATTTCTGCCTGTTTTTGGTTGCAATCTCAATGTCTTAAACAAGCACCTTTATAATTATCTAGATATTTGTCCTTACAATTCATCTAGAGTTTGTAATTTCATTGGCAGGAAAACTAGTCCAGTATAAGCTACCTCACTAGTACCAGAAGCCAGAAGTCACACACTCTATTCCAGTGTAAACTGACTGAACACAGCTGTACATTTTGTAGGGTCACTTAATTGCCATGTCTATTTACATCTCAGCTTCTGAAGGACATGAGAACCAGCTTGAGTAATTTAGCCACAGCCCTTTCTGTACCAACTTGACTGAATGTAATTCCCATGACAAAAAAGTCACCCCTTTAAAGAGTCCTATTTAGTGGATTTGAACGTATTATTCACAGAGTTGTGTAACCATCCCAACCACCTACTTTAGGGCATTTTCATGACCTCACAGAGAAGCCTTGAGCTCACAGGCCGCACTCTGCCTTTGCTCAGACCCCAGCCCTGGAAACCACTGGTCTTCTCTCTGTGTCTGCCCAGGTTTGCACACTGCACCTTTCATACGAGTGGAATCACGTGATACGTGGCCTTCTGTGACTGGCTTCCTCCATCTGGTACAAAGTGCTCAAGAGTCATGCATGTGGTAGCTTATAGTTTCAGTACTTCACTCCTTTTTATGGCCAGGCTGTGGTCTGTTGTGTGGACGTGCCACGGTCAGCGCAGGTGGCCGTGGAAGGTCGTGTCTGTGGTCCCGCTTTCACGTGGAACAAGGGTGCTGTTTCAGTTCCAGTTGCCGGAACCCCGGATCTCTCTCTGACTTGAATCACGACAGGGGTGGGGATAATTGGGGGGATTTCTTGGGACCCTGCTCCCCCACGGGAAGTAAGGACAGCAAATGACAACCAGACCATCTCTGAAGGGTGGAATCTTGGGGTTTTGTTCTCTTATTTATAGCGGTTTTCTATATAATGGAAACATTTTTTACTGCAATTATTTTAGGCGACTTGACTGTGAAAAGAAAAATTTACAGGGACATTAAGAAATATCCCATTTAATTGTATGAATATAATTTTAAAATTCTGCTCATGGATCTACAGCTCCCCGGAGGGGGAGAAAGGTAAAGGAATCCGAGAGCCTCGCCATGGCAAATTTATTCTGCAGAACCTGCTGGTCGTTTTCCCTGGAAATCAAAGCTAAGGTCATATCGACGTGCTTGGGGTAAGTGTCCTTTATCAAAGTCTGTGTCACAGGACTGAGATAATTTGGTGCCGTTCAACACAGCCCAGAAAGGAAACGATATTGATTTGTAGAACTGTCAATATTTTCTCCCTGAGAAGGCGGAGGACTGGAGCTGGTTGTAAATAAATCCTCACACGTCTATGGAAGCCGCGGGAGATGAGTCTGGGTCCTCTGAGCCCACGGTGACAGCCCCGGGGTGGGGTGGGGGGGCGAGGAAGGTGCAGGGCCTGCCGCAGTGCTGCTGGGCACACAGAAGGCTCGAGACCTGGCACGGGCACTGCTGTTGTGGGGACCACTTGACCAGCCGGTGCTCCCGGGACTGAACCTGGAGCTTATCACGTGGCCAAAGGCCACAGGAGCAGGAATCCCAACAGGACGGAGGGGTGCCCGAGCCAACCCGCCCTCTCCCTGGTGTCCACTGGCTCTCAGCTCCTGTCACTGATGTCCCAGGACCCCCCCCCGCTGGGGACGCCATGACCTTAGCCACCACACCACCTGTGAGCGAGGGGGACAGTGCTCATGCTTGTAAGAATATTGTAGTTTCGCCCCGGCCGGTGTGGCCCAGTGGTCAGAGCGTCAGCCTGCGCACCGAAGGGTCCGGAGTATGATTCCCAGTCAAGGGCACGTCCCTGGGTTGCAGGTTCCATCCCTGGCCCCGGTTGGCGCGTGCAGGAGGCAGCCAATCCATGTGTCTCCCTCACATCGATGCTTCTCTCTCCCTTCCGCTCTCTCTGAAATTCAAAGGAAAACACATCTCTAGGTGGGATTAACAACCACCAAAAGAATAGCACGTCTTCGGGGCAGGGGGAGGGGTTAGAGCGGGGGGACCTTTATCTTTCACACCTTCCCACAAAACAAATAAATAACTCTATTTTCTCTTTTTTTCTGTCCCACAGTAGAACTGTTCTTATTGTTAGATTTTTTTTTTCCTGGAGGAAACGCATTATTTAAAATTAATTTATAAACGTATCCTTAACACTGAGGATGTATGCATGCTGTTTCCTAGAATTCCCAGAGTTCCTCTCCTCGATTTAATTTATTTTTGTACGTGGTGAGCAGGGAGAGTTCGGCTTCATTTTCCTCCTGCCTGGGTGATAAACCTTCGTTTTCACACCGAGTTAAAAGACTTCTTGGTTTTATATTAAATTCCTCAATGCATCGTGTGCTGTTTCTGAGTCCTGTTCTTGTCCGCGCATCTCTCTGTGTCTATTTTTATGGAGTTTCAGATGTTTAATAACGGCAGTGGCTTTGTGGCAGGTGTGGTCTCGGGAGGGCTTTGTCGTTCTTTTTTGTCATAAATGCTCTCAGCCACCTTTGGACACTTACTGCGCCTTGTGGCCTCTATGATTATTGTGTTCTAATAGTTAAAAAGGGGGAGTTTAAGGTACGTGTCTGTTCATTCATTTTATTATTCATTCAACAAACGCTTATGGGGCTCTCGCCAGGCCCCAGGCAACGTTCCGACACCGTAATCTCGCGGGAACGAGAGGGACCGTCCCCGCCCTCCTGCGGCTCCCATCCCGGGAGAGGCGACAGGTGACTAGCGTGACACGTGACAGGCCCCCGGCGGTGACAGCGATGGGCAACCCAGGGAGGAATTAAAGCGGGGAGAGGGCGCGAGGGGGTGGGATTTCCGCAGCCTGGGCCCCACAGAAGGTCCCCAACAAGGTGAGGGCGGAGCCTCACGGGTGGTGGCGCCCACTGTGCCTCCCAGCCCGGCGCCCACACGGGGAAGCCAGGGGCCTGCCTGTTGCTGGGGCTGCAGAAACGACGCCGTGTCTCCCGGGCCGGGGCTGGGAGCCCGAGAGCGAGGGCCGAGGGCCCCACTGCCTCTGAGACCTGCGGGAGCGTCCTGCTCGCCTCTTCCCAGCCCCGTGTCGGTGTCGCTGCAACCTCGGGCGCCCCCGCCTCACAGGACCTCCCTCCAGCCCTCCAGCCCCGGGCCTGCCCCTGAGCCCACACGTCCCGGGCCTGCCCCTGTGCCCCCACGTCCCCGGTCCTGCCCCTGAGCCCGCACGTCCCCGGTCCTGCCCCTGTGCCCGCACGTCCCCGGTCCTGCCCCTGAGCCCGCACGTCCCCGGTCCTGCCCCTGAGCCCGCACGTCCCCGGTCCTGCCCCTGAGCCCGCACGTCCCGGGTCCTGCCCCAGTGCCCGCACGTCCCTGGTCCTGCCCCTGTGCCCCCACGTCCCTGGTCCTGCCCCTGTGCCCGCACGTCCCCGGTCCTGCCCCTGAGCCCGCACGTCCCTGGTCCTGCCCCTGTGCCCACACGTCCCCTCTATGAGGGATCAGGACCCACCCTGAAGGACTCGTTTTAATTTGATTGACTCAGTCGAGACCCTGTTTCCAAAGCAGCCACGTTCAGCGGCACTTGGGGTCAGGGTGTCGGCATAGCCTCTTGGGGAGACGGATGCGGCCTCCAGCAGCGGGGTGTCCAGCCGCTCCTCAGATGGAGCCCCGGCCTGTGCGTAAAAGGACAAACGTCCCCCTGTGATACCAGAAAGGCCTGCGTGTCCCAAAGCACGGCCCCCGCCCCCCGAGAGGCGCTGTGGGCTCTGAAAGGCCCCCGCCTGCGGGCTCCGGCGCTTGCTGCCCTGCGCACCCCAGGAGCGCCCGGGACCCCGTCCTCACCCCCATCCGCGCGTTCACGGAAACGATTTCCTCTCCTGCCTTCCTTGGATTTATCTTGTTCTTTCTCTAATATTTTGAGTAAGACATTTCCGTCATTAATTTTAACATTTTCCGTTGTCAGGCCGCGTCCCCCAAAGGTATAAATTTTCGCGCAAGTGCTGCCTCGGCGGCGGTGCCGGGCTGACGAGCGGCGTTTTCATCGCCTCTCGCGCTCTCCCCTCCCGCGTCCGCGCCTCCCCGGCCGACCCGTCGCTTAGAAACGCGTTTCTATCCCGCTGCTGTCAGGGAGCCGGACGTGGGGGATGCAGGTTCCTAGCCCTGCGGAGGCTCCTTGTGACTTGGCACGTGGCGGGTCTGGTGACGGTCCGAGTGTCCTGGGGAAGGTGACGCCCTGTGAGGCCGGGCTGTGTCCAGCCCCACTTGTGTCTCTGACCTGACTCTCATTTCTGTCCACCTCCCGGCTCCGGGCTTGGCCTAGACAGGGCCGGACGGTAGTATTTTCAGCTCTGGGGCCACAGGGGCTCAGCCACGGCGACTCCACTCTTTCCACGTAGCCTGAGAACCGTCACAGGGACTGCGCCCCAGCGTAACCTTATTTATGAGCGGGCGGGGCCGGCGCCTGGGCGTCCCGTGAACGTCCTGCCCGCTGGACCCATCCCTAGTTACTGGTGCCTGAGAACCCGCCACGCGTGCCCAGGTTCCTACGGCTCCCCGCAGACCCGCCCCGTCCCCACGCAGCGCACAGTAGGTGCACAAGACCCAGCCTCTGCTCCTCCCTCGTCGCCTCGACACTCAGCCCGGTGTCGTCGCCACCGCCTCTGGACTCGCATGATGTTTCGTCTGAAGGTCCGCCGTCCACACCATCGGTAGGTCTGTTCCGGCTCCTCCTGGGCCCTGCTCCTTACCTCTGTCCCCAGACCGCCCACCTTTCCGCGTCCAGGTGCCTCGGGCCCTTGGGAGCCACGGAGAGCGCAGGTGGGTGGCGAGGTGCGTTTCGCGCGGGACGTTCTGCTGACTGGTGGTTCGCGCCTTCGTGTGAATTGAACCCGCCGACCCGTCGGGGTGGGTCCCAGCTTTGCGCCCTGTTCGCTGTCTGCCGTGGTCTCTGTTTTATTTTTATCTTTCCTTATATTGGTTTTATCGAATCGTCTCTGTTTCCCTCTGTTTTATTTATGATTTAATCTGTTTCAAAAATTTTGGTGTTTTTTCTTATTTTTTTTTTCTATCGCGTTTAGGCTTAGTAAAGCCCGAAGTTCAGTGGCGAATCCTCCCTCCTCCCAGCGGTGCAGGACGTCAGACACTCGCCTGGACCCTCCTGCACCCGCACCCTCGGTGCCAGGTGTCCCTGCTGCACCCGGGGGGGATGCTTGTTGTCGCTGTTTTACAAGGTCCCTGAGCCCGACCCAGCCCTGCGGCAATGTCTTCGCTGACCCTGGTCCCCTTCGGGTGGTTAGAGTCCCTCTTAAGGACAAAGGCCTGGCCACCCCTCCCCTTCATGACTGACAGGCCAGCACCGTCACCGGTCACAGAGCGGACACAGAGCCTCGAGCAGGGTGGGTGCTCCCGCTCCAAGCAGCTCAGCGTCTGGGGCCACTGTGGAGCCGAATCTGCAGGGGATGGATCAAGCCAGACCTGAAGGCTGTTTGCGTCTAAACCAGGGCTGCTATGTCCACAGAAACGGGTGACAGGGGCTCACCAAGTGCCAAGTCACTTTCCCGGGTTTTCCCTGTGGGTGAACCCAGCCCTGCCCCCCGGGTTCGCAGAGGCCCACTTGGCGACAAGGCCCCGGGACCGAGGACTCAGCCCAACACGCTGTCCCTGCTTCTTTCTCCGAAACGCGGTGGAAAGCGAGCTGCTTCCTGGCGCCCTAATAGCCGACAGCGAGGCGCGGATCCTGCTGCTCCCACACGTTGCTGAAACCTCCGCCTGACTTTGAACGTGCGGGACGTGTGCGCCCCGGGGCCGGGGGCGGGAGGAGGCCTGTTTGCTTTGAGGCCGGCAACCCTCACCTTCAGCCCCGTAATGAGATGGAGAGAAAACTGATCTGACATTTTCCATTTGGACTTGCTTTCAAGTCCGGGATGAAAGGCACTTAGAAATGCAAATTCGGGAGGTGTGGGGGTCGGAGGAGGGGTTGCTCAGGCGCCTGGGTCCCAGTGGGGCTCCTGCAGGGACCTGAGCCCCCCTGCAAGTGACCTCTTCCCGGGGGGACCCTTGGCCCCTCTGCCCTTTCCAAATCGCTCTGGCAGCCGGGTCCTCCTGCTGATCTCCACGCCCCCCCATGTCCAAACCCACCCCAGCTCTTTCTGTTCCCTGTCTTCCCACACTCGGCCCGAGACAAGGGCGGATGTTCTGTGGACGCCCTCCTCGTGGAGGGCCTGTGGCATCTTAGAGAGCGGCCCTAATTCTGTGCCGCCCGCCCTGTGCCGTGTCACCTGCATTCACTTTGCACAGCCCCCCGTGGGGCCGAACCCCGGCCCCGCCTCAGCCTGTCTTCCTGGGGAATTGAACTCCTAGCGATTTACCCACCACGGCCCCTATTGCCACTGAGTCCAGGGACTGAGGCTCTGAAGGAGGCCAGAGCCCCCGTGACCTTGGGTGGCGGGAGTCGTCAGACAAGCTTCCCTCCGATGACCAGGATGACCGGGTGAGGCCGGCCCTCCGAGCCCTGGTCGTGGCCCGCGGTCCAGGCCGGCCCTTGGAGAACCACAGCGACAGCGGGTTCCGGTCCTCACGGCCTTCCTCGTGTCCTTGCTCCACCTGGAGGCGGCTGCGCTGGGCCGGAGGCCGCGTGTTGACGGCTCACACCCGCTCCAGGCCGGGCGGCGCGGCGCTCAGTCGGGTGCGGGGCGGCCCCGGGGCAGAGGTCGGACGCAGCAGCACCTTGGCAGGGAGGCACCTGGCACAGCCCAGGTGCCGGAAGGGGCCAGGAGGTCTGCCCCTAAATTCGCCTCGAGGACCAACTTTTAATTTAATCTCGTATTTATTGGGTTGATGGCGGAACACGGCACCTTTTCACAAGTGTGGTGATTTCCTCCATCACTTTTCAACGGCCGGGAGGGAACGGGAGCGGTTTGCGTCAGGATGCAGGAGAGGCGCCGGGGGTGGGGGCTGGGACCCGGGCGCTCGGGGACACGCCGTCCCCTCAGGGTGTCTGCAGGGGCCCCGTCACCCAGTGAGAAACACGCTTCCCCGCAGACCTGGGTGGGAGGGCGGGGGCGTGGCTGAGCCTGCGGGGGGCACTCCCTGTGCTGTCTCATTGGGTTTTCTAACAATAAACTTATCGGGGAAGGATGGTGACTTCAGGGTTAGCTGTTGCATTCTTTATATTTAGTGAGAAAAGAGTTAAAAAAAAAAAAAGAGTCCTAAATCCGAGGCAATAGCCCTTAAACACGATTTTGCTGGCAATGGACGCCCAGGGCCCTTCTCTCTGCAGGGGATGAGCTCAGAGCGGCTGCTCCATTCTCAACGCTCGGTGACATTTTCTTAACTCTCCCCTGCCAGGCGCTCTGCTGACCCTTTGACTGAAGTCAGTGTCCCCTGAGGAATCTCGCTCTCGCAGTCTATCGACGACGGCTCCTGTCGCGGGGACCCTCCCGAGGCCTGCGGGAACTCACCCAGGGTACCCAACGCCCCCCTGCCTGGGGCTCGGGCTCCTGGCTGCCCGGCTTCAGCCTGTGGGGTCCCGAGCCCCTGTGCCCACGACTAGAGTTCTGGACCCGCCCGGGCTCCCTTCTCACCCACCTGCCCCATCCAGGCGCCTGCCCATTCCACCTCCTGTTTCCTTTATTTATTTTCATGTTTTTATTGATTTTAGAGTGAAGAAGGGATAGGGAAGGATAGAGAAACATCAATGATGAGAGTCACTGACCGGCTGCCTCCCGCACGCCCCCGGCTGGGAATCGAGCCCGCAACCCGGGCCTGTGCCCTGCCCGGGAGTTGAACTGTGACCTCCTGGTTCCTGGGTCGAGGGTCAACCGTGGGGGCTGCTTCCTCTTTCTTGACTCTGTGATCCCCTCCCCCACTCCCAAGGCCATTGCTCTTGCTGACTCTGTCACCGGGAGGATTGTCAGCACTTCCCGGCTAGTCTCCGTGCCCTGATCGGTCCCCTGTGAGGACAGGGAGGTCTGACCTCGTGGTCCCCATGCGAGATCCTGCTCCCGCCACTGCCTGGGGGCATTATCCCGGTCAGAGCAAAACCAAGGCCCTGCCATCCTGCGGAGCTGGTGCTAACCCCCAGGTCTCCCTAAAACTCCAGACCTCTGTCCTGTGTCACGAAATCTCCTGCCCCTGGTTACTGGTCACCTCCTAGTTGTCTGTCCTGGACCAACTCAGACCTCCCCTGACCCCACTGCCCAGCGGTGATCCCCGCTCGTCTCCGATTGATGAGTGACTGTTGTCGGGTCCGTCTCCCCAGGTGGCCTCTGAGCTCCTGGGGAGCAGGTAACAAGCTCACCTGTGTGTGTTCCTCACACCTGACCAGGCGCGTTCACCAGCCAGCGGGTGGGAGGATGGATGGATGGATGGATGGATGGCGGCAAGTCTTTCTTTCCCTTTGCTTGCCAACTCTACCTCCACCAACCGGCCGTGAGATCCGTGGGAGCCCACGTGTCTCCATGGCACATGCGCCTCACCGAGCGGGGGGACGAGCACCAAAGTCCACGGATTATTTTGCTGCTGCTTCTTGGACCCGAACCCCAGCGTCTCGGGCACCGTTTCACAGCCAGGCGCCGGGCGCTGACGGGCACTCGGTGACCCCAGCCTCTGGAGCCGTGGCTGGCCCACAGTGTGCCCGGCATCCCTGACAAACGATGAAACCAGTGTGTGAGGAAGTAAGTCAGCGAGCAGCTCCGGGGGCTGGGGTTCTTGGGGGGTGAATTTGTAAAGTAAAGCGCAGGGAGCTGAGCGGCTCCACCGAGAAAGGACACACGTTAATCAACCGCCAGAGAAACGACGGGAAGAGCAGGAACATGAGGCCGTCAACGAAACGATGTGAATTCGGTGCTCGGGGTGGTTCGGAAATAAAGGATAATCAAGGCGTCATTAAAACGGGGCTGGAGAGAAGAGCTCAGATTAAGAGTTTAGAACGGTTGTCACATGAATCGTGATTGTCCCCTGATCCCTGGAGCAGGAGCGACTCCTGCGAATCGAGGGGAGCCCCCCCCCCCGCACAGCGGTTCACGGTCAGAACGCCGAGGACCATGAGATGGGGGGGTCTTCTCCTCACACAGTAGGACGCGTGGACTTCGCACTCTCCCCAGGCCTCTGGACGCCCGGCCCCCCATGATCTGCCACAGCCCCGTGGCTCCCACATCCCGATGGGCAGCCCGACGGGCTGGGTCACTCAGGGGAGCCCTGCGGCAGCCGCTGCTCATCGGGGCTCTGAGCCCGGGGGCCCAAGGCCGGGCAGAAGCCTCTGCATCTCATGGCACCTCCTCCCCCTCCTCTGTTCCCGTCCATCTCTCTCTCTACCCGGCCATCCGGCCATCCATCCGTCCATCTGTCCATCCACCCGTCCATCCATCCATCCGTCCGTCCGTCCATCCATCCGTCCATCCGTCCATCTGTCCATCCGTCTGTCCATCCATCCGTCCATCCGTCCATCAGTCCAGCCGTCCATCCATCCATCCATCCATCCATCCATCCATCCATCCATCCATCCATCCGTCCATCCGTCCATCAGTCCAGCCGTCCATCCATCCAGCCATCCATCCATCCATCCATCCATCCATCCATCCATCCATCCATCCGTCCGTCCGTCCGTCCGTCCATCCATCCGTCCATCCGTCCATCTGTCCATCCGTCTGTCCATCCATCCGTCCATCCGTCCATCAGTCCAGCCGTCCATCCATCCAGCCATCTAGCCATCCATCCATCCATCTGTCCATCCACCCGTCCATCCATCCATCCATCTGTCCATCCGTCCGTCCATCCATCCATCGGTCCGTCCATCCATCCAGCATCTGCCTACCTATCTATCCATCTATCACCTCTCAGTCGATCAATCCATCCCCCACCTGTTATCTACCCGCATTATCTACCAGGTATCTTCTATATCCAATAGTCATCCACCCACTTACCCGCTTACCTACCTGTCCATCTTCCCGCCGGTCCCTCCATCTGAAAAGAACAGTGATTTTTTGTAAAAGTGACGCAAGCTTGTGATACGTGGGTCCCGTGACTCGGAGCCGAGGAGAGAAAGGTCAGGTTCCACGGTTCTCCGAGGGCAGGGTAGCCACGGGCAATATTCGGAGGCTACTCCAGACGCGTCTCCACAGGTCCGAGCAGTGAGGGGTTCGCTGGCGGCCTGGCCGACCGGCCTGTGAGCGGATCCGGTGGCTCGTGGGCTGAACACGGCTCCGGCCCATCCCGCGTTCAGTGAAAGAGGCTGAGCGAGGAGCGGGGCCCGGAGGACGGCGCGAGGGGGCCCTGCCCGGCCCCTGGGCGACCACTCGGAGGCGGGCGGCTCGGGCCCTCGGTCTCCCGCCCGTGGCCTGGGGCCGACGGCAGCAGCATCGCCTGCGGAGCGCGGCGTCTATCGGTCCCGTCGCGCGTGCCCTGCTCCCGGCTGCGCGCCCACGCGTCCCTGACATCGAGAAGGGGCCTTTCTTACCTGTTCGCATGTTTCTTGTTTTATTTTCAGAAATGCCAACCCGTATTGCACGTCCTTGCCTTGGCTCATAGGACACGACCCCCCCGACTGCGGGCAGCTTCCCCCAAAGTCCCTGCTTCTGGGGAACCGTTACTTCGAGGAGGTTTTATCTGTTTCCACTCTTTTCACTGGCAGCCTCGTAATCTCTCTTCTGGACGGTTTTACTCCATTTCCAGTGGCTTCTAAAGATAGACAGGATTATCCCCGGTGTCTCGGGGACAGGACAGGATTTTCGATGAATTACAGAATCATGTAATTCCTCGGGGCGATTGTTGGGGAGCCGTGTCCTCTCTCTCTTTTGCTAATGTCTGACCCCCCCAAAAAAACTTCAGTGAATGAAGAAGCCTGTGAGAGACACAAAGAGCCCACTCGGAGGAGCCGTGATGCCCTGAAACTCCGGGCACCTCTCAGGGACCCCCAGAGAGGCCGTCAGGGTCGGCCAGGCCTGGGGCCAGGGGGCTGGCCAGGGCTGGGGTCAGGGGGCTGGCCAGGGCTGGGGCCAGGGGGCTGGTCAGGGCTGGGGCCAGGGGGCTGGCCAGGGCTGGGGCCAGGGGGCCGGTCAGGGCTGGGGCCAGGGGGCCGGCCAGGGCTGGGGTCAGGGGGCCGGCCAGGGCTGGGGTCAGGGGGCCGGCCAGGGCTGGGGTCAGGGGGCCGGCCAGGGCTGGGGTCAGGGAGTTGGCCAGGGCTGGGGCGAGGGGCTGGCCAGGGCTGGGGTGACGGGGTCGGCTGCCCGAGAGACAGGCGGCTGCCAAGGGTGACGCAGACTTGTCTGGTTAGCACAACAGCACGTCCGACCCAGAAAGGCTCCGTTCTCTCAGCTGCACCTCACTGGGGATTGGAGGTTCCTTCAGCGAACCCCATGTTCTTAAAGGCCCGTGTCGTATACTGTTAATAACGTTAAGTTCCTCTTTGCCCATAAACCTGACTGTTCGAAAGGGCGTAGCGGGGACCAGAAAACAAGTACCCAAGGCCTGGGGAGGGGAGGGCCGCGCACCCGACCCCTTCCACCCACGGGGCTGGACTGGACCCGGCCAGAGCGGTGGACGCACACATGCCCCGGCCGTCCTCTCGTCGGGCCCAACTGCACGGCCCAAATGTCCCTCCCGTCCGCCTGAGGTGACCGGGAATCCCCGTAATTTCCGCCACAGCCTTCCCCGGGCCACACCCCTGCCTCTCCCCTCGGCTCCCTCCACCCACCCCCGTGTCCCGTCGGCCCCTTGTCTGTGCCTGGTGCCCACGGTCTGCAGGCTGGGCTCTGCCGTGTGGGTCCCTCTGACCCAGCTCCTTCCCTCACCCTCCACTCCCCCCAAGTGCCCCCATCAGCCCGTAGCAGCGCAGGCTTCTTCCGAGGGGCCTGACGGGAACCTGCGACCCTTAGGGATCTGAATCTCTATTTTTAACGCTAAGCCCTGGTGTCTGGCGGGGAGGGGGGTCTGTTGTCGCCACGGCGGAGCCTGCGCTAAGTAACATGCTTTCCCAGGGACCGCGACAGTCTCGAGGAGTCGGTCCCTGTCTTATCTTGAAATATTTGTCAGTGGATTTTTTAAATGTTGTTATTGACTTTTAGAGAGAGGAAGGGAGAGGGAGAGCGAGAAACACTGAGGAGAGAGAAATGTCATCGATCGGCTGCCTCCTGCACGCCCCCGACTGGGGATCGAACCGCGACCTCCTGGTTCACGGGGCGACGCTCAGCCCCTGAGCCGCGCCGGCCGGACGTGCCAGTGGACTTTCATTCCCCGGAGCCCCGTTTTCAGGAGAGGACGTGCCCCCCCCGACTCTGCTGCCTCAGAAGTTGGTTGTGTGCAGAGCGGAGTCTGGCACTTGGCTATTTCCCCCACAGTAAGTGTTTGAGATTCATACCAGATACGGCACTTTCTTTTTTAAACAAAAATAAAAATTGGTTTATGGAGGTCTGATCGACACACCACAAACTGCGTATTCAGTGTGCACCCTCGTGAGCCTGCAGGTCAGGTCCCCCCATCCGCCCAGCTCCACATGCGAACCTTCAGGAGCGTCTCCTGCCTCTCGGGTTTTTACATGAACAACATTTGTGCCGATCAGAGCCCGACGTGGAAGTTAAGCGAGGGGAGTGGGTCCTGGGGGTCGGCCGACAGCATCGGGCCTGTGGCTAACGGTACCGACCGCAGACCAACACCCCGGCTAAGACGGGATCTTAAGAGCTGTTGCCACAGAAGAGGCTCATCGAACTTGAGAGCTGGAGCCACAAACAAGCCAGAGATTCATTTTTTTTAAAATATGGTTTTCTTGATTTCAGAGAGAGGAAGGAAGAGGGAGAGGGAGAGAAACATCCATGATGAGAGAGAGTCATGGACCGGCTGCCTCCCGCACGCCCCCGACTGGGGATCGAGCCCAAAACGCGGGCCTGTGCCCCGACCGGGAGTCGAACCCCGATCTCCTGGATCACAGCTGGAAGCTCAACCGCTGAGCCGCACCGGCTGGGCCAGAGATTCATTTTAAAATTAAAGAAAGGCTTCCGGGGTCCCCAGAGTCTAAGGGCCTGAGAGATGTGGGTACACAGTGTGGATTGTAAGCCCCAGCTGGGAACGGTTCTGGTTCTTTTAATCCTCACTGGAGGCTGCTACTGCTCTTCAGAGAGTGGAAGGGAGACGGAGAGAGAGACATCCGGTGAGAGACACACGTTGGTTAGTTGCCTCCAGAACACTCCCTGACCGGGGCCGGGGATCGAGCCTGCAACCGAGGTACAGGCCCTTGGCCAGAATCGAACCCGGGACCCTTCAGCCTGAGGGCCGACGCTCTAACCACGGAACAAACCAGCCAGGGCTGGGAGCAGGTTTGGAAGTTGGGACAGTTGAGCAAGAGACTGGTCACTGCTGCGGGGCCCCGAGGAAGGTCTCCCAGGAGCCGGCAGAGGGGAGGCACCGAGAGACACCCACTGGGAAGGGCGGAGACAGACGACTGTCCTCGTGTCCCCGGTGAGCCTGTGCAGGGACCAGGCCTCGCAGAGGGGAGCCCTGCGGCAGGTACGGAGGCTGCCGCCCAGGTAGGTGGCAGCCAGGGGCTCAGGCAGAGGGCTCAGCTCCCCTGGCTCCTGGCGGGACCGGAGCAGCATTTCAACACGGCCCCTGCGATGAACTGTGGGGCAGATCCGGGGGCGTCCGGGTCGTGCAGAGGATGCCCTGGGCAGACACACCTGAGCCTCACCAGCCGTGGGCCACGGGGGACTGGTCAGCGCGCGCCCAAGCAGAGGGGACAGATGCTGTTCACCGTGCGAGCAGTTTGGCGTCTCACTCACCTAAGGCCAGCAGCGAAAGGTGACAAGGACATTAATAAGAAGTCCTGGCGCGATCGGGGGCACCTCGAGCTGGCAAGAGTGAGGGTCCCGTTTCGTGCAGGGTGTGGGCTCACCTGGGAGTGGAGCTAATCGGAGTAAAGCTGAAGGAAGCTGCGTCCCGCCCTGACCGGGGGCTCAGTTGGTCCGAACACTGTCCCCACGAGCAGAGGCTACGGGTTCGATCCCCGCCAGGGCACATACGAGAATCCGCCAATGAATGCGTGAGTCGTGGGCCAACAACTCGATGTGTCTCTCTCTCTCCCTTCCTTTCTCTCTAAACTTAAAAAATAAAATAAATTTTAAGTAGCGAAAGCTGCATTTTGGCCCATCTCGTGGCTGGCGAAAACCCCGTCTTTTACGCCCAGACCCAGTGCCCGGGGCAGCCCGGGACCACTTAACTGTTCGGTTAATATTTGCCAAAGAAACGCACGGAACAAATCCTCCCTCATTACTCACCCTCTCTCCGCCGCTCGGCCTAAGCTGACAGATTAGAGCGGCGACGACCCCTCTGTAAACACGGCCCGTCCGTCCGTGGAGCCCGCAGCGTTCACCCAGCCGCCGCCGTGGAGAGCGCGGGGCTCGGCTGACCTGGCAGGAGGCCTGGGAATTTAATTACGGAGCTTGTCACGTAGCCCAACGTGATGTAAACGGATTTGAAAACACCCAGATTTCATTTGACGGGCGCGTTGAACTTGTGGGTGACACCCGCCAGGGGTGGGGTCCGGGAGATGCCTCGCTGGCTGCGTGCCGGGCTCTCCCCTTCTCTCTGTCCTCACAGACAAACGCGGGCCGTGCGGGCGACACCCCTCAACCGGGTGCACCCCGAAGCCTGGGAAGCTGGCTCCTCAAGGTCCGCACCCGATTCGAGGGTGCCCGGTGGGCTGAGTTGGGAAGGAAGGGACGTAAGGCTCAGGGGCCCGAATCCATCAGCTCTGTGAGCAGCCGCTTTCCAGCCGACTCACGTCCACCTGTGTTCCACCGCCTTGCGTGGGCTGGCGCCCGTGGACTTGGTCACAGGAAGAGATGTGGCACAGACACGTCAGAGGGTATTTTAAGTCCACGTTTCTTTTCTTTCTTTTTATTTTTGGTTAATCCTCACTGGAGGATATTTTTCCATTGCTTTTTAGAGAGTGGAAGGGAGGGGGAGACACGTTGATGTGAGAGACGCATCGATCGGTTGACTCTCGCCTGAGCCCCGACTGGGGCCGGGGATCGAACCTGCAACCCAGGTACATGCCCTTGACTGGGAATCAGACCTTTGACCCTTCGGTGCTCAGGCTGACGCTCTAACCACTGAGCCGCACAGGCCAGGACGGGCCCATGTTTCTTAAAGGGGATCTCCTCTGTGGTTGGGGTGCAGCACCTTTACCTGGGTGCTTCCCGGGCCCCAGCAGATGGGAGGTTCCAGTGGGGCCGGGGAGGAGAAAGTTAGCTGCAGAATTCATGAGGTTTCTAACCATCGCCAGCTCGTGACCTGCGCCTTCAGGTCCCGGGGGGAGGAGCCTGTGCGGCGGGAGGAAGGGACGTCTCAGGCTTGGCCGAGAGTGGCACAGTTAGCAAGACCCGGGTAGAGGGCGGCTGGCAGCATCCCAGCTGCCCTTGCCCAGCCCCTGGAAACTTGGACGTTTGGCTTCTGGAGTGTCCTGGGGGGTCCTCCCGAGAGGACGGGGCTGTGACGTCCGAACGTGCAAGTCTGTTTGTCCCCTGATCGCTCGCTTCAGATCCACCGTAACTGCCGATCTACGCGGCATCTCCCCTAACGAGGGAGCGGCCGGGGACCGCGGGGTAAGAGATGGAACCCGGGTTCCGCGAGGCTTTCAGTTTGCTGAGCTGTAAACGATGTTAAATGCCCGGGAGTGTCCGTTAGGGATGTTTCCTGGTGTGAAATGGAGCCGCGACGGGGGCCGGGGCTCTTTGCTATCCAGGGTGCGAGTGAGCGAAGGCGAGGCCCAGCCGCGATGCCCGGAGGGAGGCGAGCCCCCGTCTGCTCTGCCTGGGCAGCTACAGCAAATTACCCCAGCGGGCCTCGGCTGGGACAGCCAGCGATCGTGACGTGGGACCGGACTTGAGGAGGCCGGGCCTGCCCTGGGAGCTGGGCCACCCCAGGGAGTGCTGTCCCCTGGGGCTCGGGGACCCCCAGGGCAGATGGAGACGTCGTCATGGGCCCTGGTGGTGTTGCTCAGCGGTTAGAGCATCAGCCTGCGAACCAAAGGGTCTCGGGTTCGATTCCTGGCCAAGGGCACGCACCTGGGCTGCAAGTTCAATCCCGGGCCCAGGTGGGGCACATGCGGGAGGCGGCCGATCGATGTGTCTCTGTCACATCGATGTTTTTCTCCCTCTGTCTCTTCCACTCTCTGAAAAGCAATGGGAAAAATATCCTCGGGTGAAGATTAACAACAGAGCAGGGCATCGTCCTAGGCCGCAGACCAGAGGCTGGGTGTGAGGCGTGGGCCGAGGGTCCCGGGAAACCCACCGCGGACTCTGCAGGAGGGAAGGCGCGGTCAGGCTCACACCCCAGAAACATCAGCGGATGAGCTGGAAGGGAAGGGGCTGGAGGCGGGGCTGTGGCTTGGGGGCCCTGCGGTGGCCGGGGGGGCCCGAGGCCCTGGCTCCGGCTGGCCTGGGAGGACGGGTGGGCTGCCGGCTCCCTCCCAGCCCCCGTGTTTGGGGTCCCTTTTATCTCCCTGTAAGCTCATCACGGGGAGAGGCCTCTCAGCTTCCCGGGTGGCTCTTATCTCTTCCTGAGGCTCGCTCAGGCCAGAGAGGAAGGCAGATAACAGGCTTCGAGGGCGGCTTAGGGGCGAGGGAGTGAAGAGAGGCGGGTCGCCGCCGGCACACGCGGGCAAATCCTGCAGGAACCATGCGGATGAGACTGCGTGGGAGATACTCTGGGCCGACTTCATACATCAAACGTCCCCCTGCCTCCCAGGGCCGCGGCCGGCGACGACTGGCGGCCGGGCTCAGGGTCACCTGCGGGGGACCCTCCTGGCCGGCCAACCAGGGGCCCGAGCTCTCGTTCCCGCTGTTTCCTCAGCAGCCTAAGGAAGGTTCCCCGAGCAGTGAGTGTGGGAGACGGAGGGTTATGGGCACCAGGTGTGGGGATGGTACCGTTTTACCTCGTAGAGAAGCTAAGCCAAAAAAAAATTGTAAATTGTTTAGTCTTGTATCTGTTACAAGAAAGTAAACTGAGGCTCCCAGGAGGGAGTAACCTGCCCCTAGTCACACATTCTGGTTCCGGTCTCCTGGGCTTACTGCTTGTTAGAACCACGGAGGGAACTTGAAGGAACCCTGGTGCCTGAGACCCATCAGTTCAGAACCTCGAGGGGGTCGGACCGCGGTGCCCACCCATTCTAAGGCTTCCTGGGTGCTGCCGGGGGGCAGGGCAGGCGCCGAGCCTGAGCCGTGGGCGCCCTGTGCCAGCTCCTTGCACCCGGGGCTCCAGAGCAAGGAGGCAGCTGGCTCCCCATCCAGGGAGAGACCCCCTGGCCCCGCCGCCCACGTGGACGGCTCCCCCAGAGGACGCGGGCTCTGCATCCAGTGGCCCAGGCCGCTTACCAAACACCTTTGTTCTGTTCCCTCCATTTCCGGGAGACGGGAAGCGCAGCTGTGAACAGTCAGCGGGGCGGCCTGTGGCTCCCCAAGGCTCAGGAGCAGTCTCCCCGGAGCCCCCACGCCGACAGCCTGAGTCCTGCGCAGAGCCCCAGGGAGGGCCCTCTCCTCCTCCTTCCAGCCTGGGGGTCTCTGGGGTTCCAGGGCCACGTTCCCTGACTTCTAACCTACACCTACACCCACACCTGGAGCGGGCGTCTGTCCTTTCTCCTTGGCTGTCCCCCCGACTGTTGCAGCACCTGGAGGGGTCAGGGTGGCCAGCTTTCCTGTGTGGGGGTGCAGGTCCCCTCTCTGTGGGGGTGCAGGTCCCCTCTCTGTGGGGGTGCAGGTCGCCTTTCTGTGGGGGTGCAGATCCCCTCTCTGTGGGGGTGCAGATCCCCTCTCTGTGGGGGTGCAGGTCACCTCTCTGTGGGGGTGCAGGTCGCCTTTCTGTGGGGGTGCAGATCCCCTCTCTGTGGGGGTGCAGGTCGCCTCTCTGTGTGGGTGCAGATCCCCTCTCTGTGTGGGTGCAGGTCGCCTCTCTGTGAGGGTGCAGATCCCCTCTCTGTGGGGGTGCAGGTTGTCTCTCTGTGGGGGTGCAGGTCGCCTCTCTGTGGGGGTGCAGATCCCCTTTCCATGGGGGTGCAGGTCACCTCTCTGTGGGGGGTGGGACAGTCACTGTCCACACGGGTGGTCCTGAAGCTGCTGAGAAGTGGCCGGGGCTCAGGCAGAAGCAAGTTTGAGGAGACAGAAGTGTCCGCAGCTTCCCTGGATCCCCGAGGGCAGGTCCTTGCCGCCCACAGCTTGGGGGAGAGCAGAGACTCTGGCTGGCCGTCCGACCCACCCACGCCCCAGCTTTCTCACCTGCAAAGTGGGGCTAAGAAGAACACCACCCTCAGACCACTTGGGGGCTCACGTGCTAATTTTGTAAAGTGCTGATCACGATGTTTGGGAGTCAGCAGGGCTCTGTGCCTAAGGGGAAAAAATAAATGAATTCAGTCTGTGCACGAACCTTTGCATGCGCTGCTCGAGCCTCGACGCGTGTTTTTCCCCATGACCCTCCCTGGTCATTGCCCCAGGGCAATGCGCTGCGTCCCCTCGGGGGGCCTGCCCAGCTCTGCCCCAGGCAGTGCCCGGAGCTGAGGGCTTGCTCAGCCTGCCGAGTGCTGGGCCGGCCCCCATTGCCACGCGCAGCAGCTGACTTATCTGGGAGCCGGGCCTCTACCTCAGGATTCTCTACCCATCGCTGCCTGTGGTTGGGAAGTCGCATCCTGACCCCGTGGACCCGTTTTATCACATCTGCAATGGAGAAGAAGATGGCGTTGGTTCTGGGTGCACCAGGAGGAACCTGCTGGAATCTGGGTCAGCGGCTTCGTTTCATGATCTTTCCACAAAATCAAGGCGAGTCTGCAAACTCCCCCGGCCTCGTAATTCTCAACTGAAAAGGAAACAGAACTCTCTGTGAATCGCACAGCTTTGGGCGGACGCCACGCGTGGGGCGAGTCCCCAGCACGACCTGGACCTTCGCTGAGTGGGATGGTCCGTGAGGAGGTTTGAAATGAGGGCGACACTCTCTCGATGCAACTTGCTGTGTTCACAGAGGCCAACCTGAGCTCAGCCGGTGACGAGACCCAGCTCGGGAGGCTCTGCCCCGCGGAGGGGGTGGGCAGAGGTGCACGGAGCCGGGCGCCTGTTACGCCCGGAGGCCAAGCCGGGGGGCGAGGGGGACTGTGGGACGTGGCTGGGGGATGAGGCAGAGGTGGCCCTGGGTCCTTGAGGATGGCGGAGGCCAGGGGAGCACGTCCAACAACAAGCCCGAGCCTTCGATGGCCCAGAGGCTCCTGGGGACAAGGAGGGACACGCCCCTGGCAGGTTCGGCAAACGCAGAGCAGCTGCTACGATGAGCCTGGATCTGGGACTTTAAGGAGGACCTGAGACTCCTTGGCCTCGTCCCGGGGTCTGTAGCTGCTGCGTCTCCCGGGAAGTCCCATGGGGGCGTCTGGTAAATGGCGTTTGCTTCCCTGCTGGTCGTGTTGGGGACCCGGGCGCGCGGGCTTCTCGCCGGAACCTGGGTCCCAAACATTCCCTCCCGCAGCCCAGCACGAACTTCCCGCTGAACAGGCCGCGCCTTCCGCCTTCCTGAGTAATGAAGTGATTCTCGCCCCGCCGGCGTGGCTCAGCGGTTGAGCGTCGGCCTAGGAACCAAGAGGTCACCGGTTGGATTCCCGGTCAGGGCACAGGCCCGGGCTGAGGGCTGGATCCCCAGTCAGGGGCTGCAGGAGGCAGCCCAGCGATGTTTCTCTCCCATTGATTGATGTTTCTATCTTTTCCCTCTCCCTTCCTCTCTCTCTCAAAAAGAATATTTTTAAAAAGTTATTCTTTGGAAGATCTGATGCTCAAAACAAATTAGAAAAACAATGGTTACCTTTCAGGGAGGCAAAGACGTTTCTCAGGATAAGATGCTCCAGGGAAGACAGGAGCCGAGCGCTGACTCCAGGTCCTCAGGACAGTGGTAACCAGGGATCCCGGGCGGGTCGGCGGCCACGTGACATCCCCACGCGCTTGACCGGGCGTCTGCCAGGGACGCCGAGGAGGGAGCCGGTGAGAGCGAAAAGGACAGCGAGGATTCGCAGGGAGACGAGTCCTGTCTGAAAACGTCTCAGGGGCTGTCACGTGAGAGGGAGCAGGATGCCTGGTGTGGCCGTGGGGATCGGGACAAGACAGATGGAAGGAGATGACAGGGGAGCAGATGTAGACGCAGAGAGAGGAAACATTGTCAGAGCTGCCCAACCGTGGCGGGCAAACGCATCCAACATTTGTCAAGCAAGAGTCCTGCGCCAGGCACCCGGCTGATGTCTGCAGGCGAGGGATCCACGCGCTCCTCAGATCACTGTCTGCAGTGGATACTGTTACTATTATTATTATTATTATTATTACTATTATTATTAGGAAATAGAGGCACAGAACACTGCGCCTGTCCCAGGTCACTCAGTAAAGGGAGAACCCAGGATCCCAGCCCCGGCCGACTCTCAGCACTTGTCCCACCACAGCACGTGGTCCCTCAGGGGACGTCTCACTCCTGGAGGACCTCCAGCCGCAGCAGGATGGGACTCTGTTTGTTCCCTCCCCACACGGCATGTGGGTCTGAAAGACCTCTCTCTCAGGACCTTCATCCGTGTTCTCCGTGACAGCGAGTGACCCCCTTCCTCCCCATCCTGCCACATCACATTGCCCAGACACCCTCCTACCTAATGATAGCCTCCAGCCCACCCCACACCAGCACCTACCCATGAGAGAAGGGAGGGAGGGAGGGAGGGAGGGAGGGAGGGAGGGAGGGAGGGAGGGAGGGATGTGTGGAGGGGTGGATGGATGGGTGGAGGGGTGGATGAATGGGTGATGGGTCAGTACATGGATTGATGGATGGCAGGTGGATGAAGGATGGATGGATGGATGGGTGGATGGATGGATGGATATGTGGATGGGTGGAGGGGTGGATGGATGGGTGATGGGTGATGGGTCAATGGATGGATTGATGGATGGTAAGTGGGTGAATGATGGATGGATGGATGTGTGGATTTGTGGATGGGTGGAGGGATGGGTGGATAGATGTGTGGATAGGTGGAGGGATGGATGGATGGATGGATGGATGGATGGATGGATGGATGGATGGATATGTGGATGGGTGGATGGGTGGAGGGGTGGATGGATGGGTGATGGGTCAATGAATGGACTGATGGATGGTAGGTGGGTGAATGATGGATGGATGGATGGATGGGTGGATGTTTGGGTATGGAACAATGGATGGATGGATTGATGGACAAACAGATGAACAGATGGCTGAACAAATAAACTAAGGGAGTCAACTGTCCACACCAGGCACCATCAATGGAGGCAGTGACAGAGGAAGTGACCTGAAGCACAGGTCCCAGAGCTGTGGAGTCACCGTTTCTTAGATATGAAAGAAGCTTCTAAGGCCCATGAGCTCTCGCCTCCCTCTTCATGAAGGAAGACATGAAGTCCCCTCACTGAGATCCCCTCTGTGTGAATTTTATTCCAGAAGGAATTTTAGAACATCAACCAGAGCACAGGGAAGCTGCTGTCCTGCTTGCAGGGATACGATCTACCTATAGGGACTCTCCTGGCTCCCCCAGAAGACCTGGCTTTGGGGGTTCCTTCTACCTACATGTGTAACCCTAGGAAGTAACACAGCCTCCTGTTGAACAGTAGATGCCAGGTACGTTCCTATTGAACGGGTGTGGGGGTGAATTAATGATGCTCTTCTCCCACATGCCCGTTTACACCCCCATAGGCTGCCCTACTGACCCCACCACCACTCCTCAGACAGGCCAGGCTCTTGGACACGAAGAGAGAAGACTGCAGACAGGAGGCCCATCGAGGATGGCGGAGCAGCTGGACCGCTTAGGAATGGGTCCCCAAACCCGCCCAGCTCATCTCCTAGATGGTCCCACAGAAAGGACACGCAGCACTCATTTCTCCCGAGTGCCCTGGAAGACTGGCAGGGCCACAAGCCCGGGAGAGCGTTCAGCTTCAGGGTCAAGGAGGGGCCTGGAAACACAACCATAGAAACGAGCTGCCTGGGCCACGGGCTCGGCCTCCCTGCAGCCTTGCCGAGCCCGCCCTCCCGCACCCGCTGTCTCCGGCTCCTTGAGTGATCTTGTTTCTCCGGCCACCCCAGGATCTAACGCTGCAGCGGAACACGCAGACCCCAGGCACAGATCCCGCGCATGGCAAATGCGGCTGGAAACAGCGCAAATCATCGGACCCGTGAGATTTCGCCTTGGGCGTGTGCGTGCCTGTGGACAGCACCTGGGAGATCCAAGTACAGACACACAGCACGTGTGTGTGTGCGTGTGCACAGCGCGGGTCGATCCCTGCACACTGGTCGATGACAGCCTGGCATCGGGGCCCTATCTGAACAATGGGCTGCAGAAAACAGCATATATTTCAGCCCAGGCAGGCTCACCGCCTGTGCTCGGTCCACGCTCCGCCTGTTCCTCTGCCCACGTCGGCCGTGTTGTGCGTTCCTCGGCCACTTGTCAGGACACCCACCCTCCTGGGGCCGTCAGTCCAGGGTCAGTGCCATGAGTGAGCGTCCCAGAGCCCCGCAGGCCCCAAAGTCTCTGCTGCCACCTACACCTGCACTCCCTGGGTTCCAGTCGAATACGCCCCCTGCGACCTCAGTGCCGCCTGCCCGGCGTCTCCTGCGTCACCGTTCCCAGGAACGTCAGTTCCACGATTGCAGCTCCTCCCTCTAATCCGTGAGGTGGAGCAACAAGAGACGGTGTGTTCGAGGGGGGAAGAGACCCTGTCCAGGGACAAAGCAATGACATGAAGCATCCCGACGGCATGTAGACAGACATCTGCTTGGGGGAGGGTGGCCGAGCCCCTACCTTCTCCCCGATGCCCACGGGTGAGAGTCTGATGTACCCAGCGTCCCCTGGCCCGGGGTCGGGGAGGCTCTCTTGGGCTGGACCACTGTCCCCCGCTACCTGACTCAGCCAAGGACACTCTCACCTGGCCCCCCTCCCTCCCCTGGGCGCTCTCCCGACACCCAAGGCCGAGGGAGCAGGACTGGCCCTCCGCCCTCCTGCCGTCTGGCCTCGTCTGCTCCGAACGCCAAGGGCTGAGCGGACAGGGGCGCAATGGCCGAGGCTGGACAGGGAGGCGGCGCTTCAGGCCTCAGCTCTGGGGCACCTGCTTCCCATGCTGGGTTCCCCCTGGCACCCCACAGCTGCAAAGGGCAAAAGCACTCACGTCTTACTAAGATTTTAGGGGTGTCTGGCCCAGCCATAAATTCCCCATTGGCATCGCCTACGTCGCTGACGTCTGCCTGCAGTCAGAACAGAGAGATGAGCGTAGAGGACACTGGAGGTTCCAGGCCCCCCCGGAGGTTTGCAACTTGGACCAAGAAAACAGAGGACGAGCACCGAGGCTCTGTCGGCGCATTTTATGCTAAATCATGAAATTAACAGGAGGGAAGCGCTGGAGGCCGCGCGTGGTGTGAAGTTGTTGAAAACCCTTGGTCTCCACATTGCCTGGCGCGGCCAGGAGCCAGCCCCTTGCGGCTCCACGGAAACCACCCACTTGTTTCACGGATTATTTCCCCCACACGTAACGAAGTGCTGCTCTGAGACGCGGTTCCAGGACTTAGCTACATAAATAAAAGGAAGAATGAATCTGCAGGACCAACAGGGAGACGCGCTGCAGTTCCACGGGCCTGGGAGTGATATTTAAATTTCGAGGATGCGAGGCCCAGCGGAGCCTCGGCAGAAAGTCTGCCGCTCACGACACAGCGGCCTGTCTGCCCCGCTCGGATCACAACTCGTACATCTTGTTGACCAGCTGCCACAAACCCCACGGCTCCAACAAAACCCTGTGGCGGGTGTGTGCGTGCGTGTGGGTGCATGTGCATGCCCGTGCATGCATGTTGCGTGGGTGCGTGCATGTGCACGCGTGTGTGCATGTGTGTAAATGTGTGTGCGCGTGTGTGCACGTTTGTAACTCATTTTCAGACATGCCGTTTCCTGGCTCCTTTCCCAGCTGGGAGTTTTAAGTGGCTGTTGTGAGAAACCTTTAGGGTTGAACATGTGGATTTTGGAGGGTGAGAACAAATACGGAGAACTGACACATTGGGTTTATTATTTTGACAGCTCTGAAATCCCATAGTACTCTTAAAACCAAGCCTTTAGAAAGTGTTTATTCTGTTCACTTGAGCAGAATGAAAACAAGCCCGAGGCAGTCCCTGCGCCACGTGGCACGTGGTACTGTGCCAGGCTCGGGACCTGGGCCTCCAGGAGCTGCGGGAACCTGGAGCTGGCGGTGGTGCCCAGGCTTGACTGAAGACACGGGGCGGAAGATGGGCACCAAACAGGGTCTCCACCGGTGAGGGCCCTTCCGTCGGCCCCAGAACAGAGGCGACTCCCCCTTTCCTGTCACGGGCATGAAGGTTACGTTGACTTCTTAACTGTCTGACGGAGCCGAACAGGTGACGCTGTTCCGTGTTTAGCTCACTGGCACCCGTCAGCCCTGGACGTGGGTTTGCTCTTAACTCTCACCTTCTCATGAGGCGTGGAGTACAGCTAGGGGTTTGCAAGGCAGTGTCACGTGAACAGTGCACGTGTGCGTGTGTGCGTGTTTGCTACACCGCGACGAAGGATTGCATGGTGGGATACAAACTGTGGGCGGAGGGGGTGACGGGGAGTGAGGTCATGGGCCACGGGCCCGCACAGGGGAGAGTGTGCACCGAGGATGCTCTGGGGCCGGTGAAATCGCCATGAGACAAGAAGCTTGCCCCCGAAATAGCAATAGGTGACAAAGTAAATACAATAAAAACAGTAAGAGAAACCATAGCCCAGAGCTGGAAACCTCCTGAGAAGTTACAGATGGGTCCGTTTAGGAAAGGCCCCATCTGTCCCCAAGGCCACGCGGCAGTTCACTGGCAGAGCCGTGGTGGGACCCGCGATGTGCTCCTCCCGGAACCGGGCAGGAGTGAGCTCTGGGCACCGCCGTCCTTGCTGACAGCTTGGCCGTGGTCCTGCCCCGGGTCCGGTGCTCTCGGGAGCGCGAGGCTGGCGGAGGCTCCACACCCCCTTCAGACGGCCCCTCTCGGCCCAGGCGGCCCCCGGCTGACCGACGGCCTGGGACTGAGGACCGTGAGGGCAGCCCTCGTCCCGTCCCTGGGGACCAGAGGCGTGAGCTGCATGGGGACCGGGCAGTCGCCCATCGTTTCTTCTCTGCCCTCACAGATCCCACTGCCACGAGGAGGCCGTGTACTTGTAACCTGCACCATCTCAGCCACGCGTGAACCACGCTGTAAACGCCCACTCGGTTCCAGGCATCGGTCTCAGCACTGGAATCGCAGTCGTGAAGCCCTGGCTCCTGCTCTGATGTTATGGCATTGTCGTGTTTAAAAAATATGTTTTTATTGATTTCAGAGACGGGAAGGGAGGGGGAGAGAGAGAGAAACATCAATGAGGAGAGTCATTGATCGGCTGCCTCCTGGACGCCCCCGACTGGGGATCGAACCCACAACCCGGGCATGTGCCCTGAGCGGGAATCGAACCCACCAACTTTGGGTGCTTGGCATGATGCTACCGGCCAGGGCCGGGGTGCTCCTCAAACAGGCGGCAGAGGCGTGCGGGCCGCTGGGGGAAACTGCGCAGACCGGGAGGAAACGGGGCAGCCCAGCAGCCGCCCCGCCCCAGGCGCTCGTGTCACGGTCCCTTTCAGATCCCTGCGCTCTCGTCAGATTTTACTCCCCGGTCAAATCCCGCAAAAACCTCCAGGGAGTTTCTGAGAACTTTCCCTCTGAGTGAAAACGCAGCGGCCGTGCTGCTCTACAAGCGCCGAGGCTCGAGCGGCGCCGGCCTGCAGCCTCCCGCCTGCTGCTTGCTGGCTCCCCCCGCGGGCAGTGACCCGCACGTGCCCGGCGCGGGGTCCGAGCAGCCTTGTCGTGGGGACAGAGCGTGCGGAAAGCAGTCAGGGTCTCTCGTGAAAAAGGTGAAGACGTCAGCAAGCCGGTTATGAGCGGTGTGGTCGTAAGCCGGCCCCTTAAAGACGTCTCTGCGTCTCGGGGTCTCAGCATGACCAGGCGGGTAGTGTGGCCGTGCCCGGCCTGCAGAGCAGCCGAGGTGCTCAGACCAGGTGGGTGGGAAAACGGCGCCCCGAGAGCTCTGGGCTGGGCGCCGGGCGCCGGGCGCAGGGTGCAGGGTGCAGGGACCCATCCCTTGGGGCATCCGGTGGGCTTCTCACCCTGGACAACCTCCTGCTACGTGAAGTTAAACTGGAATGTATTTCAAAATTGCATTTTACACGTAAAGTTGAGCTTATAAAACAGCACAGACTTTTCCCAGCTCACGTGCGGCCACTCGGATGACTGTGCTGTCCCCAAAAGCTTTTCTATCCCAGGGCCCTGGGGCCGAGTTGTGAGGGGGCCTGGGAACGGCCCCCGGTGAAGACCTGGATCCGAGACCTTTGACTAAGTGCTACCCCTCACGAAAGCGGGCCCTGAAGAAAATATTGCCCCTACCTAGCAGAGACCAGGAGGCCATTCTCCCTGCACACTGGAGGTGAGACGGGCATGGCCCACGCTGCTCAGCGCGTCACGCCGAAACCTGAGGCGCGGAGAGTGTCCAGGGACCGGCTCCGGCCACACAGCTCATAATCGGCTTGCTGACGTCTTCACTTTCTTTTAATGAGACCTGATTGCTTTCCACTCGCTCTGTCTGCGAGACAAGGCTGGTGGGGCCACCAAGGGGCGTGTGTTTTGCTACCCGCGGTGGGTGCACCTTCCAAAGGCACACGTTCCTGATGGTGGCCTCAGGAGGAGCCACTCCCAGTGCTGGTCAGGGTGGACACGCCCTGTCTCGCGGCCCACCCCTCAGCGACCCCGGTTCAGGACGTCCGCGGGGTTTCAGGGCACGCACTCGTGCGCGGTGAGAAATAGTGAACTCACATAGAGCACACCGACCGACAGGTAATGGGGGGAACGGAAGGCTATACAGCCATATTTTAAACAGATGGGCATGTTAAATGTTTAAAGAAATGCATTTTTGAAATCAGACGTAAAAAATAAGAGGCAATAAAAAAGATCAGGCATATTTTAAAAGCAAATGAGCCCTGGCTGGTGCAGCTCCATTGGTTGGGCATCGCCCTCTGCACCATAAGGTCACGGGTTCGATTCCCGGTCAGGGCACAGGCCCGGGTTGCGGGCTCGACCCCCAGTCGGGGGCGTGCAGGAGGCGGCCCATCGATGTTTCTCTGTTTCTCCCTCTCCCTTCCTCTCTCTGAAATCAATAAGAAATCTTAAAAAAAATAATTGTTCTTATTAAAAAAGCAAATGAAACTTTAAAAATTGAATTTAATTCTCAGTGGATACGTTAAAGTCTTGAAATATTGGAAGCAAACACTTAACACAGATACACAGAGAGACTCCGATACGGGAAATACGGCAGAAAGGGGAAGAGAAATCTCTCCATCTGAAGATGACTTCCAGGGAAAAAGGGGGGGAGACAGGAAGAGAGAGGAAAACAGAGGGAAAGCACAGCACTAAACATCCGGCCAAAAAGCCCTTCTCAGAATTAATTAAAGCCATGAATCATCACATGCCGAGAGCCTAATAAATCCCAATCCAGATAAATATAAATAATATCGGGAGGATCCTGAAATTCGAAGCCAAAGGGAAGACGGTAAAAGCGCCCAGATCCCCTGCGGGAAGTGGCCTAAAACCGCAGCTGGAACCACCGGCGGCCACGGAACCTGGAAGAGGGCGGGTCCCCCCAAAGGGTGCGGGCGTTTCCCCTGGAGCCGCCCGCAGCGCCTCGGGGCGGCCTCCTGGGAAATGAAGTCTGGGGCCATCTCCCCGCAGGAGTCCCTACGGCGTGCACCTGAGAAGGAAGGGGGGCTGCGGGACCGCTGAGCGGAGCGGCTGGTGCTCGTGGGGAAAGCGGCGCCAAGGCTGGTGCCCGGGAACAGCGGCAGCCTGCGGTTCCCAGAGCTGGGGCAGCCACGGGCTTGGGAGCCATCACAATAGATGGTAGAGACGTCTCCTGATAAACGGGGTACAGCTCCCTGAAGGAGGGCGATTCTAAGCCCCAGGGATGGGCCCCTGCCCTGTGCCAGGCACGGGCACTTCAAAGATAGAGGTACCCACACTGCCCCCCGAAGGCCAGAGCACCCAGGAAGTGAGGAACCTGTGGGCAGGTGACTGTAGCAGCAGTCGGGGCCCTAAGAGCAGACACAGGAGACCTTGCCCCTGCCCCTCCCCCCCTTGCCCCTCCCCCTCCCCTCCCCCTCCCCTCCTTCTCCTCTCCCCCTTCCCCCTCCCCCTCCCCTTCCCCCCTTTCCCCTTCTCCCCCTCCCCCACCCTTCCCCCTCCTCCCTCTCCCCTCTCCCCACTTCCCCTCCCCCTCCTCTCCCCCTCCCCTCTCCCCCCTTCCTCCCCCTCTCCCCCTCTTTCTCTGGGCGCAGACACTCAGGAGGGGCCCTGAGGACACAGCGAGGCATCCACCCCAGCCACCACGGGCCTGCTGGCTCCCGACCTCGGACCTCCGGCTCCAGAAGTAGAAATAAATGCCTGTTGTTGACCAGCGGACGGTGGCGTTTGGACAGCGGCCCGAGCGGCTGAGCGGCGGTGAGCTCCCGTCGGGTGCGCACGACGCCCTGAGCCCCTGGCCCTCTCCATTCCAATTGCTCTGCTCGCCACTTGTCCAGTTACTTATTTGTCCCCCGTGTCCCACAAGCGACTTGAGGGCCAGCGCTCAGTTTTATCGACTGTGCGTCTTCCGCACAAGGCAGAAGTCAGGCAGAGCAGCCGGCGGCTCAGAAAACATTTAATGAGAGAACTGAAGGTTCCCGTGGCAGGGACGGCGGTCGGCCTGGGCGCGGGGGGGAAGCCGTGGGGGCGGAGGCTGAAAAGTGTAACCGGGCGCGTGTTTCTGACTTAACGCAAAGCCTCCCCTGAGCTGGGCACGGTCCCCTCCTTGTTGGACTTCTCCATGCCTCTTTGTCATCAAGATTAATACTTATCCGAATAATTACCTTCAAATAAGATAAAATCCAATATTTCAATGAGCCTCTGACTCAAGCAGGGACCTTTGCATATTTTCCAAATCGTCCATCACATGCTCTCGGGCTGGAGACAAGGGGGCAAAGCTCCCGGGCTAGGACCCCGCTCGCTCATTCACTCGAGGATTCGGCATGAGCGGAGGCCACGCTGCACTCTTGTCCCGTCAGAGGACACGGTAGAATCAGAGCCTTGGGACCTGTGTGGACCTGAGATCCATGGGCCGTCCTGGAGGCTGGCCTGTGTCCTCAGACCTGAAGGCCACGCTTCCGTGGCTTTATCCTGAAGGCCACGCTTCCGTGGCTTTATCCTGAAAACCCTTTGCCACAAGTTTGTTTGAAAACACTCTACCCCCCGGCCTCTGAGGAGAAGCCTTTGCTCCGGGCTCGGCCCCCGTCCGCAAGGAGGCCCCCTCGGGTGGTTCTCCGTGTCCGTAAGCAGGGTGTCCGTCGGGCCGGGAGGGTGGCCCTGCGCTGGTTTAGAGAAACGCACCCTTTGCCCCCCTGGCGCCTCCCCCGAGTCAGCTGCTCCCATAAAGATCACTAAGAGCGTGTCCCTCTGAGACTTCACATCTTCACACAACAAACAACACAACTTAAACTGTGCAGGGGGTGGACGGAAGCACATTCGAAGTTTTTAAAAAATTTCTAAGATATAAAAAGTTCTTTGGGAAAATGTTCCTCGTTAGGGGAACAGCAGAGAAAGCCGCGCACCCGGGGGCGGTGTTTGAAGCCCAAGCTCCCTAACGATTCTCAAGTTCACAGTCGGCCGCTCTCCTTGCTAATGAGGCCTCGGCCCGGCTCCGCAGGTGGCTGCCCGGCCGGGTCACCTAGAAGCACCTGTGTCCTGGTTAAAGTGGCTTGGGCCTGCCCGTCCCTCCGGTGGCTCAATTAGCAATGGTGACAGCGACGAAGCCCACGGCGACCGAGGCTGTCACCACCCCTGTCCAAGGGGGACGGACTCACAGTGGGGGACAGAGAGTCAGGGAGGAGGGCGAGGCCCGGGGACACCCAGTCCTTATCCCCAAGAAGCGGGGCTCTGAGTGAGGAGAGAGCTTCAGGGAGACCCAGCCGGTCTTGACAGTCGGCGCCGAGGGCAGAGTCTCTCCAATAGGCCCAGGTCCGGGTGGGAGCAGCAGAGAGTTGGAATAACTGCTCCTCGCACGGGGCTGGACCGTTGCCAGAGAGGCAGGTTTGGGCCCAGAAATCGTCATCTCTGGCCATCCTGCGCCTGAGCCCCTGGAGGAGTCTGCGCAGAGTGAGGCCCGGAGCTGGGACGTGGTCACTGGGTCTGCCGGCCCCGGGGAGCCAGGCCGTCCGCCTCCCCCTGTGGAAGCTCCCACGCCAGCTGCTGCAGCTCCGAGGCCTCCAGCCAGGTCAGCTCTCTCTGCAGCTGGCCCTGAATGCCGTGAACACACCAGGCAGGTGACCCGACCTTCCCAAGGTCACAGCTGCTGAGTAGCAGATCCAGGCTGGGACCTGCCACCTCAGAGCCCCTCTTCCCCACGCACACAGCCCACCTCTAGCCCCTCGAGGTGACGTCTCCTTGAGCAAATGGCCCACACAGCACAGCCATCCCCGGGGACTCTGTCACCTCCCTCGTTCCTTCCCTGTTTTTGGTCACTGGTCCTGGTACGGACCTGCCCCAACCCACAGTCTGGATATAGCGTGTGCAGAAGCGTGTGTGGTGTATTGGGGGGACTGTGGACACTGGGGGAGGCACCCACTCTGCCGGATGTCTTTGTTCTGGTCACTCGGCCGCACCGCTTCCCTGGCCTTAGTTCATCCTGAGACCACACAGCACCGGGGACACGTTAGGAAACTCATTTGAGGTGAGGTCACCTGGTTTCGCCGAAGGTCTGGATACTGTCCCGTTGTCGGGGACCTGGAAGTACGTCAAGGGGACGGGCCCTCGTGACTCCTGTGGTGATCTCAGGGAAAACCACACCCTGGTGCAGCGCAGGGAATGACGGCCCCGGCTAGTTCGCAAAGCAATACGGTTTTCACAGCAGTAAAATAATTTCCTGGGTGGTGAGAGAGAGATTTTTTCTATGCTGAGCTTTTAAAAAAATATAATTTTCCTTTTTTTACTTTTGTTTCCTTGAGAGGCAGAAATGAGTATTTTAAAGTTCATATTTATGAAGAAATAAGTGCACAGAGTTAATAAAAAGGTGCGGTAATTATGACCCCGAGCGGCAGGCCCGCCCCACCTCCTCTGCCCGCCCCCTCCCCCTGCGTTCTCCCAGAGGCCCCTGAGCCACCCCCGGAGCGGTTTCCGTTTATGTGTCTCCAAGGCTCTGAATGACATAATTATGCTGCTTTCTTAGTTTTCAAATGGGAGGATTTTCTAGAACATACACACCCAGCATAGCGAGAGCCTGGAGCTGAGGCGGCAGCCTCCCCGCAGCCCTCCCGGCAGCCCCGCCCCCGAGCATCCGTCCAGCGTCCTCGCCGAGGCCTCGGTGCAGCCAGGCCACGTCCCGTATTAACTTTACGACGACCACGTAATTATCGGAGTACGTCGGGGCTACTGTCCCTTCCTGCAGCAATTTTCCGAAATGAGTTAATGCCTCATTTCGCTGTCCTAGGTAAGACGTCAAATCCCTCTGGAGACCCTTAGAGAGCTGGAAACCTGCCCTGGGATGTCCCCGGCCCCCTGAGACTCCTCCAACTTGCTCTGTCGTTGGGCCCCCGCCTCCAGGATCAGGCGGGATCACGTGTCCCCTGCGGACGACTCCCTGTTTTCTTAGAGAAAATGCCTGTTGGACTTTGGAGACGTCAGGAAGCGAGAAATCTCTGTATAAACTATTCGGTGAGGGCGAGGCGTGTGCATCTCCCCTGCGGCAAATGCTTGCCGAACACACACTATGACGCAAGCGGTTTTCCAGGGCGATGTTACTAAGGATGCACATTTAGGACGACATATTATAAACGTGTCTAATGAAGCCGGCACCTGGGCTCCCACCTCCCTCCTTAGGAAGCAGGACAGGAGAGAGGGCGACGGGCTCCCACCTGCTTCCTCCTGATCCCAGCCCCCCCCCCCCCAGGCGCCCACTCACCTGGCTTTGTTTTTACCATCCTCTTGATTTCCTTTATCACTTTTCCAAATCAGGGTAGATCCCGAGGGACAGGTCCTGAGTTTCCTCTTGATGGTGCGCTTCCTGCAAATGGTACCCACGTTCCTGCCTTCGCCTGCCTCCTGCTTGTGTCACTCGGCTGCGAAGGCCTGAGAGTCCCCCATGTGGATGGACAGACACCCTGCACTGTGTCAGCGCCCGGGCTCGGCATCTCCTCATCACAGCGGGCGAGGTCACTCTCCCGCTGACCGTCCGTCCACCTGCAGGTTCCCCTCTGCGGATGGTGCCACTCTAGGCATCCTGTGTGCTTCCCGCTGTGTTCACAGGCAGTTTTTCTGTTTGTCTTGTTTTTGGGTTTTTTTATCGTTGACAGTATTACAGATATCTCCCATTTGCTCTCTTTTTCCCCCCTCCACCCAACCCTGCCCACCCCAGGTCTTCCCCATGCTTTTGCCTGTGTCCATGGGTTATACGTATATGCTATAAGTTCTTTGGTTAATCTCTTCCTGTGCCCCAACTTCCTTCCGAGATCCATCAGTCTGCTCCATGCTTCCATGTCTCTGGCCCTATTTTGTTCATCAGTTTATTTTGTTCATTAGATTCCACCTATGAGTAAGATCATGTGACACTTGTCCTTCTCTGGCTGGCTTATTTCACTCAGTGTAATACTCTCCAGGTCCCACCATGCTGTCTCCCAGGACAAGGGATCCTTCATTTTTACAGCTGCATAGTATTCCATGGTGTAAATGTCTGAGAAGATGCTTGATATGATTTCAATCTTCTTGAACTTGTAGAGACTTGTTTTGTTTCCTAACATGTGGTCTGTCTTTGAGAATGTCCCATGTGCACTTGAGGAGAATGCCTATTCTGCAGCTTTGGGGTGGAATGTTCTGTAGATGTCAATTAAATTCATCTGATCTAGGGTCTCATTTAGAGTCACTGTTTCCTTGTTGATTTTTTGTCTGCAAGACCTATCCAGTGAAGTCAGTGGGGTGATAAAGTCCCTGCTGTGACTATATTGCTGTCTATCTCTCCCTTAAAGTCCTCCAGAAGTTTTGGGGGTTTTTTCAGCGTGCCTGAGTCTTTTGTTCTGAGGTGACTCTCTTGTCCATAGCAAATATTTGGGTCTTGTTTTCTTATTCATTCAGCCACCCTATGTCCTTTTATTGGAGCATTTAATCCATTTATGTTTAAGGTTACTATTGATAGGTACTTATCTATGGCCATTTTATTTCTTTATGCCTATGTTTCTCCTTCTCTCTATTTCTACTTCTTATTACAGCAGTCCCATCAACATTTCTTGCAATGCTGGCTTGGTTGTGATAAACTCCTTTAGCCTCTCCCCCCCCCCCCCCCTTTTTTTTTTTGCCTGGGAAGCTCTTTATTTCACCATCTGTTTTTGAATGGTAGCCTTGCTGGATATAGTCATCTTGGTCTCAGATCCTTGTTTGGCATTACCTTGAATAGTTCATGCCACTCCCTTATGGCTGTACAGTTTCTGATGAGAAGTCAGCTGACAGCCTTATGGGAGCTCCTTTGTAGGTAAAAGCTTGCTTTTCTCTTGCTGCCTTTAAGATTCTCTCTTTGTCTTGAATTTTTGGCATTTTAATTATGCTGTGTCTGGGCCTGGGCCTCTTTGGGTTCTTCTTGCTTGGGCCTGTCTGTGCCTCCTGAACTTGTGTGACTTTTTCCTTCACCAGGTTAGGGAAGTTTTCTGCCATTATTTCTTCAAGCAGATTCTCTAACGCTTGCTTACTTCCTAAATCTTCTGGCACTGCTATAATGTGAATATTGTTACATTTCGTGTTGTCCCACAGCTCCCTTAAACCATCCTCCTGTTTTTTAACTGTTTTTTCTTTTTGGTTCTCTGATTGAGTGATTTTTTTCTACCCTGTCTTCTAATTCACTGATCTGATCCTCAGCTTCCCTTAATCTGCTGTTCATTCCTTCCAATGTTTCTTTTATTTCTACTCTTACATTCTTAATTTCCTTCATAGTTTCCATCTCTTTTTTCATGCTGTTGAGCATTCTTACAATTAGTATTCTGAACTCTATATCTGATAGATTGCTTATTTCTATTTCATTTAGCTCTTTTTCTGGAGAATTCTTTTGTTCTTTCACTTGGGCTTGTTTTTTTTGTCTCCCCATTTTGGCCACTTGTTTGGATTTGTTTCTATGTATTAGGTAGATCTGCTAGGACTCCCAGTCTTTTGGATGGTCTCTGGTGCAGGCCAATGTCAGATGCTGTTTGTGACTGGCCTTAAGAACCCGGTTTGAAGCTTTTCACACTCCACAGCTTCTGATTCCCTCTGCTGGGGCTGGTGCATTTGGAAAAGACCAAGATACACGCCAAGGTCTGCTTTTCCAAGCCCTGGGTCCAGAAGCAAGTCAGGCAAAGACTCAAAGCGCTCAGAGGCTGTTATTTAGTTTCTTAATGAGCCTCAGGCTGTAGATACTCCACAGGGGGGGTGGGGGGGATGGTTACTATTCAGTCTCTTAATGAGCCTCAGGTTGTAGAAACTCCATAGGGTGGGGTGAGTGATTTGCAACAGGTGAGGCAATCGCTTCTCCTGCCCAGGCAAAAGCTGCCTGGCTGGCAAAGGTCTGCCTGAGAAAGATGTCTCCTGCAGTATAGGGGAATGACTCAGCACAGGGATCCAGATGGCTGCTCTCTGAGCTCTAGTCTCCCTGCCAGCATCCCTGGATTCTACTCACACAGCTCCAGTCCACTCTGTCTCCGCCGGATCCCAAGGTGAGTGGCTGCACATGAAACTTTGTGCATTGACCTTTTAAGAGGGTGCCTGCATTTCCAGTCATCTCTCTCTGGCAGACAGAAACCCGGCTGCTTTTCACAGCCAGATGTTATGTGGGCACCTTTCTCGGTTCTCGTGCTCTGGGTTGGGGACCTCAGCCTGGGGTTTAGACCTCAGAGTCCTCAGTGGGAACCCCCACAGCTGAGATATCCCTCTGGACCTTCAGCCGCTGCCTGTGAGAGCCCAGCCGGGCCTCTTGCGCCTCTGCACTTCCTACCAGTCTCTGTGTGGTCTCCTCTTTAGGTTCTTGGTGATGAGGGTGCTCTCCAGATAGTCTTCAGTTGATTATTCAGGATGGTTTTTCTATATTTTAGCTATAATTCCAGTTTGGTCCCGGGGGGGTGTCAGTGTAGCTTCCACTCAATCCACTGCCATCTTGGAACCTCAAAGTAGCCAATTCTTTATTGAGTTTTAAAAACATCTGTTTCACATTTGGAACCTCAGTTCTTTCTCAGTCACACAAATTGCAAGTATGTTTTGCAGGTTGAATTAGCTGACTTTTGATGAAATGATGTTTCTCCTTTTACAGTTTGCATTGTTATTATTTTTTTAAATTTCGGATATAATTGACATAACATTTTAATAGCTTTAGGTGTATGTTTGCAGTTTTATTTATTTAAAAAATCTTTCGCAGGCATCCTCTGATATTTCCTGATAAATGTTTGACGTTTGACGTTTACACTTGAGTGTTTAAACCCCCTGCGCCCTTGGATCCAAGTAGAGATCTGGTTATTTCACTTTTTCCTGTTGTTATCGGTTGACCTAGTATAACTATTGGTCAGCAATCTGCACCCATGAATCTGCTCAGTCTACTGTCCTATGTCTTGTGTCTGCTGTTTCTACATTGACAAAGCGAAAAGCTGGATACTCAATTCTCTGTCTCTCTCCTTCTCAGAGGAATAGGAATGTGTTTTCATTGTGTTGAATGTAACTGGCGAGGTGTCCTAAGCAAATAGATTTTCCTCTGTTCAGATGACTTACTCTCTCAGTGTGCATTTTCAAAAATTATTTTAAAATTCACTGGATTTGATTGCAGCACATCTCAGAGCTGTTTGTTTGATGTCAATGTCTCCTAGACTACGAGGTGCCCTTTTTCCGTGTAGATTAAAGACCCCTTCAATGTCTAAAATAACATTTGAATTATTTCTCTGAATGTTTCGAGGGTGTTACTTGGAGTCTCTTTTTCAGGACATTGCACTTATATGTATGTTGGAGCTCGTGTTCCCGCCTCGTGTGTGATTTTTCTCTCGCCTCTGAGCTCGGGTTTTCCCATCTCATTTTGCCTCCTTTTCATGCTTGTTCATTTACTTAATGGATGTTTATTGAGTTTTCCTCTGGGCCAGGGACTGTTCTGTCCCAGTCTTGACAATATCCTTTTTTTATGATGATTAATTTTAATGAGGGAGGCAGGCAATGAGCAACAACTACATTATATAAACTCGGGTCAATTAATTCCATCAAGACAAGTGAAAGGGGGCCAGGGCACAGAGAGTGGTGGGGAGGGAATCTCTTAGAGAGGATGGCAGGTAGAGCTTCTCTGAGATGGGAACCTGGGGAAAACCTGGAAGCCTGAGAGGAGCATGTGCCCGGCACAGAGGAGGGTGAGTGCCAGGCCCGGGGCCAGAGGGACAGGCACATGGAGGCCCAGCCAGGGGCCAACACCGAGGCTGGAGTGGTGGGGAGCCAGGCTGGGGGTGAGGGGGTGATGGCAAGGGTGGGGGTTACCAGGGGGGACTTTGGTGAAAAAACATCAGGCATTAGAGTATTTCTTTTAAGCAACGCCAAAATGCAGATATTCTATTTTAAGCATTCAAAGTTCACTTAAAAATTGGAAACTAAATCATATATTTAAATACCAAAGTGATAAAAACATATTTAAAAACACCAACTGGGATATAAAATTTTTAAATATAGAAGTTAGTACACACACCACTGTTCTCTAAATCATAGGGTAAAAATCAATAAAATTCAAGGATTTGAAATAAACACTACATATGATAAAATTAATCAAAAAATTAAAATGTACTTGTCTCTTTAAAATGCAATCATAAAAACAAAAACAAAAAAAAACAACCACAGTGCTTGTCATTGGTTTCATGGTAAAATCTTGAGTTTATTATTTTTGGGACACAAATATTTCTATCGGTTGAAAACTCAGAGTAGCTGTGAGGAGACAGTTATATGTGACCTCTGGCTGTTGGTTCGTTTTGAAGGGACAGGGCTCTTTTATCTTCAAATGACCCCTTCCTAGCCCGGCTGGTGTGGCTCAGCGGTTGGGTGTTGACCTATGAGCCAGGAGGTCATGGGTTCGATTCCCGGTCAGGGCACATGCCCAGGTTGCAGGCTCGATCCCCAGCAGGGGGCGTGCGGGAGGCCGCCGATCCATGACTCCCATCATGGATGTTTCTCTCTCTCGCTCCCTGTCCCGTCCTCTCTGAAATCAGTAAATACATATTAAAAACACACACACACAAATGGCCCCTTCCTCGTGTGATGGACGGTGTGACGGTTACTGGGACGAGCGACTGTTTTCAGGGACTGGTCTGTCCTATTGACGCCTCCTGTTCCCTTCACCTTAATTCCTCGTTTCTGTCGCAGGCAGGGGGAGCCTGCCCGGCTCCCCGTTTCCATCTCAATTCCGCCTTGTTTATGTTCCATTTCTGAGGAAAGCCTTTGACCTTTGCTGAGAGTCTTTGTTCAAACAGCAGCTTCAAGGCGCCGCTGCGGATGCACCGGGCTCCCCGGCCCAGTGTGTGGACTGAGCTTGGAGCCAGCTGCTTGCTACACGGGGTGATTGAATCACCGATCCTGACTCAAGATATAAATTGCTCGACTTACGTGGCATTTTGTTTTCGTTAAGATCGAATCATCGGCGTCCCAGCCCCCGCAGAATGAATTGCTGTGTTTTGATAATGAAAACCATCCTGGCCCCTGCAGCTCCAGGTTCCTGGACAGACGGCCACGGATGGGATTGTAGCTGGGAGAGGTCTCAGGGCTCTGTTCTAAATGCAAGGAGCCCCTTACTGGGTTTCAAGGAGGGGAAATATGATGTATTTACCCTGTGCGGAGAACCGACTGAAGGTGGGATGCAGACAGGGAGGCCAGCAGCTTTGGCTGTAAGAAATGGAGAGATGGCCTGGCCGGTGTGGCTCAGTGGTTAGAGTGTCAGCCGTGCCCCGTGCCGACCCCAAGCTCGGGGGGAGCCACTGCGCTGACCGCCGGCCCCACAGACTCGCCTGCTCTGTCCTTTATATAAGCGGAGTCGAGCTGCACAGCTCCTTCCTCCCGGCTGTTTGCACTCGACAGGAGGGCATCCACGGTTCCAGGTCGGGGCCCCGGGGCCTAGTCCATCACTGACGGGCACCCGGGGACTTCCAGCTGCAGACTGTAATGAACGGCGTCACCACCTCTCGGTGCCTTTTGAGGAGCCTGTGCGCAGGTTCTGCTGGTTAGGAGCCTGGGGATGGGATTTCTGTCGTAAGAGGTAGACCTTGGGGCGGCAGAGGACTCTCCCAGAGGACTTCCCGAGGTGACCGCGCCCAGCCCACTCTCGCCGGCCGTGCGTGGGCTTCATTCCCTCCGTGTCCTCGCCAAGACCTGCCGTTGTCCGTCTGTGCATTTTGCGCATCGGGGCGGACACGCGCTTGCGTCGGGTGATGGCTGTGACGTGTGTTTCCCTGGTCACCCCGGCAGTGCCGTGGAGGTTCCTATGCCTTATTGGCCACCTGAGTGTTTGTTTTTATGAAGCGTCTCTTCCAGTCTTTGACTCGATTTGCTCTTGAGTTACCTGCCTGCCTATGGCTAACTTACTCCTATTCTTTATTTTTTTAAAATAGGTCTTTATTGATTTCAGAGAGAGGAAGGGAGAGGGAGAGGGAGAAACATCAATGATGAGAGTCATTGATCGGCTGCTTCCTGCACGGCCCGACTGGGGATCGAACCCTGACCAGGAATCGAACCCCAATCGCCTGGATCCTAGGCCGACGCTCAGCCGCTGAGCCACGCGGGCCGGGCAAACGTGCCCCTATTGTATTGTGTTCTAGCCCCCGGCCCGCCCGGTCCGTGTGTTACACCCACCACGTGGTTACAAGAATGTCCTCCCACTGTTTCTCCGCATTTACCTGGACCAAGGGCGCCTTCTATGGACAGAGGCCCTGCCTTGGGCAGGGTCCGGCACAGCCAGCCTTCCTCCTCATGCTCAGCGATGTTCACATCAAGTTCGAGATCTTTACCTGCCCCGAGGCCCTGCACCTGACCTGGCTTCTTCCCGAACCTTAGTTGTTTTACCTTTTGTACAGGGTGCCCCCCTCAAAAACGTACACACACTCTGAACGATTATGAATTCCAGTGGGTTAAATTTGAAAAGGAACATCAGCTGAGCTCTCAGCTGTTCAGTGCGTATACATTTTGGGGGGACACCAGATACTTAGAGCTAAAATCCGTCCCTAACGGACGCTTGCCCACCGTGTGAGGCGAGGCCGGGCCTCGGGGCTGACGAGTGGCCCCCTCCTGGGCTCCGCTGGGTCCCGTTGGTCTGCTTGTCTGTCGCCGCACCAGCACCTCCGTCTCGGGGATCACAGCTTCAGGATGGGGCGCGGCCCTCGGCCGGCTCTGTTCCTCTCCTCCCCTTCCCGCAGCTCCTCTCAGCCCTTTGCATTTCCAGGTAAACTCCAGACTCAGCTGATCAATTCCTACACTCAAAACAAACTTCTCCTGCCCTGGCCGGTGTCGCTTAGTTGGTGGGGGCATCGCCTTGGGCACCGAAAGGCTGCAGGTTCCGCTCCCGGTCAGGGAGCACGCCCAGGCCGCAGGTGTGATCCTCGGTCGGGGCCCACGCGGGAGGCAACCCATCGACGTCTCTCTCTCTCTCTCTCTCTCTCAAGTCAATAAAAATGCCCCCGTGTTTACAGAGAGGGTGTGGTGCCAACGGGCCGCGGAGCAGAGCCGCCGGGACCGGCCGCCAGGTCGTCTCTGCTTCTGGGCATGAGGCTCACCCCGTCGGAGCCCGGCTCTCCTCCCCCGGGAAGTGGGGGGTGGCCGTCCCTGTCTCACGGCCGCCGGCGACAACGGGGATGGCGCACGCCACAGCCTCGCGCCCTCGTCACGGGCTCCGTAACTGCTCCTCTCGCCTGAGTCATAGTGAAACTTTCGCGGCTGGTTTTATGTCCCTTTGGGGACCAGTTAGGAAAATGTGTCACTTCACAACCATAAAATTTTACAATGTAGCAACTATACAAATATTGATTCTCGGCTCTAACAGGCCAGGTTCCCCAATGCCGAGTAAACGGGGGATTGATGCCTCGTCCCCGGCCCCTCGCTCCGGACCCCTCGGGGCCTCGGGGTGGTTTCCCCAGGGGCTGCCCTTGGTCACAAAACAGAGGACGGTCCACACAGACGCCTCCCCAGGGGCCGCCACGTGACAGCCACGAGGCTGGGATAGAGCGTGGTGTACGTTGGGATTTCATCTTTTTGTTTGTTTTCTTTGTATGTGATTTTTTTCTTCATGTTTAATAAATTTTTAAAAATCTTCACCCGAGGATATTTTTTCTATTGCTTTTCAGAGAGAGTGGGGGGAGGGAGAGACAGAAACATCAATGTGAGAGAGACACGTCGACTGGTTGCCTGCCACACGCCCCCCGACCCTGGCTGGGGATTGGTCCTGCAGCCGACGTCGGTGCCCTTGGCCACAGTCGAACCCAGGACCCTACAGTCCTCACGCTGACGCCCTAACCACTGAGCCAAACCTGACCGTACCTTAGCCAGGCCCTTCCTGCCCCCCACCTCCCAGCTCGCGAGCCCCTCGAGCTCCCCGAGACGCAAGGCCCCCCGGCGCCTGCGAGCTCCAGCCCCGCTCGCTCGCCCTCGGCTTCCTGAGCCCAGGAGTGTGGCCGGTGTGGGCCTCCCCACCCGCTGCAACAGGCCCACCCACCCAGCAAGCTGCTGAGGGGCCTGGGAGGGCGGCGCCCGGTCCCACCCTTCCCGCCGGCTCCGACCTCTCTCTGCTCTGTCCAGCTCGTCTCCTGGATTTCGGCACACTTCTGGGGACGGCCTGGGTCTCATAAATGCTCTCAGATAAAGAGAATCAGATAATTTACAGCCAAAGGCAGAGACTAATTGCCAGTGAGAGTTACATACTCATAACACAAATAGCCCCGAGTTCACGGCCAGGCTTCTCTCCCGACCTGATTCCCAACAAGGGGAGCGTAAAACCAAAGGTCGGCCTCGTTTGCGGACGCCCGCGGGCCGTCTCATTCCCGAGCTCAAGTGGTGCTTTACCGTTAAGTGTGACGTTAGCGGTGAGACTTTTGTATATTTCTTTTATTAAGATGAAGAAACGTCTTTCTGTTCCTAGTCTCGCGAATGCTTTTATCAGGAAAGTGTTGGAACCTGTCAGATGCTTTTACTCCGTGTCCTGAAACATCTGGTCGTCTTGTCCTGTGTCCTGTTACGTCGATGGGCTTCCCGGATGTTTAACTGACCCTGAAATCCGCTTGGTGATGGTGCACAACTCTTTTGTATGTCACCGGGTTGGGGTGGCTGGTATTTCATTGAGGACGTGAGAGAGACACACACGTAAGGAATATTAATCTGTCCTTTCTCGTGACATCTTGTCTGCTTTATTTATGTTATCTGGTTGATAAGCCTAATATCTGGCCTCCTTAACGAGAGTTTATATTGACTGCCCCCCACCCCTAGTATCAGTCACACATCCTTGTTTCTTTGCGCATCTCCTATTTTTTTCTTTTCTTTTATTTTTTTGTTAATCCTTACTTGAAGGTATTTTTTTCCATTGCTTATCAGAGAGAGTAGAAGGAGGGGGAAGAGAGAGAGAGAAACATTGATGTGAGAGAGACGCATCAACCGGTGGCCTCCTCCATGCACCCCGACGGGGGCGGAGGGCAAACCTGCAGCCCAGGCATGAGCCCTTGACTGGGAATCGAACCCGTGACCCTTTGGGGCACAGGCGATGCTCTACCCACTGAGCCACACAGTCCAGGGCTCATATTTCTTTTTAAATTTTAAATGATGCAGGGTAACAGCTCTGGAAATCAGCTTGCCCCTCACCCCGTGTTTGTTACTCCTGCTGCCTGGTCAGCGACTTCTGTGAGGTTTGGATTCTGTGGTCTGTGTGGCCACGGAAGCCTAGTTCCCTTGTCAGCTAATGACCAGATGTACATTCCTGTGAATTCCTTCATGTCTCCTACCCTGGCTGAGGGCTCTGTGTGTCTCCAGGGCACATTTCAGTTCTTTGGTGGACAGTTGACAGCGGCCTCAGCCTGTCCTCCCTGCTGCCCTGAGCCTCAAGGTCAGCCAAGGTGGGAGCCTGGGCCCCTCTCAGGTCTTTCCTGGGTATGTGCACACCCCTGCGCATGTGGGCGGCCTTCTAGGCATCCAGAAATATTTCAAAGTTTTTCAAAACTATTTGGACATTTCATTCCTCCAGTTCCCTTTAAGATTTTCAGCCAGTTTCTATTTTCTCTTCTTTGGGCAGCTGGGATATTTAACAGTCACCGCTAATTGTTTTAGAAAAACACTCTGGGTGTGTAGCGTTTTTGCACCGAGTGAGTTCTGAGTCAGGTCAAGTGGAGACCACCCCTTTCCGTGGTGTTTTCATTTAACAGTCAGGCAGGCTGAATTGTGACAGTTCTCTGGTTTTGGAGCTTTTGGGGCGAGCTCAAAAAATCATCTGTCCTCTCGTGGCTGCCAAGCTGCTAGTGTCCTACCTACTGATCGTCATGATGTGTGATGGTTGATTTTATTTTTCAACTTGACTGGCACACAAGGTGCCCCATCATTTGGACGAACGTTATTCTGGGTGTGTCTGTGAGGTGTTTCTGGATGAGATTAACATTCCAGTTTGTGGACTGAGTAAAGGCCCAATGTGGGTGGGCCTCACGGAGAGGATTGAAGGCCTGCAGAGAACAAACATGCTTGAGTGACAGGGAACTCCCCTGCCTCACAGCATGAGCTGGAACCCGTCTTTTCCTTCTCTTAGACTCAAACTGAAATACTGGCTCTTCTTGGGTCTCAAGCTTGCAGATGGCAGATCCTGGGGCCTCTCCACCTCCATAAACATGTGAGCCCATTCCTTATTATAAGTGTATTCCTAGGTATTTTATATATAGGAGTAAATCAGGGGATGTATGTGTGCATCTACAGGCACTGTTTCCCTGGAAAACTCGGACAAATGCAGCATGATTGCTGTGCTTTTGGGTTTAACTCTACCGCTAACCTGGGGAGAGGGAGGCGGGAATCACACACGGAGGCCACAGAGTTCACCATTACGCTTGAGATGCAGCTGTTTTTCTGAAACAGATGCTCCTCGCATTGTTGTAAGGCTTTGTGGAATTTGCAGAGCTATGAAAAGGTTGCTTTTTAACAATTTTTTCCACTGTTCTCATTGCTTCATGGAGAAGTGGATTTTCAGAGGTTCTGACCCCATCACTCCAGAAGTGCCTCTTTGTAAATCTAATTTCTTATCCTGCACTCTTCAATTATTTTCCTGGTCTTCCTGAAAGAGAATAAATATTGAAGCTTTGTGTTGGTTAGATTAATGCAGGAGCAAAATTTAGGGTCTCTAAGAGCAGAGAGACTTGAGGAGGAGCCTGACTTGGAAAAGAGTGAGATGGAAAGCAGAGAAAGACAGGCGATGACTGGCCTGGCATCTGCAGCAGGAGACAGGTGGGAGGCCAGCAGGCTTTTTATTTTTTTTTATTTTTATTTTAAATATATGTTTATTAATTTCAGAGAGAGGAAGGGACAGGGAAAGACAGAAATACCAATGATGAGAGAAAAATCATCCATCGGCTGCCTCCTGCGCTCCCCCTTCTGGGGATCGAGCCCGCAGCCCAGGCATGCGCCCTGACCGGGAGTAAAACCAGGGACCTCCTGCTTCATGGGTCGATGCTCAACCACTAAGCCACACCGGCTGGGCAGAGGCCAGCAGTTTCGATGCTGCAACTAGAAATGATCTTCTGCTGGAAAGGAAGCTGTGTGGATACCTGCGTCCCGAACAAGCCCGGAGAGACACGGGCCACTCGAGGGGAGGTGACCTCGTGCAGGTGGACCCGCGGGACTGGTGCTTGGTGAGGGTCAGACCGGGGAGCTGTGCTGAGAGGCGAGAGGTGGCTCCATCGGGATCCCACCTGCACTCCCCCCGGAGGGTCTGCGAGGCTCGGAGTCCTGGGGCTGGACAAGTCTCTGGGATAACAACCAGGAGCCAGCTTGACAGGCACGGTCACTGCAGTGAGAGAAGTTGGATAGGACAGTGGAGCCCAGAGAACAGACCTTCAAACGTCAGGGTCTCTGATCGTGGGATCTGAAGGCAGAATGTGCAGCATCGCGTGACCCCCTGAAGTGGGTCGGATTCCACGTGGACCGGTGGGGTTTGCTGTGGCAGGTGCGGTGAGGTGACACTGACTCTTCCAGCTCCCGTGACTTCAATGTGCAGTGTCTGACGTCAGGCTGGTGGTTGAGTTGGATCTAAGGCAGGGCTGGGTGTGAGGACCGGAAGAGCTAACCGGGGACATGCTTAGCTGGGCATCAAGCGTGCGGCTGGCACTATAGTTGCCCACAGAAAGGGTTTGCTGAGCTCAGCTCGGGGGTGTCAGCCATTGGCACAGGGTGGAGGGGGGGTGCCTTGTGGGGAAACCTCCACAGGGCAGGGCCGGCTCTGCTCTGAGCTCCAGCCACAGGGACATCAGCAGCGGTCACTGCCCACCCCGCACTCTCTTTGGGTGCCTGTGGCTTCTCTGTCCCCTGTTCCCCTGGCACAGGCATGAACATAGAGCGGCACTTAAGAAATATGTACTGTGTCCTTAAATCCTGCAGAAACCATCTGGAGCTAAATGGGATCTTCACCTTGTAGGGACTTGTCTCCGGCATTCAGCTACTATGGCATCGCAGGCTTCTTGGCCTCTGGCAAGGCCAGTCCACCTCTCCCGTGCCCCCTCCTCCAGGCAGCCCGCCGGCCCTGCACAGGCTCCTCTCCCCGGTCCTCCTTCTCCAGCCACCCTGCCCCACACTCACCCCTCTGCTCCGTCATAGGCTCCCTCCCTGTGACTTCAGCCACTTTTTCATACTGAGGAATTACTTTGTGTGTTTCCTTGTTTATCTGTCTCTTCCTCCCAATTAAGTGTGACTTCTGAGAATTGCCTGCACCTAGCTCCTCACCCAGCATGGACTGGCGACAAATCGATGCCCCTTGAATAATTAATGAACTCGGTCTGCGGATGTTTGTTCTGCCCGACTCCAGACCCGTGTCCCCGGGAGAGGTGAGCACACCTTGAGCATGGGGCCAGCGAGGACATATTTTCACCTTTGCAGGCCACCCGGCCTCTGCCCTGCCGCTCACCTCAGCTGTCACCCTGTGAACACAGCCGTGGATAAGACATGGACACCCGAGCACAAGGCCGTCCAGCAGGACTTTATTTGTGCTCCCTGTGTCGTGAAATATTATCATGTATAATTTTTTCCAGTCATTTAAAGATGTAAAACCTTTTTTCAGTCATGTTCTGAGGAAAACAGGCCACCTTTGGCCACACAAGCCATAGTCTGTGGCTCCCTCCCTACGAGGTCCACGTGGGAATGCAAAGACGTCACGGTCCACTGACATCTGTTGAGTGACAAGCACATTCCTACCTGGGAGGGAGGGGGGCAGAGAGGAATTAGCCATGGGGGCCCCACCCAGACGCTGTGCCCTGCATATGGGTACCCAGCCCAGAGCAGGGGGCTTATGGGGTCCCCCACAGCCACAGGAAGTCCCTCTGCCTCGGCTGACAGGCCAGGGGCAGCCCCTCGGAGGACGGCACTGGGCTGAGACTTGGAGCTCTGTGCAGAGGAGGGAGCGTGGCCAGGGGAAGGGGTGACAATGGAGCAGACTGTGTGGTGTTTACTTGGGGGCATCGTAGGAAGACTCGCTCATTAGGACCCTGAGACTGTGGCCAGGTGGGCTGCGAGATGCCACGAGGTCCCCACGGCATGGCCGTGGGCGGGACAGAGGCCTCAGCATCAGATGGTGGCGGGTAGAGCTGTCAGAGGAGGTGCAGAGAGTATTGATGAATGGATCGGAGTCAGGCGGGGGCGGCCTGGGGGCCTGCCCTGACCTTGGGGCCTGCCCTGACCTTGGGGCCTGCCCTGTCCTTGGGGGCCTGCCCCCAGCCACACCAATGTCAATGGTCAGATAAAGGCGTAACACGCGCACTTGTCAAATCTGCAGATGGGAGGTCGGAGGGATGGCCGACGTGCCCAAAGAAATTCTCAGGTACAGGAGCCTCTTGACAAGCCGGACAAGGGACGGCCGTGAGCGAGATGGAGCGAGTGGGGCTAAGTGTCCTGCGCGCTGCTTATAACAAGCGCACTGAGCGAGCAGAGAGGACTTGGAGGGGCTGGCGAGGGCGTCCTCGGGCTACTGGCCTCACACCTGAGTGGCCGGCTCTGCCTGGTGTTACCCAGGCGGCCCCCACCTGGGACCCTCGCCCAGAACAGGGACCAGCCCAGGAGAGAGCAGGGTGTGTCCACTGTGCACAGCCACAGCCACGCCTGGGAGTCACAGCCATGGCCACGCCCAGGGTCACGCTCCTTCCCTAGGACCTGGCTGGAGGCAGGCATCCGGGCCGGGGGACCAGGGCCTTGTGTGACAGGCAGGTGGCAGGGACCCCTCCTGAGCCCCTGGTTCCTCTCTGGGGAAGAGCAGACACCCCTCCTGGGCAGGAGGGTCCCTGGCAGAGGTGACGGGAGGCAGACTGTGGCTGGATTTCGGGACAGCTGTTCTGACAAGAGCCTGCGGGCTGCCTCCTGAGGGGCTGGGGCCCTGTTGCTTGCAGGAGGGACCTCGGAGGTGACAGGCCATCTGTCAGGGAGCCCACAGGGATTCCTCTCACAGACGGAGCCTCAGCGAGGCTCATCCAAGCCCTCACTCCACAGACAGCGGGAATGGGGTGTGAGGCCGGGGGGGGGGGGGTGGAGATGCCCAAGGATGCCCATGTTAGCCCCCGGCCTCAGGGCCTCTGAGAGCTTTGGAATTTAGCCTGAATTTAGGCTAAAATGAGGTTTATTAAGACACATAAGAGGGGAATGAGGTGCGGGCTGGGTTTCGGTTGGAGGGATGGGCTGAGCTCACCCTCCTCTGAGTCAGGGTCCATGAGGAGCAGAAATGGGGGGTCAGGGTGAGTCTCTGCCTCGTCCCCAAATCAAGCTCAGAGGCAGGTTTGAACTGAGGACACTTCCTGGCTACGACTTTTTCTCAGTGAGGGGAGCAGCTGAGAAATGGGGCCTCCTTTCGGGGCACAGGATGTGACCCTCAGAGCTGGCGGAGGGTCAGGGCCGAGGCCCCCGTGGTCCCGGCAGCCAGTAAAGAGCGCGGGCTCCGCCTGCCTCCCGGGGTGGGCTGGCGTTTCCGCGTCTCGCCTGTCGCGGCCTCTCCTGGGGGGGGCGGGCAGAGGGGCGCCTGGGAGGCCTCTTTCCATGGAAGGCGAGCCCCCCGTTCACAGCAGGAGGAAGACCGAGCCCCTGAACTGGCCCCGCAGCCATGTCTCCTCACTGCCTCACCCAGGCTGCCTGTGGACAAAGAGTTGGGGTTCAAGAAACAGCAGGTGCGGAGGAGCGGGGTGAGGGGAAGCGGGGGGCGGGAGGAGGGGGAGGAGGGCGCTGGCTGTCTTCAGTTCAAAGACCAAGACAGCTGGCCTCAGGGCTGCAGCCGTCGCAAGGACCCCGGTGACAGATGGGAGTCTGCAGACTGAAGCCACTGGGGTTTCGTTAGTGAAGCTTGAGCCAGATTTGGCTCCTCCTGTCACCAGACTGAGACTCAGAGAGGCCAGGGGGCTCCCTGGGCTCCCCACCTCTCCAAGGATTTCTGCACCAGTGCTGAGCAGGGCCCCGGGGGGGTGGCGGGCAGTGGGGAGCAGAGACGGGCTCCTGGGGGGCTGCAGCGGGGAGAAACGGGGCTCCCGGGAGCCTCCCTGGGGGCAGGTGCTCAGTCCCGGCTGCGCTGTCACCGGCGTTGGGGGCTGGGGCAGCTTCCTCCCCCTGCACCACGGCTCCCCCATTGAAAGCGGGGATGGTGACAGCTCAGGAGCTGGCGCAGGACTGGGTGAGCGGAGGTGACAGGCCCCCCGCAGGCTGGCCCGTGGGGCGGGGCGAGAGCGAGCCCTCCCCGCCCCGTTCCCATCGGAAAAAGCTCCTCGTTTCCTCGACTCCGCGCCAGCAGGCGATGTTTACCTTAAGGTGGAAATTTTCCCAGTTTTCGTAATTATAACAGTAGTGACGGTTTATTAGAAAACACCCAGAAAACACAGAGACGCACCCCACCGGGTGCGCGTTCCTGGAACGATTGTCGTTAGCAAGTAGCTGTGTGTCTTCCTCTGAGCCGCATATTAGCACTCGCAGGCGTCTCTGACGGGGCCGCGTGGAAACAGCTGCGGGCCTGGGCTCTGCTCCGCGGAGGCAGGAGACCCGCCGGCCCCGCCGGCCCCGCGGCGGCGTTTCCTCACTCAGCCGTGTCCACGGTCCACTCTTCCATTTTCCTGTTAAAGGCAGCGCTGCGTGGACGTGGTCACCCACGGGCCCCCGAGCCGCGCCGCAGGAGAGCGAGGCCCCGCGTGGCTCGCGCACTGGGGTGGGGGCCGTCCGGCTCCTCTCCAGACACGTTTCCCGCTTAGTCCCCACCGAAAGGAAAGGTCCTGGTTCCCACACCCCCTGTACGGTGGCCCGTGTCCTGCTTGGTTGGCCCTGTGACAGGGTGAGTCATATTTTCTTATTTAATCTGCATGGGTTGGTTCACTCTGAGGCTGAAGTTAGTAATTTTCTCGCAATGTACTTAAAAGCCAGGAGCGGAAACAGCGTCTGACGGCACGCGAGCCGGAGGTTTTGCACGTGGCTGGGTGGGCAGGGCACTCCCGAGGGCACCCGGGCACAGATGGTCACGTAGCTCCACGCCCCGTCGTCAGGAGGGAGACCCAGCTCGCTGCGCTGGGTTATCGGGGAGGCAGTGGTCTCCGGAGCCCGTGGGAGTCTGCCCTCCGGGGTTTGAACTCAAGGCTGGGGGACCCCTGTTCCTCGGTCCCCTGGTGTGTTGCTACCTCCAGCTCTTTATAATTCTCCTCTAACGTGACCTCCCTGACCTCCTGGGGTGCACCCACCACGCCCTGCTCCCACCTTTGTACCTACCCATGAAGGTCACCTGGGTCCGTCTTTGCCCCCCTAGTCACTGTCTGTGGGGCTGAAATGACAAGCCCTTTGGTCTTATTTTGAAATAATTTGGAGAGTCATGGGAGACAGATGGAATCTACTGGGAGACTTCAGAGGCCCTTCTCCCTGGGGTCTGGGACATCCTGGCCCAGAGCCCTGACCCAGGTGGGACCCGAGGGACAGTGAAAAGGCAGCGGGTTCCTCCTGGCAACGCCAGGGGCCGAGGGTGTGCTGAGTGGGCAGCCACCTGGGGTGAAGCTGGCTGCAGGGAGAAGCCACCAGGTGGTCACAGCACAGAAGAGACAGGCTGGCGGGAGACAGGACCAGGAGCTCCGTCTGCAGCCACAGAGAAGAGGTGGCTCCTCTAGGCTGGTCACAGCCAGGCCAAAGTGTCAGAGCCCTCTGGCCTGATGTCCCCTCCACATGCTCCAGGGACACAGGTGACTCTCATCCTTCCCACCTGGGAGGAGACAGGGGAGCTCTCCCCCCCACCCCCCTGCACCCTCTTCCTTCACAAATAAACTCAGACAAACATGACCCAGTGCAGGAGGGATGACAGGCCTTGTCCCAGGCCTGGGGTGTGGGGCCTGAGTCTGCTCTGCCTGGCACATCCTGCTGATCGGGGAAAACCTGTGTCATCTTGGGGACATCTGAGTGGGAGACACCACCTGCTTTCTGCGCCAGACTTGTGACATGAGATAAAACAGAGCAAAACAAACCAGGGCCCTCGGTGATCTGATTTGTGGTTTAATTATGTGCCTCTGGAGACGGCTCGGGGACTTCGAATAGCAGTGGCACTGGCTCTGTGACTGACCTCAGTCTCCGGGATTCTGAGCAGGCTCCTCCCAGAATCCCACGACCCTCCAGGTGCCCTGAGGCTGGGCGTGGCCGGGACACTGCCGACCCCAGGCAGGGACGCTCCCACCTTCTGCCTTAGGAACCCCGCTATCCTTACAAATGATTGCGGGCCCGAGGAACTTCTGTTCACCGGTTACATCCATTGATGTCTCACTGTGTGCGAAATTTACACGGGAACCTGTAAGATGTTTGCTAATTTACTAATTTAGAAGTGCAATACATTCATTCCATATAAACGGAAATAACCCATTTTTCATGAAACCGCATGTTTCCTAAAACAAAGCGAAGTGGGTGAGAAGAGAGGCCTTGGTTTGTATTCTGCAGAATTTCTGGTTTAACGGAAGACAGATGGGCTCCCGTACTCTCTTCTGCATTAAAACGGGGCCAATATGTTACTGTGGGTGACGCCTCTAAAGAAAATCAGGCCTCACACAGACATGTGGTCATGTAGATAGGTGGTGTCGGAGGTTTTAATGGGTTGCCCGGGTATTGTGGACATTCCCTTCTGATCTGCACCGAACTTTTAAAGGTGAGCCGCAGCATGGACTCGGACACTGCATCAGTGGTGCTCCACACGGGACTCCATCGAAGGAACCAACACTGACCCATCTTTGAATAAATCTTCCACACACATGACTTTGCTTATGTTTTCAGCTTATTTTCACACACATGGTTTTATAACAACAGTGATTTGGAAAATGTTTTCCTGAGTTATGCTTGTCTTCCAAATATGAGTGCATTACCTTATCAATATAAAAAGCCACACCCTCCAGTATCGCCCCCATCTCATCAGGAAAGGTTCTAAACATTGGGAGTCTGCCAACCTCTCAAGGGCAGATACAAGTTTTCTGAAATTCTCATCTTTTCTGGATATCTCTAATTTCATCAGGGCTCACAGCACTGCCAGTTGTTTTGCTTGAAATGACAGGCTCCCTTTGTTCATTTTCATGAGAATGTCTTCCAATTACCCAACCTGGATAACCCTAATTTGTGTTTCAGATACTCTTTCAAGTGGAAACGCTGTTCTGTGAAGAAAACAGCCAGTTCAGCTCATGACTCAAACGATTTCCCAAGTGTTTTTCCTGGGATGGCTGCCTCACTTCTGTGGGCACAGGTGCTTTGTGGGGAATTCCTGATTTATCACACTAAATATTAAAAAGATAAGTACTCCAAGGCCAGGAATTCATAACAGTATAATTATTTACTATTTTATCAGAACATTCATAAGTAAAACTGGTGTTACCTACCTGGTTCTATCTAGCTATCATCTACCCCAGTCATCCATCCATCCATCCATCCACCCATCCATCCATCCATCCATCCACCCACCTATCCATCCACCTATCCATCCACCTATCCACCATCCATCCATCCATCCACCCACCTATCCATCCACCTATCCATCTACCTATCCACCATCCATCCATCCATCCATCCACCTCCCTACCTATCTCTCTGTGAGTGTGGGGCAGTGAAGAACACAATGATGATACTATAGTTTGGTGACACTGCTTTAATTGATAACAAGAGTGACCTGCTACCATTGGTTTTGGACATCAATGCAAATGTCAACACAGTAAAAAAAGTCAAATAACTTCTTAATATGCTTATGAAAATAGTTTTGATCCAACAAATACCTTGGACTTTTCTCTGGGCCTCAGGGACCCACAGAGCACACTTGAGACGCCTGCCTTAAGAGACAGGTGGGAGGGCATGGACATAGGCCCATGACTAATGTCTTTCTAGAATCCAGGAGTGGGGCCCCATTGGCATCTCTGTCTGGCTGGGACCCTTTTCCATTTGCATCACATGCAGGGAAACTTGAGTCTGGCTTTGAGGTTGAGTCTGACTCAGTCCACAGTCTCTGGACTTTCCTCTAGTCCACCCCGTTTACTCAGTCCTCGACTTGGGCCAGCGACAGAGTTTTCAGTAGCACAGATGTTAGGAAAACTGAAACATGAAAGTCGGTATCTTAGTGAACAACTGTTGACGGGCAGCTAGATCTGCCAGGACCCAGAGGTGTGCGACTGGGAGGGTCCTGGAAGGGCCCTGGCCTGGACCTAGGGCCTGGGTCCCCAGCACCGCCACCTCAGGGCTGTCCCGACCGGGCCCACACTCCTGCCATCTGACCTGCTCCCCTTAGTATACAGACGCTAAGACTTGCCTTTAACATTGTCCTGTGCCCAGGGGTAGTTTTTGTTGCATGTAACCAGCAGAAAGCTGCGTCTCTGGCAGGCACTTGTTACATTGTATCCAACTCCAGTTGCAAGGCATCCTTGTTACATTGTATCCAATTCCAGTTGTGAGGTGGCCTTGTTACATTGTATCCAACTCCAGCTGTGAGGATTCCTTATTATATTGTATCCAACTCCAGTTGCGAGCGTCCTTGTTACATTGTATCCAGCTCCAGTTGCGAGGCTTCCTTATTCTAAGACCTGCTTTCCAGTTCCTCCTGTGCCACGTGGGGAAATGTGTGTACCCAATCCCGCCGCTCGTTCCGCCACCTCGCTCGGCGTGGAGCGAGTGAATGTGGCGAAGGTTGTTCGTTCTGGGTGTCCCCGTGTGTGTGTATTTGGTGCATCCTCTTGATGCAACCAAGACCCACTTGGTTTGGGGCCAAATCATGGCTCAGCTGAGACAGACGTGCTTTTAACATCCCTTCAGTTTCAGCAACTCAACTTGAACTCAATTAAGCTGGCTCCGGGACTCCTCTCCAGGGCTGTTTCATAACGGAGAGTGGAATAAATGAAAACGCAATCAGTATAGATGTGTAGAAGGCACACTCTCATAACCGTCCGGTCATCTCTGGAAATTAACAGTGAGCGCATAGGTAGGTGGTTCCCTGAGACACTCCAGGGCTCCACAGATCTGGACGGGTGCTGATTAAACTGGGCAGGAAGGGAACAGATGGCCAGAGCTTGATGACCTCGCTGCTCCAGACGTGAGGGCTGCTGCCCTCGGGACAATGGTTAATTTCCTCGGGGGAATTCAAAGGTATAGTGACCAGGGTCTTTACTAATAAATCCTCAGGCTCCTGGCTGTGCATTAGTTCCCACCGGCCTAGGGCAGGCTGTGATGCAGGCAGAGCCACGGGGGAATTAAGTGTGTCTTTCATCGTCAGTGGGCGCTGGGACAGAAAAAGGCCTTCGTGACCTCCGTAAAGAGTAGTGAGCTTCCTGACCCATTAGTCTGGGTCACGGCCACTGTGGACACAAAGCTGGGGGCTTCCAACCCAGCCGTCGCCTGCACCTGGGAGATGGAGGCACAAGGAGCTTCCTGGGCCGTGGACAGTGGACACCAGCTGCTGAGTGTCCTTGAAGCTGGACCTGCCACTTACCCACCAAATGGTGCTCTTTGACCTCAGCTTTGACCCTTCAGCTCAGCCTCCTCACCTGTCCCATGGCAGTGAGGCCACTTCCTACAGGTGCCCGAGGGTGGCCCTGGGCCCAGCGCAGCCCGGCACTGCCTCCGAGTCGGGGCCCTGCCTGTTATTACTGTTGCCTTTGTTCTTGTCTGAAGAATTGTTCAGTGTCAGGAGGCCTGAGAATTCCTCCCCAAGCCTCAAGGCTGCAGGAAGATGGTGTCTGCCCAGCTCTGAGGGGGACAGGATGACACGTCGCTGGTCACCGCTCTGGTCCTGATCCACAGCCACATACAATCCAACACCACTGGTCAAAAACATCTTATGAAAGATTCATTATTAAGACACTATATTAGCCCAGCCAGTGTGGCTCGAGGGTTGAGCATCGGGGGTTGACCTATGATCCAGGAGATGGCAGTTTGAGTCCCTGTCAGGACATATGCTCGGGTTGAGGCTCGATCCCCAGTCGAGGGCATGCAAGAGGCAGCCGATCAATGACTCTCTCATCATTGGTGTTTCTATCTGTCTCTCCCTCTCCCTTCCTCTCTCTGAAATCAATAAAAACATATTTAAAAAAACAAAGGGCTCACCTGAGCACCAGTTCAGGCAACTGTGTGAGGCCGTGGCCCAGACAGAGTCCCTGTTAGAACGTGGACACGGGAGTGTCATCTTCCGCCCACAGCACAGGACTGGGTGGATGACAGGGAGTGGGATTGGATGACACCCCCTCACCTGGCAGGCTTTGAGGCACCATGGGAAGATCCGTGTCACATTCAGGGCCACGACCCCAGCCACGTGCAGGTGTGGTGATGGGCTGCGAGACCTCGGAGTGGCCACTGGTTGCCTCTGAGCTGTGGCTCCCCTGGCTGCACCCAGGGAGGTCCTCTCCTTGTCCTTCTCTGTCCCGTGGAGACATGATGAGAACAAATGAGGTCATCTCTTAAAGGCGCCTGTGATGCCAGGTAGATCCGAGTTAATATACTTATTCCCGGACTAGAAATCTCTTCTTACCTTTAGCTAATAACTATAATCTGTTTCCACAATATATTAAAATGACAAGCATTGGACACCAGGTCTTAAATCAGGAAAACTTCAGTTTGTTCTCTTTGTCCGCTGGGTGGGATATCCCGGCAGGGGAGCCCGGCAGGGGCAGTGCGGTGGTGGAGCTCGGGTCCTGCCCCAGCCACCATCCTCTGGCCAAGTCGCTCTAAGGAACAGGGCATGTCATCACAGATCTGACCGGGGATGCAGCCAGACATCTGACAAATCTGGGTTGCCAGGTGACCTGATTAGGCAAGACGGGCAGTCCCAGCGGTGCCCTGTGGGCTAGCCCTAGGCTGTCCTCCGGCTGCCCACCCCCACCCCTGCGTCACAGGCCTGCGTCCCAATGCCAGCGTCAGGGTAACTAGAACAAGCCAGGAGAGCCAGCCCTGCATTTCCTCCCACCTCGTTAGAGCCCAAAGGAGGTGTCAGCTTCGCAGAGAAATCAGCCATTGCCTGGGGCGAGCCCACAGCCCAGGGCTCCAGGAGGGGACCCACTCTGCCACAGGGGAGGTGGCACTGGTGTGGACAGAGCTGGTGACCTGACAGTGTGGTGTCACTGTGCCGAAATGACAGCACTGTCCTGAGGTGCTGGGACGGATCCCCAGTCGGCTTTCCGGGGGTGTCCTCAGATGGGAAGCCTCCAGGAGGCAGGGACAGGAGGTCGGGGCTGAACTGAGTTGGCCAGGCCAAGGGGACATCAAGTGTGTGGTCCCTGAGAGTGGGGTGGTCCCTGGAATGAGTACAGTTTGCCAGAAGTGAAGGGGGCACATCCACAGATCCGTGCCCCAGGCATCTCAGGAGCCTCTTCACTGCCCCCAGCACCACCTCCACCCTCGTCCGTCCAGACCCAGTCACCTCTCCTGGCTCAGCTGCTCCCTCTCCGGTGTCCAGAGCCCTGCCGCAGGCCCCATGTCACAGGCTCCCAGCCCGGGCCCCAGCCACGTGCAGCCCTGCCAGCCCACGCGGGGGCCCACGGGCAGGAAAAGCACAGTCCACGCCAGCCCTTGGCAAAGTGCACACCGTGAAACTCCTGTCGCACAGGGATACTCCCAGGATCAAGTGGAATGACATTGACCGGGACCTGCAAGTGGACACGGGATGGGCGGTGACTGAGGCAGGCGGCCTGGCGACGTGGGGACAGGCGTCCACACGGACCATCCCCTGTGAGTCATTAGAATTAAGTTTCCTTCCACAGTGAGGAGCTGACTCTCGGCAAGACCTCGGAGAAAATTAATTAACCTCTTTGTCCCTCAATCTTCTCTTCGGTGATGGGGGTACTGCCCTCATTTGCAAATGGCCTCTTTCTCTCCAGAAATCCTGTGGGCGGGATGACCCCACAGCTCTCAAAGCCACTGGAAGGCAGGGGGATTAGGAGACAGCGTGGGGGGCCGGCCACTGCCAAATGTCAATGAGGGGACCCCAGCGGCTGCATCCAGGGACTGGGAGCAGGAACGGGGCTCGGACGTGGGTCCCTCCCAGCCAAGGAGGCTCCTGTCTCCCCGGCCGTGCTGGCCCCACCTCCCCCTTCCTGCCAGGTCAGCTGAGTGGCATCTTAAAGCCTTGCCCCACTCTGCCCACTCCGGGGCACTCGCCCTGGCTGGCATGATGCCCGCGGTTTTCTCTCCAAATGCAGGACACGCGCTCCCTATGTGCCCGCGGTCACCCCTCCCTCAGGCCCACTGTCCATCCGGCCAGTGTTCCTTGATCGCCTACTATGCGCACAGGACCGTTTTACAGCCGATGCTTCCATCCGGGGGCTGCTGACTCTACTTCCTTCCTCTGCCTGCACCCCTGTCCCACCGCTTCCCCCAGAAACGGGCCTGTGAACGGGCTGAGGTCTGGAGACTGCGACGGGACCACGGCTTTCCCGTGGGGCCGGCGACATCAGCCCACAGCTGACAGCTCTTCCTCGTTTTGAACCGCTGTCCCCGTGAGGCAGCCCTGGCCAAGCCCCGCCCCGCTCCGAGAGCTCGCCGACCATTTGCTGCCCGCTGAGGTCCCGTGGCCAGGACGCCTGCCCGCTGCCCACGACAGGGACCACACCCATCTCCCCTCAGGGCTCCTGTCAACGCTTCGAAAACCATATACGGGGATCTCACTCCTCAGTGACCCCCTCCTGTGGCCTGGCACTCAGCGAAAGGGGCAGCCCCAGGGCAGACCCCCCGGGACCCCCTAATCTTGCCCTCTCTCCCGATGCTCGGGGGTCTCGAGGGGCAGATCTTACCTTTTCTCTGACAGCTTCTCCAGGCAAAGCCCTCAGTTTCACACATTTTTTCTGTGGACAGGAATAGAACTTCTCTCCTTCTAGAAAAATCGAAGGTGGCTTTCAAATGTCAAATTTTTAGACTGAGGACAAACTGCCTTTTAAATATCACACTGTCTAAGATTTATGCCTTCTGTAGTTTACCCGCATCGCCTTTCTCCTGAGCATGCCCGAGTCACCGCAGTGACGAGGGCCGGGGGCGCGTTTTCCCCACCTGCACAGGGACCGGTTTTCAGAGGGAGGATTTGGGGTTAACCGAGGGGGGAGCCTTCTGATCACTGGCAGTGAAGCTGTGACAAGATCTCACCCCCGGGGCGAGGGGTCAGGAAACCTCCCCACTGGCCCTCCCTGCAGGAGCCTGGCCCGCGCTCCGGCCTCCAGCGTGGCACATGGACCTGGCGCTAAAGCTCTGAGGTGACTGGATGTACCTGGGCCACCTCGGGCCTGGCTGAGGTCGAGGACTACCAGTGGTGGGACGTCAGGGACAGGCAGTCCCTGGCCTGTCCTCAGCTGAGAGTCCATCAACTGGGCACAGAGGGGAGGTTTCTCAGTCCCCACCGAGACCCAGACAGCCTGTCCCCCCCCAAAGCATTGCAGCCAACAGGCCATTCCGACAAGGGGACCGTGCAGGGGAAGGGCTCCGGGCTATGGATTAGGCTATGCCAGTGTCACACAGACCAACACAGTCCAGCGGCTTAAAACCACAAGCTTCATTCTCTCATGGTCCTGGGGACAGAAGACAGTCGGCTTCTTCTGGGGCCCTGATGGAGAGTCGGTCCCAGGCCCCTCTCTCCCAGGCCTGTGGGTCCAGCAGTCCCGGGTGCTCCGTGGAGTGTAGGCTCCTCACTCCAGTCGCTGCCTGCGTGGTCACAGGCCCTTCCTCCTGTCCCTCCTTCCTTCTCTTATAAGTCACTTGTCATTGGATTCAGGGCCCACCCTGACCCAGGATGAACCCCTCTCAAGATCCTTAGCCCAATATGCCTGTAAAGACCTGACTTCTGAAGAAGGTTATATCCCGAGCCTGGGAGTTCGGACCCGGACATACTGGAGGCAGGACCCCATGGAACCCACTAGAAGGAGTGAGGCCTGACTCCTCGGGGAGACTCCACCCCTGCCTCAGACGGCCCCGAGCCCTGGTCTTCTGAGTTGAAAGATGAGAGTAATAACAGTGAAGTAATAATAATACATCCAGCCCACGTTTCCTGTCAGGAGAAAGGATGAAGAGCAGAGCAGTGTGCGAGCACAGACGGGTGTTTTTAATAATAACATTATCTCCTGGCTGCATCCACACGTAATGGTAATTCTCGTCATATTACACAACCCTGGTGGCTGCGAAAATCAGATTTAAATCTCATGCAGAAGGCGTGAAGGGAGTCTGGGTGTAGGAGGACAGTGCTTGTGCATGGTCCAGGGTAAAAATCTTGGAGCTGGTTAGGAGGCCGCCAGGAGGCACACTGTCCCCCGGTCCCTTTCCTCGGAACCTGGAATCCCACCGCTGGGTGGTCAATGCTACTTTGGCAGAAAGGCTTCTGGGAAGATGCTCACTGTTGGTGCCAGAGAGGACGGTCAGGGCAGGGGTAGTCCTGGGGCCCAGCCCTGCATGGGGGGCTGGGATCAGAGCAGTGGATGGGCCTCAGAGTCACCTAGGAAGTCACCTCCCTGGTCTCATGGGCTCTGAGTCACACTCCAGGTGTAAACGTGTGGGTTTCATTGGGTGCTTTCTGCACTGTTTTATAACAGGAAGAAATGAATGCAACTATTTTGCAGAAATGGAAGCCGGAGCTGGGAATGTTTCAGACGCCAGCTGGAGAAGCATCGCTTCTATACCCAGCAGCGCTATCCCATTCCTGAGGGCACCAGGGAAAGGCAGACAGCATGGGGGTTCTGAAAAGAATCCCGTAACTGTGAAAATCACTGCCTCCCTCCTTTCTCTGGGGTGACATGGGACCGATGCGAAGGCTGGGGTCTCATAGCCAGGTGAACCCAGAACACAGCCTGGACCTAACCAAGCTCAGGTCTCCTAAATAGCATCCCTAACCTTCTCACTATGCTTTGGCCCCCGCTGTGATGGGGACCAGGGCACTGGACAGGCTCCATTGTGTTTTACAGGTAATCAGAGCACCCCCAGCTAGTCAGTGTCAGGGTCTTTGCAAGAACCCAGCTTTAATAATAGCTGTCTTTCATTCCATCCACTGTGTGCCTGGCACTGACCTAGGTGTTTGGAGGATTTCTCTCTTTGAATCTCAGAAACACCCAGTCAGAAAACTGTCATGAGAATGATGCTCGGTGCATGTATCCGACTCATCCATCTCCCCGACCCCTCAACCTGAAACTTCCAGATAATTAAGATGCAGGGGTTTGTCTGATTGGATACACCTGGTTAGTTTCTCACCCAAGAATATCATATGCAGAAGAAATTGTCCTGAGCATGGCATCCGACCCTTTTATTTCATAGAAGATGACACTGTGGTTCTGAGAGGACCCCCCCCCCCCAATGAGTAAACAGGAGCAGAGCCAGGAAGAGAGAACTGGCCTCTGGCTCCCCATCCAGCCCCATCCTATGGAGCTGAGCTCTCCAAGGAGTCAGGGGTGCCCTCCCCCACCCCGGGCTCCCTGAGCCGCACGGCTGAACATGCTGTGAAGTTGTGGGAGTTTTCTACGCTCCGTGTCACATAAACACAGGACTGGGGGCTGTCACCGCTGTCAATGTTAATTATAATAACAGGAAACAGCATTCACTGTCACTCAGTGATGCCGTAATTACCAGCATCTCCCGCAAATATGCACCAACCAGCATCACCACTCTCCCTGCTGTTCATTATATTTCAGTAAACACAGGCTGTGGGGTCTGGAAGCCCTGAGACTTCAAGGTTGGGGGGGAGAAGGTAGGTGTGTAGGGCTTCTGACTTCAGATTGTTTGCTGGTGGCTCTGAAAACCACTTGCTTTAATGCATCTTATTTATTTGTTTAATTTTGTTGGGGGAAGGGTTGTTCTGAAAAGGAGCATTTAGACGTGAAAATGTCCCTGAGCGATCGGGCAGGTTGGGGTGGAGCCTTGTCCAGCAGGGGCGCGCTGTGTGCCCAGCTCTGCGCCCAGTGCTCAGCATTCACCCTCCCTCTCACTTCCCATACGTGAGGGGCTGCTGTCTCCCCCTTTTCAGGGTGAGAAATGAGGAATTCGGGTAATGTTATTATTCAGGCCAGGCCCAGCCAGCGACGGGCTACAGAGGGTTTACCTGAGCCAGGTCTCGGGCCCCGCCTCCCCACTCTCTGCCCCCTGGCTTCTCGGTGGGACCCTGCCTGGACCGGGCCCTGTCCATGGTGGGAACAGTCTTTCTGGGAATGTGGGTGTTGCACCAGCAGGAGGCACATGGACCATTGCACTGTGGATAGAACCTGCCACAGAACTTATTTGTTTCTTGCAGAAAAGACGAGGTGCCAGAAGCCACACCCAAAGGTGTCCCCAGTGAGTCTGGGCCACTTAAACCACTGGTCTGATCTGGAAATGTTATTAGAAATGTGGTTGTCAGGGGAAAGTGGGGATTGGCAGATGTGGCCCCACTAAGGCCACAGGCAGCCTCTCTGTGTCCACAGGCATGTCCATGGGTGTGTCCACTGGCATGTCCACGGGGGACACCAGGTGGCAGGGCTCTGCATCTGTGGCCCAAGATCTAGTTGTCCTGAGACTGCATTTGGTCCCTTCCCTCACAGATGTGCAATGTGTTTTCAACACGTGTGCATGTTTGCAGGTGTGTTTGTTTGCATGTATGAGCGTGTGTGTGTGAGCACGTCCTCTGTAATAGCTTCGGAAGAAAGGAGACTGATGGCCTGGGGCAGACGTTTTCACCATCACACCCAGGGCGGCCCCCAGCCCTGCATCTTCCCCACCTCTCGGGAGCTTGTGTACCTGTTACTCAGCTGGGTTGGGCTGAGCCTGGGGTTAAACCTGGGGGTGGGGTGTCATCTCGAGCTCAGAGCTTGAAATCTAGGGCTCCCCCAGATGGCGATGGATCTTCCTACCCAAGATAAGCTCTCATCTTGTCATTTTTCAAAACACCGTGCTAACCTTGAGTATAGAAACATAAACGTGTACTGAGGCCCACACTCCTAAGTACCCAGGTGCTCCCAGCCTCCTGTGCGGAAGGGGTTGGTGCTCCCAGGGACGGGGGAGCTGTCGGCCTTCCCTGGGCCTTGCTCAGGTGCATATTGGGGCTCAGCAGGCGGGAAGAGCTGAGAGTCTGCATTTCTACCAGGTCCCCCGGTGCTGATGCTGCTGGTCTTGGAGCCCCCGCAGCCCAGTCGCACCCCCGAGTCCGGAGCCCTGGAAGCAAATAGCTGCGGCTCAGGGCTTCTCCCCCGAGGCCCTGAGAGGAAGACAGAGCGGCCGTCTCCCAGGCCTATGGGTAGAATTATAAGTTCTGTGTGTGTCTGTGCGGCTGTCGGAGGGAGACACACTCAGGCAAATCACATGGCTCCTCCAGACAGATAAAGGACATGAGAACTCGGGCAATAAAGTAAACGAGCTGCCGAGTCACGGGAGAGCTGGGAGACGCGTAGCTGCCTGTTGCTGAAAGGGGCCGATTGGAGACGCTCTCTGGGTGATCCCACCCGCACGGGCCTGGGAAAGGCCGGCGCAGAGACAGACGGACGGCAGAAGGTCCGCGGTTCCACAGGGTGGGGGGTGGACGGGCGGGCGCCGAGGGCTCAGGGCGGCGACACTGCTCCGTGTGAGACGGTGACGGGTCCGTGTGGCTGCCCCGACACCAACACCGAGAGGAGCCCCCACGCGGACGTGGACGTCGGCCACTCGTGACGCATCCACAGGACCCGTGAGCTGCGACGGGCTCACCACACCGACGTGACCAGGAGGGAGACTGGGGGCGACGTGGGGGCTCTATCTTTCCCACGCAACTTTGTGGCAAACCCAAGACTGCTCCAAAAAGCGCCTGTTATTTAAAAATAAACAAATAAGCATACATTGACGTCTATGTCAAAGGAAAAAACAAACCAGAACTGACGCTTGGCAGGAAAACTGGGACTCGCAGGCTGCACAGAGCAGGGCAGGCGCCCCGGCAGAAACCTCCTCTTATCCCTCCATCGAAACCCCCAGATGATGGGCCCCAGCGGGGTGGGGACTGAGGGGGCCTCACAGAGGGGATTGGACGTTGGGTGGTGGTCACACAGTGCAATGCGGGGTGTCCCCAAAATGGATGAAAATGAGCAGGAGAACACCCACGCGCTGGCCTAGGCGTCGGGCCGGCTCCGCTCGCGTCGGGCGGCGTCTGTGTGAGGACAGAGCTCGGGGCGGAGAAGGGGAGCGGGTGGAGAAGGGGGGCGTCTCGAAGGTAGCAGGGCGCGCTCCCCAGGGGGCCTAACAGCACATACGTGGATGTGCCTGTAAACAGAGCTGAAAACTACCGAGGGAAAGTGGACACACGTGCGATCGGAGCTGCAGGTTTTAATGCCTCTCAGCAACCCCCGGACCAGGAGAACCAAAAGCATCAGTATTGACACGAAGACCCGGACACTTCCAGTCACCTCCGCCACGCTGATTCTCACGGAACAGGACACGCAAGGACCTCAAAGTCCCTGTTCTTTCAGGCGCACACACGGCTCCACCACCGAGAGGGGCCAGGGGCTGGGCCCAGAACCAGCATCAGTCACATTAAAGTGGTGTTTTGTTTTTTTAATATATGTCTTTATTGATTTCGGAGAGAGGAAGGGAGAGGGAGAGAGAGAAACATCAATGATGAGAGTCATTGACCGGCTGCCTCCTGCACGCCCCCGCTGCAGATGGAGCCCGCAGCCCGGGCCTGTGCCCTGACCGGGAATCGAACCCTGATCTCCTGGGTCCTAGGTCGCTGCTCAACCGCTGAGCCACACCAGCCGGGGTTAAGGGTTTTAATACTATGGGATGTGTTCTCTGACTAGGGTGGAATTAAGTTAGAAATTGCAGCAATATACTCCCTGGGAAAATCCATACCTGTGGAAATGCAATAGCACCTCCTAAATAGGCATGGGTCAAAAAACTGGCAAGGGGACCAGAAAGTTAGTTTTACCAGAATTTATTTAGTTGACCCCCCCCCTTCCTGGCTCCTGGGACACCATGTGTCCCTGTGACTGTGTCTTCCAGTGACGTCTCCCCCTCGGTGCCTCAGGGCTCTGCCCAGGCCCGTTTCTCCGCACACACCCTGAAGACCCCATCGGCCCCGTGGCATCAAATACCATCAACCTGCTGCTGATGCCCGAATCCTGCCCGTGGCCACTGGGCTCTGGAATTAGTGAATTTGGCTGCCTTGGCTCATGGGACCTCTCATGTCATCTTGGGTTGATGGTGCCCAAGGCTGAAGTCTTGACTCCCCCCCACAGTGTCCCGGTGCCTCTGTGCGTCTCCCCACCTCTGTAAATGACAGGGCAGCCGGGTGCTCCCACCCAGCACATAAATCCCGGGGTCCTCGCCTTCCCCACGCCCTCCCCCGCCCCCAGCACCACGGCCAGCATCATCAGATCCTGATGTTCCTTTCTCCGGAAATATATGAAGTCACTCCCCTTCTGTGCACCTCAGCACCATCACCTGGGCCAAGCTGTCACCCTCTCCCCGCGGGACAGACGCTGGGCCTCCAGGTAGCGTCTCTGCCTCCACCCTTAGAGGTCGCCCTGCGGGTGAAACAGAATCAAGGGAAGAAATGTGTCCCACTCCGACCAGGCCACGTCAAGGTGGCGCCCTGAAGGCACCTGCCCGGTGGCCCCACTGTGGCTCGTGGCAGCAAGAAGCCTAAGATAAGACAGGCGTCCGGGGGGCTGGGCCCATCCAGATTGGCCCGAAGTCAAGCTGGATCGTGAGCGGAGAGCGAGAAGAGCTCCCCTGGGACGAGATGCTGTTTCGACTGTTCCCGGAGCCAGCGAAGAGCTGGCTTCCAGGCGGGGCCCAGAGCCTCTGCTGAGCAGACGATGGGAATGTCGCCCCCGGAGGCGCCGGGAGGCCGCCGTGGCGTGTGGCCTTCCTCCGGCCGGCAGCTCGGCTTCATCCCCGGGCGGCGCCTCTCCGGGTTCCGCGCTCCCATCAGCGGCGCCTGCCGAGCGCTCCCGCCCGGCCACGCCCGGCACACGGTGGGGCAGAGGGAGGCGCGTCAGACACGCCCGCAGGTGGCAGGCTTAGACATCCCGGTGCTCCTGTCATCGGCTTTGTTGTTGTGAATCCTCACTGAGGATATTTTTCCGTTGATTTCCGGAGGGAGGGGAAGGAGGGACGGGGGGGGGGGGGGGGGAGAGAAACATCGATGTGACAGAGACACGTCGATCGGTTGCCTCCTGCGCCCCCCGACTGGGGCTGGGGATCGAACCTGCAACCCAGGTACGTGCCCTTGACCTGGAATCAAACCTGAGACCCTTCGGTCCTGGGCTGACTGACCGACGCTCTAACCACTGGGCAACACAGCCAGGCCTGTGTAATTTGTTTAAAAAAAACAAGCAGAGTCTTGATGGAGTCATTGAAAATACCTTCAGAGGGCCCTGCCTCGCCCGGGGCTCCCCTCCTCGTACCCGAGACTCCGGAGGGGACCCCGTCCCCGACCAGCCCTTGGCTTCTCCATCCCCGCGTCAGGCTGGGGGTTGGCAGGACGGCTTGCGAGACGGAGAATGAAGGGTGAGCGGTATCGGCACCAGCCCCCAGCCGGTGGGCTGCAGGTCCCAGGGACAAGGTCGAGCGGACCGAGGGCAGCCGCCGGAGTGAGGTGAAGATGGGAGGCGAGGGGTCGGTGATGCTCCTGAGAGCTCTGCTGAGAGGGGAGAGGAGGCAGGAGGAAGCTCAGCCTACACGCCCCCCGGATTTGCAGCCGGTGCTCTCAGAGAGGTAGGGTGGGCCCCGGAGACGGGGGGGGGGGGGGGGACCTAACCCTAGGTTAGGGGAGGGGAGGGAGGGAAGAGGAGGGGAGGCTCTGTGTGTGGACAATTTGATGCCCGGTCTTTGTCCAGGACACTCCTAGGACTCGGTCATCACAATGAAGGTTCTGAGACTTCCAGCAATTGAAAAAAAAAATCTGTTCCACTTTCCTTGTTTCCCAACCACGTGTTTTAGATTTTGCCCCATGGGTGCCCTTGTAGCCTCTCTTCTCCGGTTCCCACCCGAAGCTGACTTGCGCGTATCTGGAGGCTGGGTGGAGAAGGCAACCATGGCAATGAAATTTGAGGGGAAATTCGAGAAGGGTGTCCCTAGTCGAGGTCGAGGAGACTCTTTTTTTAATTGATTTTTTTTTTAATTTTTAAATTTTATTTTTGTTTAAAATATTGCAGATGTCCCTTTTTCTCCCCAATGACCTGTCCCAACCCCCCTCCCCAGTCCCTCTCCCCACCATTGTCCGTGTCCTTGGGTTGTGCATATATGCATATAAATTCTTTGGTTACGCTCTCCCCCTCCACCCACCCGCCCTCCTCCCTCCCTCCGACATTCGTCAGTCTCCTCTATGCTTCCACGTCATTGAATCTGTTCTGTTCATCAGATTATTAAGTTCTTTAGATTCCACGTATAAGCGAGATCCTGTGATGTTTGTCTTTCTCTGCCTGGCTTATTTCACTCAGCATAATATTCTCCAGGTCCCTCTATACTCGTCCCCAAAGGGCACGAGATTCTTCCTTACAGCTGCGTAGTATCCATGGTGTGAATGTCCCACAGCTTTTTATCCACTCAGCTCCTGACGGGCACTTGGGCTGTTTCCAGATCTTAGCTATTGTAAACTGCGCTGCTATGAACATCGGGGAGCATATGTCCTTTCTGATGAGTGTCTCAGGGTTCTTAAGATACATTCCGAGGAGTGGAATCACTTAAATTCATTTCCTGTTCCTAACTGACTGGAGAGACGATGGTGGTCACAGTGACGGTGCATCGGGTGGTCACAGCGTTCGGATGAGGGAACTGAGGGGAGGGTGGGAGGAGCTGAGACTCTTCCGCCGTGAGGTGCCCGCCCTGCACGGGCCCCTGTAGCGGTATTTGAAGTGGACTTACGTCCGTTAAAAATGTGTACTAAAGACTCTAGGGCAGCCACTATTTTTAAATGAATAAAATACATAGAGCAAGAGACAAAATAAAATGAAATCCTGTAAAATGCTCTATTGAAATCAGAGGAGACAGAAAAAGAGGGCAAGTCTAAAAAAAAAAAGTGCAATTAACAGAAACCAGTTAAAACAGGACAGACATTAATAGGATTATATTTTTAAATCACTTTAAACGTGAATGGCTTAAATATACCAGTTAAAACACAGAGATTGTCAGAGTGAAAAAAAAAAAAGACCTAATTCTATGTTATTAACGAGATACCCATTTTCCATATAAGCAGTCAGACAGGTGGAGGGAGCAGATATGTGAATTTTAGACACAGCAACTTCTATGCAAGGAAAATATCGGGGATTATGAGGGGTGTTACCAGTGATAAAGGGGGTCCATTCTCAAGAAGACATAACAGTCTTAAAACTGTTAGGTACCTAATACCAGTGTCAAAATGCGTCAGGTGAAAAATTAAAGGGAAACGGACAAATCCCCTATTACACGGGAAGACTCCAGCGCCCCTGTTAGTGGGGGACAGACGAAGGAGGCAGAAAATCACTAAAGGTGGACTTGACCGGACCAACCCCATCAAGTAGCCGGAACTAATTGGCATCATGGAATATTTTCTCCACCATCACCGGGGTCATGTTCTCAAGTTCACGTGGAACAGTCACCCCGAGAGACCCCGCTCTGGGCCATCAACACACCTCGACAAACTTAAAAGACTAAGAATCACACGAAGTTTGTCTTCAGGCAACGGAATTTAACTAGAAATTACCTGTATGGATATAACACGTAGGGCAGAGACGCGGAAGTCTTTGGAGATTAAACAATATACTTCTAAATAACACAGGAGTCAAAGAAAAAAATCTTAAGGGGAGTTTTTTAAAAATTGAACTGAATAAAAATAAGAATCTTACTTATCAGGATTTGGGGAGGTAGCAAAATCAGTGATTTAAGGAAAAATCAGAAGTCAGTGCATCTCTTAGAGACTAAGAAAGATCTAAAACCAAGACTCTCTGCTTCCACATTAAGAAACGAGAGAGAAGAATGCAATCTGAGCCTAAGCAGAAAACAAGAGGAAAAAAAAGAAAGAAAATCAAGTATAAATAGATGACATTGAAATCAAGAAAGCAATAGGAAAAAATCAACAAGATTAAAAGTTGTTTCTTTGAAAAGATTAGTGAAAAAAATTGATAAATGTCTAAATGTCTAACCAGGAAAGAGATAAGACACGTTATCAATATCGTAAATGAAACGGGATCATGACGACAGAACCCAAGACAATTTAAAGTAAATAACAAAAAAAAATTACAAACAACTCCATGCCCATAATTTGATATTTTGGATAAAATGAGTCAATTCCTTGAAAACTATGAACCTTCGAAAGTCATACAACAAGAAACGGGCCACTCGAATTGACCCGAATAGGCGTGTATCCCTTAAAGAAACCAAATCAGGAGTTAATAACCTGAAAACCCCAGGCCGGGACTATTTCACTGGTGAGTCCGACAAATATTTAAGGAAGAAATGGTACCAATGTCAACAGTTCTTTTTCCCTGAGAACAGAGCGAAGACGTCTTAGCTCACTCTCGGCAGCCACCCTCCCAGCAAACCGGGGCCAGAAGGTGTCACAAGGAAGGAAAAGTACTGAGAAAAAAATAAATAAACCCAAACAAAATAACAGCAAGTCAACTCCAGCGACGTAGGACTCCCTCTGCCGCAGCGGAAAGCGGGTTCGCTCCAGGTCTGCGCGGCCAGCTCCACAGTCAACACGCAGGGACCTCCAGTCCGTGGGGAGAGGACTCGCGGACCCCACCGGGGGCCCAGAGTGCGGGCCGAACTCCGCCGCCCCTCTCGGGATCGCGCTGCCGGCAAACGAGGCCCGCGGGAGCTTCCTCGGGCGACGTCCCGGCTCTGATCCGGGGACAGCTTCGCAGCTGCACAGGGGCCCTCTTGGCTGCTGGCTTCAAATTATTCATCATTTTTCAACAAAGGGCCCGCATTTCCATTTGTGGGGGGATCTGCAAATCACAGCGTCCTGCACAGAATGGGGGGGCTCAGGGCAAGAGGACCTTGCAGCTCCTTGAGGCGGGCCGAGGGGTGGAAGCTGACTGGGAAGGGCCCAGCGCCTGCCCTGGGAGTGGGAGCGTGACCCCCGTGGGTCCATCCCCGGGTGGGTGCCAGGCCCGCCCTCCCGCGCTTCAGCCCCCCCCCCCCCCCCCCAGCCTTGCTGCTTAACCACAGGATCCGAGCAAGGGTCTGGGGACCGGCCAGAGCAGGACCAACCCACTGACGGCTCCCGAACCCAGATCGGACCTGGGGTGCTGCCCCAGGAGCCCACAGGAGCCCTCAGCTGGCAGTGAGCCCTCAGCCCCTTCACCAGCCTGGCCCAGCCCCAAGCTGCTGCGCTCGCCCGGGCGGGGCTCCCGCGGAAATCTCCCAAGATGAGCCGTTTTCCAGAAGCGCTCAGAGCCGTGAAGCGGGAAGGGCTGCGAGGTGCGATCGGCTGGCATTTAATACAACATCGTTAGAGCCGGTACCGTTTATTTTTAATGTTATAAGCTGAGCGAATGCCTGTCTAACGCTGAGATGTTTCCCAAGCCGCAGTAATGAGCATGTAAACGGCAGGGTGATGGGTGTGCAGGCCCCGGAGCTCCCGGGGAGGGGGCTGCGGGAGTCAGGGCCTGGCGCCCTGCCCGGCCTGCTCGCGGGGCTCAGAAACGCCCTCTCCCCCGACTGCTCACCTTGGGAACACGGGGGTGCTCTGAGCAGCTGAGTGGGCTCCCAAATTCCTCCCCCTCCGGGAAAGGGGTCTCGGCCCCGCCCCTGGACACCACTAATCCGTTTTTGCACGTAATTGGTGATAAGGTTTCAGAATCCGGGACAGGCTGGGTGTTGGGCTCACGGATGCTCGGTGAGATGGGCCCTGAACACGGACACCCACCCACACACACACACGAGTGACAGCCAACCCCCAAAGCCCAGGACGCAGGACGGACAGCGATTTCAGGAGCAGCGTCGGAGCCGCCCGCGCAGGGCAAGGCGCTCATCGGCTTCCACAGGCCCGGAGCCGGGGCTGGATTATGCGTTTTGCTCAGGAAAATCCTGAAATCTTCAAAGAGTGACTGTGTTAAAAGCTGGGCCTTTGTAGCCTTTAATCCCTGGAAATCGCTCTTTCAGCCGACGCGTGTGGATGACAAGGTCTCTGGAGGACACAGCCTGCCCCCCGGTCCTTCCCGAGGAGGCTGCCCCCCTCCTGGCCTCTCTGCAGGACGCCGGCCTCTTTCCCGACCAGCCCGGCTCCTGCGTAGCTCGGGGACCGGCAGCCTGAGGACCGGGACTCCCAGGCGTCCACGAGCGGACGGGAGACCTGTCCTGAGCTCCCACCCAGCTGCCGTCCCGGGTCCTCGTGCCAAGAGCTTCTCCTGGCGCTCGTGGGGCGAGGAGCCCGCGGCTCCCAGGGGAGGTGCAGCCCCTTGCCCGGCGCTCCCGGGGCGTTGCTTCGGGGCTGGGCTGGGCTGACCCATGCCTACCGCTTAGCCTGGAGTCTGGCACAGAGCACTGACTAAATATTCATAACGTCAGCGTGGTTCTCGCTGGGCTTGTGGAGGAGCCGGTGTTAAATAAAAAGGGTGGAGGGGCCCATCCCTCCTGGGCAGGGCGGTGGCCGTTCGGGGCCTGCAGGCTCCTTCACGTGATCTGAGGGGTGAGGGGGCACCGTCCAGAGGGCGGCGGCAGCTCCCTGGGCTTTCAGCAGAGGGACTGTCACCCTCTCTGATGCTCTCGGGGGTGTCCAGCAGGGGCTGCCCCTGCCCGCTGGCCCCTGCTGCCCAGTCCCGAGACGCCCGGGGGCAGGAGGCGGACGCAGGGAGACCAGCCAGGTCCTTGAGGGCTGGAGACGAGCTCTGAGCTCCTGGGCTCACAGGGTGTGGACAGCAGCCCAGGCTGGCGACCACCTCAGTGGGAGTCCCTCGTAACAGCAGCACCCCGGAGACGGGCCATTCCTGGGACCCCGGGCCGACAAGAAGGCCTGAGGCGGGCCTGGGGCTCTGGCCACCCTTCCTCTCAGAGCGTGAGTCGGGCGACTCTACTGAGAGGCTCCTTCAGCTTTGGCTAAAAGTACAGCACATTTTAAATGGAGCGATCACCCCATTACGACCCAGGCCCCCGCCCCACCCACATGCCACCCCCTGAGCATTTCCCTTTGCATTCGTCTGACTCATGCCTGGAAGGTGGGCGTCACCGCCTTTGGTCTGAAAGGAGACTGGGGTTTGGAGATGCGAAGCACCTTGGCCAAGGTGACGCCCTGGCCAGACCCTGCCCGATGCCCAGACCCACGCGGACTCCCTCCTCCCGCCGGCCTCCCCCCCCTTCTCTCTGGTCTGTCCTCGGGTGACCCGGTCGGTCCTTCGGGTGAGAGACCTGGGTGGGGCCGGCGCTTATTGGGAGGAACGCCTGTTCTGGGCGGGTCACGGGCAGGCCCATGCTGGCCCCCAGGTGCGCCAGGTGCCACCCGGGGTGCAAAGGCTGAGCTAAGAGCTTAGGGCCCAGGATTCGGGTTTGTCTACACTCGTTTAGAAAACCTTGTCACATCTCGCACACGTCACTGGCCTCGTGGCTCTGCGATGTCGCCTGGCTTACGAGCGCTGTGCTCGAGCATAGCTGCAGATGACCAGGGCTGCAGGGAAAGGACTCGGTTTTCCCCCAAAGCCGCCTTCCACGGGGACAAAGCCAGCATTCTGACATCGGAGGGAGACTCCAGTGTGGGTGGGGTCTGGGGATCTCCTCGTGGGTTTCAGTGAGGATTTCAGGCCTCGGGGGTGGTTCCCCTACAGAAAGATCCAGAAGGGTGGACACTGGTCAGAGATGGGGAAGGACAAGGCCTTGGGCCGGCACGGCTGGGACAGTGTCTGGACTTTGTGCCCCTCCTCCCTCAGCTCCCCGGGGGCAACACGGGCTCTCCCATCGCGGGCACTGTCCACACTGAGGGAGCCGGTGGCTCTCAGCCGGGGCACAGCCCACGGGGCTCTCCTGCTCTCTCCCGGCCCTGTTGCCACGTGTCCCTTTTGCCGTTTCCCTCTCGTGTACGGTCTCGCTCCACGTCAGGCTGATCCTACGAGGCCTGGACGGTGGGTGTCCTGTCCGTTGTCTAAACCTTGGTGCCCAGTAGAGTTCCCAGGACCCAAGGGGATGTGGTTAACGCTTGGTAAATAAACAAAAGAAGAAATAAACGTTGTCAGATGTCAAACGTGTGAATGAAGAAAAAACATTACAAAAAAATAGTAAGTCTATGTACAGAGGAAAACGCAGCCTGCGAGGACAGGGGCAGGTGGGAGATGGACGGGACCGGGGCAGAGCTTGGGCCCTGGTGAGGGAAGCTGCCGGCTGCTGTCCTGCCCTGGCCAGTCCCCCTCCCTTCCGCCCTGGCCAGCCCCCCTCCGTCCCGCCCTGGCCAGCCCCCCTCTGTCCCGCCCTGGCCAGCCCCCCTCTGTCCCGCCCTGGCCAGTCCCCCTCCCTTCCGCCCTGGCCAGCCCCCCTCCGGCCCGCCCTGGGCAGCCCCACCCCTGCGAGAACTCAGCATCCGTGTTGTCCTGCCCGACCCCCGCCCACCTTGAGGACACGGCTCCACGGGGTCCAACTCTGAAACAATTTTTTTTCTTTTTTAATTTCCTGAGCCATGATTAAAACATAGCTAAAATTACATACTTGCACTCGTTAAAAAAATGTTCCTTTTCATATATGAAATTTATAGAATCAATTACCAGTTATTCCATTGATGATCTTAACCGTTCCAGCACTGAGCTGTGGCTGGCTGGCCCACGAAGCGTGGCTTGCCCAGGAATCGGGCCCTCTGCCAGCTCCGGGAGCCCACGCAGGGGCCGGCCACACCTCCCTGAGTCCCCTGCAGTCCCTGGAAACCTTTCTTTCCATGTTCTGGACCCTCCGACCTTCATCCCCAAACTATGTGCACCTCAGGACTCGGAGGGTGGTGGGGCACCCTCAACACTGACCCCGGACCCTCAGCTCCAGCTGCTTTCCTGCTCATCAGCTCAGGGCACCTCTGCACTTGAGGCACCCGGGCTTGATGAGGTGGCCACACCCCGGCACTGGGACTACCCCAGACCATGGTCTCCTGTCATTCCAGACGCCGAGCGCCTCATAGGAAGACCCAGAAGATCACCAGATTCCATCTGAGGCCCCTGCCCATGTCTGTGGGAACGGCCAAGGAGACGCATGTTCCCTGCAAATTGGTCTGTGGGGATTTATGGGAACAGATGCTCCTGTGTCATCCGACAGAAGCTGCCAGCGGCCTCCTGGCATAATTCTCCACAGACGAGCACCCTCTCGCATGAAAGCAGAGCAGCGAGGGGCCTCGCTTGCTCTGTGAGGCTCGTGGTATCAGCTATGAGCTCAGCCAGCAAGAGCACATAACCAAAAGTTGTAGAACAAAGAGAAGCAATCATAATGGGAGATCTAACGCACTTTATAACTAAAAGCAGAAGCAGGCAACATGACTAGCTGCTGTATAGAAAGTTCTAACATGATTAATAATCTTAATATAATTGATATATGTAGAGCACGGCACCCACCCCATGTAGGTTGTGCTTTTTTATGTGTATGTGGGTCATTTTCTAAAATCACCTATATGTTGAATCATAAAGCGAGTCTCAAGAAATGAGCAACCTTATACTTGACGTATTCTCTGGCCATGGTAAGGTTGAGATAGAAGCCAGTTACAAAAAACAGTAATGATTAGTAGATAATTTCCAAGTACCTGATAGAAAGCAACGCATTTCTTCTTTACTCCCCACCCACAGATGTTTTTTATTGATTTTAGAGAGAGAGGGAGGGAGATGGAGAGAGAGAAACATTGATGTGAGAGAGAAACATCAATTGGTTGCCTCCCTTTGCACACACCCGCCTCCCATGACCTAGGATAGAACCTGCAACCTGGTGATGTGCCCTGACTGGAAATCAAACCCGCCTCCTTTCATTGTACAGGACTATGCCCCAGCCAACTGAGTCACACCGGCCAGGGCAAGCAACACATTTCTAAGTAAACCATGGATTAAAGAAAACTAATTCACAAAGGATATTCGGAAATTTTGTCATGTATGATTATAAAACAACAGTAAAAATGTGTAGGATGCAGCTACAGCTGTGCTTAGAGGGAAATTCATGCACTCTGTTCATATATTCAAAATATTAAAGGTTCACCATCAACCTAAATATTAATTTCAAATAATTGGAGAAAACGATAGTAATTTAAATTTAAAACCATAGCTAAGTTAAAAAAAAAAAAAAAGTAAAATCAGAAATTGAAGAACACCCACAGCAAATATTGGTTTGTTAGAAAGGCTAAGCTATTAGGTTACCAAAAAAGGTGGCAAAAAGCAAACTTATGAAATTCAAAAACACAATTGACTAAAACAGATTCAAAAAGAAATAGAAAAATCTAAAAAGTTTCATATTTACTAAAGTATTTGATAATTAAATCTACAATTAAAATTTCTCCACGCAAGAAATTTCTCCTTTAAATTCTTTTTGACGTTTACAAAATAACAACATATACAAAACTTTTACACTCAGAAAACTCCCCCAGAGAACAGAAGCAAGGAAACCTTCCCCAGTCGTCTGAGGAGGCCAGAACCATCTGGATACAAAACCTTACATGTACGTCTCAGATAAGGATGGTTTGGGGACAGTGACAGGCTGAACCATGCCCTGCCCACCACCGAAGTTGTCCACATCTTAGTCCTGGACCTGTGACTGTGTGACCCAGTGGCCAGCAGTCCTGAAGAGGACTCAGGGAACATTTCGCTCTGTCCAGCGCCCTACGCCATCCGTCACCTATGTCATCTGTCACCTACACCATCTGTCACCTACACCATCTGTCGCCAGGACCACATCAACACTCGAGCGTCTGGCTGGGGGTCTCGGAGGTCGAGGAGACGGCAGCATCGAGGGCCGCGGACGTGTACCTGGCTTGTCCAAGTCCTCCCACCCAGCTGACCCCTTGCAGCCCCTCTGCGTCTTCAGGTTTCCTGTCTCCCCTGCCCTGGGCCGGGCCCCGCCACCCCGCATGTTCGCGAGCTGGGGAAAGGGTCTGCCAACGGCTGCTCTCAGCTTAATTGCAAATTTGGAAATTAAATGAAGAGCGTGCTCCACATCCCGCGTAGCCAGTCATCACTGCTTTGCAGAATTAGCTGCGCTTTACTCCCTGCTCTGCGTCTCTCTCCCCATCAGTCATCGTTTGAAATGAAATTAGGGAGACAATGGAAGGCGATGCGCGGATCACAACTGTCTGACATCTGCCTTCCACGCCGCGTTAGGAAGCCCCCGAGAGCGGGGGCAGGTACCCCAGGCGCGAACAGCGGAGCAGAAGCAAGGGGCTCACGGAACGCACGTCGGCTCCGACTCCCAGGGCGGGGTGGGCACTGTTCCACCGTCAGGCGGGTGGATTGGCAGCTGTTCCTGGGGGCAGGGGACGGTCAATGGCAGAAAGTCCAGGGTATGCTTTCCCTGGTGGGGGCAGGGAAGACGGCGTCCCAAGCAGGTGTGGGCCCCTGGGAGCGCCCCTCCCAGCGCGTGACTTAGGAGACCCCACTGTCTCTCACCCACCCCTCCAACTAATCACACAGCTGCATAAACAACACGGGACCGGCTCCGTGTCCTGCTGGGACTGCTGCCCTGGAAGGTCTGCGCCCCATGGCAGCGAGCCCCACACAGCACCCCCAGGTGCTATGCACCCTCCCCAGAGCACCCGGAGCCAGGCCGGGAAGGCTGAATGCACTGGGCACAGGTTACAGGGGGGTCCCCGCCCTTCCTCCTGAGCTCGCCCTTCGGGGCTGTGTGTGGAGCACAGGGCACGCGCCACCCTGTGTTGAAGCCTGGGATACGGGGACACGTGGCAGACTGGCATCCTTCCGGCTGGTGGCGCCTGGGCATGATGGTTGATGACCACAGGGGTGGGGTGTGCCGGGCAGGGGTGTTGGGAGCCGGCGTGGGTCTGAGGGGCTTTGCAAAGGACGCGACACTCGAGCTGCGCAGGGTGTGCGAGCGGCCGGCGTGTCCCTCCGAGAGGCCTGGGTGGAGAAGAGTGGGACATGGACACGCCTTCCTCAGCCACGCGGAAGGCGAGCCACCGCCGTGTGCGCAACTGGAGGATGTCTCGCTGGGTGAAATGAGTCCGACAGGAAAGGTCACGAGCCTTATGAGGTCGCTCATATGTGGGATGTAAAACTGAAAGCCACACATTAGCAAACCCGACAGGAAAACCAAACCAAAGCTCAGACGCAGACGCAGCGCCGTGGCTGCCGGAGGGAAGGCGTGGGCGTGGGAGGGCAAAGGGGCCAAACGTGGCGGCAGGAGACGTGGCTTTGGTGGCGAGCGCGCAGACGACGTGTCAGAGACTCGTGTACTTGAAGCCGGTATCACTGCATTAACCAGCGTCAGCCCAGTTCATCCAATAAATGGCGGGTGGGTGGAGGGGAGAGAGGGACCAAAGAATTTATATGCAGATATGACAACCCAAGGACACGGACAATGGGGGGGAGGGGGACTGGGAAGGGGAGGGGACGGGGTGGAACGGGTCATTGGGGAGAAAAAGGGACATCTGTGATATTTTAAACAAAAATAAAATTTAATTTAAAAAATGACTAGCACTTTCTAAATGTTAAAGGTAACGTGCTGATGCAAATTCTGATCATCTGCATGGATAATATAATTTTTACTTCTAGAAAAAAATAAATAAATAAAGGGAAATGTTATGTTAATAAATAAATAAATTAATTAATTAATTAATTTAATTTAATAAAGAGAAATGGCACCAGGACGCTTGTGACGGGCGGGGGAGAGACAGGTTTTGTTCAGGCTCCGGCAGCAGGGAGGCTCCAGGCAGGCGGAGCTGGGCTCCACCCTCCGCGGGGGTGACTGGGGTCCCCAAAGAGGGAGCAGAGAGGCCCCAGGGGCCACGGGATGCGGAGGGGGGACCAGAAAGGGGCAGGGCGGCCGGGGGGAAATGGAGAATTCGGGAAGGGGTGAGAGGAGCTTTAGGGCCGACGGTTCGCGTGGGGGCCGGGCCTCGTCCGTCTCAGGGTTCGGCAGCTCTGTGTCCCCAGCAGGTGCTGTCCGGGGCTGGGCCACCTGCTGGGACACGCATCCAGCACCATCAGGGACACACTGGGTATCTGACGGCGGGAACGTCGGCTCGGCGGGGATTCAGTTCCCGGGGAGGGGCACCCCCTGTGGCACCGGGTGTCTCAGCGCCTGAGGCCCCCTCCGCCCCCGCCCTTCACCCCGGGAGAGGGCGAAGGGGAAGGCGGGAGGCGCAAAGCAGGGAGACGGCCTCGGCAAGGGATGTGAATTCAGGACTTAGAGCTAACGCCCACGAAACCGAGTCAACCGAGGGACCTGTCGCTGCGCCAAGACCGACGTCTCCCGTTGCCGGGCTCCTCCCTTTCCCGTCCGCTGGCAAAGGGCCCCAGCGAGAATAAGTCAGACACGGGAGAGCAGAGGGCGCCTCTCTATGTCCTCGGCAAGCGCACCCCGAGCCCCCCACGAGCCTGGCGAGCTCAGGGGCCAGGGGCCACCGGGGGACGGGACAGGCAGAGCGGCCGGGGTTCCGGGGTGCACGGTCCGGTCACCTGTGTCGGGAAGGCCCGGAGGGGCAGCACTGAGGCGGGAGGGGGGTAAGTGTCTAAGTGAGAGCTGACGATGTGGCGCGGGGCCGAGAGGTGAGCGAGACGGGGACATTCCCGACGGGCCCCCCACGCCAGCACCCTGAGGTCCGAACGTCTCCCCGGCCTCGCCCGGGTCCCCGTCACCGACGGCTCCCTGGCCGGGGAGCCTTTCCCAGGCGGCCTCACACGGCTCTTCCACTGCCTGAAATAAATTTCTGCGGCTGCTCTGACACTTTTTTTTTTAAAGAAAAGTGAGAGCCTACGTCCGAGAGAGCGGACTCTCGCTCCTGTCCTCAGGGACTGTCCCGTGAGTAACGTCCTCGGGTCACTCTGGGTGTCTCCTCCGTCCGTCCATCAGCGGGAGTGCGACTGTTGGCCCAGCGGTTCGTCCAGGGCCCCAAACCTGAGTCTCTCTCAGCGCGTGGGGTCAGAGCTGACATCGTCCACCCGACCGTCTGGGAAATTGTACCTGACGGCGCTTCCTCCGACCACCCAGCCCAGAAGAAGTCGCTCGGTTCATCGCCCAGCCCCGCTCTCTCCGACCCGGCATCTCTCCTCGCCCGCCCCGATCCCACGAGGGGGTCTTGGTGCATCTTTAACGACCTCTCGCCCTCGCCGGGGACACCTGGGGCGGCGGGCGGGGTCTGTCGCCCGCACTGGCCGCCTGTTCCCACCCCGGGCTCCCGGGGCCCTTCCGTCCCTGGCTTGGCAGCGGGCGGTGGCGGGAGTGGGTGGAAACGGACTCAGGCTGAGGCGCAGACAAACCGGGCGTCTAAACACAAACCGCTGGGGTAGGCTGGACCCGGCTGCCCCTTTGCCGGCCGGCAGGTCTCCTCCATCGGGCTCAGCGGCCCCTGCGTGTCTGCGAAGGAGCCATGGGGGGATCCGAGGAGCCCAGGACGCCCGTCGGGGCGGGAAGGAGGCGCGAGCCCCGCGGGGGACGCGATAAAGGGGAGCGTGGCAGAGGTGAGCCTGGGCCACGCAGGCGGGGACAAGGCCCAGCACCCGGCTCAGGCTCGGCGCCTCCCAGCCCCCCTGCGCCCCTCGCCTCGCCCCCCGGCTGTCCCATGTTATTTCGAAGCGCATTGGGCGGGCTGGGTGGTTCTGCCTGAAGGACCCTCGCGTGTAATTCACAAGCGGCTGCTCTTTTCTTTTCGACGGCGTCTCAGCATCACCGTCTCCTCCACGTTCCCAACAACCCGCTTTCACCACCCTGCGGCCCGCGGCTGCTTGCGTCTCCCGGGCGTCCGCCGGCGGCTTCAGCTGCTGATCCGCTTGTGCGCGCAGGGCGTCCCCAAACGTGCACACACTTCGAATGATTATGAAGTCAGGGCTGATGAACACACGGTTCAACTTCAAAATAGAAAAGAATCTACAGAAATGAATTATTTTTATTTTTATTTTTCTGCCAACGCCTGTTTTCAAACCGACGGCCGTCCTGGTCCAGGCCCTGCGGACAACGCCAAGCGATGGCATCGCCAACGTCCCGGATCGGCTCGCGCGGCATCCCTGCGCCCGCAGTGTGTCCGTCCGCTGTGGCCGGTTTTGCACCGTCAACTTTATCTTTTAATTGTCCCCATCCAAAAGTCCAGCGGCCCTTTAGGATAAATATTCTCTGTTCAACGCTTAGTCTGGCTTCACCCATTATTTCGAATCAGTCAAACCTGAAAAGGAGCGAAACCTAAGTGAGTGACCAGCTGCTGAAGTGCGCGCGCATTTTTCGGACGCCCCGCACTCGCACAGCCACGCCCCGCAGGGGGTGTCGCCCGTCACCCTCTGACCTCCGGCGGGTGGGCCCTCGGCTTCTGTCCCTCTGTGGCTTTGGTTTGCTGAAGAATCCGGGACGTTGGCCCCATAGCGTGTCCCCTAGCCTGGATTTTGCTGACTGCATCCCGATGAAATCACTTAGATGTTCCAATATCCTCCGTATTTTCTAGAACTTGGAAGCCTAGAACATTGTTCAGATTTAGGGATTTGTTTTTTTTTGGTGCTTTTTTTTCTTTTTGCAAGCATATTTATTAATAGATGATATTTTACATTCATAGCGCGCGGGTCATGGCCCACACCCATTAATCCATTGCAGCTTAAACACGGCGACATTCGGGCATCACGGGGACTCACATATTCCTCAGCTGGGGCCGTTCGGTAAAGAGAAGCTTCCCCTCGTCAGCCGCGTGGTCACCTTGAGATGAATTCAAACAGGTGGAGGAAACTTGGACGCGTCCCCACACTGTCCGGTTTCCAAGTTAAAGGCATTTATTCCCCAGTTCCCTCCAGCGCCAATTGATGCTTTATGCTCTTTGGGATTATTATGAACTCACAGATTTACATCTATTTGCTGTTTTCCAATGCATGGCAGTTAATGTCCTTATCGATCGCGGATCTCTTTCCTGGGCGCTTGCCATGTGGCCCGGCGGCCTGAGGGCTGTCCTGCTGCCAGCCGCAGAGGATCCCAGGTCTCCCTGCACGGCCTCCGGCCGGCCCTGGACGTCGGCCACCTCCGCAGGGAGCAGGGTTACTGAGGCCGGGCTTGCTGCGGGCACTGCACAGCACCGTCGCCCTGAGTCCCCAACAGCAGGGCCGTGCGAGGAAGCCGAAAGCCGCAGAACAAGACTACTGGGCGCGTTCTTAAAAGCGCAAAAGTAACGCGCCGTATCTCATGCGTATAATTGGGTGGCACCGTTCACACCAAACATTAAATTGGATGCCGGTGGGAGGGGTAGGGGTGGATCGGAGAGGAAATGGATTATTTATTTGTTTGTTTATTTATTTTTTTGGTTAATCTTCATTCAGTGCGCAGGCCGGTGCTCTAACCGCCGCACCCACCACCCAGGGCAGGAAACCGATTACTTAAAAAAGAAACAAACAGCCTCGTGTGTTATGGCCTGAGGTGCTAATTAATTTAACTCCTGTCGTCTGAAGGTCAATACCTTAATAAACAGAAACTTTCAGAGGAAATAAATAAAGGCAGATCCATATGGAAAGCTGGTCTGTGGCCGGCGGGGGATAAGCGGGGGGTGACTGCCCGCGGGCACAGGGTTCCTTACGGGTGTGATCTGTCTGGAGTCCATAGCAGTGATGGGCACCTCCCTGGCCATACACTCAAACCGCTGAATTGTTCACTTTATAAGGCTGTTTTATGGCATGGAAATTACATTTCAACTTAATAAAAGGAAATAAACTGCGCGCCCTATGACCCTCCCACCCGCAAGCCCTAGAGAGGCCCACACACTGGTGGGAGCCCCCGGGAGCCCCTGGGTCTGCGGACGCCAGGGTGTCCCTCAGTCACGGGCTGGCCTAGTCGCGTGGCAGGACGCACGGCGCGGCATTCCACGCAGCGGCCGGAACCCGTGACTGCGCGTTCCCGAGCAGCAAGGGGAAGCTTAAATCACCGGTGCTTTGTGTGAAATCTGAGACTCCAAATGAGATTCATAGTGCACTGCTTTACATAAATTTTTAATATCCTTTTATATATGCATCTGTACACACACCGCCTATTTTTCAAAGTTACACATTCATCTAATCGCATATTTTAAACACATCCGTGCAGATGTGGAGGAGAGAGAAAAGGGAGGCCGTCAGACTTGACCGTGGAGAGGAAACCACTGGATAAAACGGGGTGGGGGACCCATGGGACCCCGGGGGCAGTGAACAGGCCCTGGGCCGAGGACAAGGAGCCTGCCCTGCTCCTGAGGGCCAAAGAAAAGCGAACCACAGTCTCAGTTCCATTCAGATCCTGCTGTTGCTCCTGCCCGAGGCGTCCGAGAGGCGATCGAATATTCTCGGGTGACTGCGAACACTCCCTCCACCTCCGCTGCCCTCGAAATCCCGCCACCAGGGCCTGCGGCCTTCAGCGCTTCCTTCCCCCATCTGTCACCTTCCAGCCCCACGGCCGCCCCTGTTCCCCGAGCCCTTGACTTTCTTCTCTGGGGAGTGAATTTCGCCTTCTCGGCCAGTCACCCCCCTTGCTTCTCTGGTGGTGTCCTCTCAGCGCTCACGCACACACCACACACGCACACACGCACACACATGCACGCCACACACACACACACACACATGCGCACCAGGACACACACACATGTGCACCAGGACACACACACACTGTGACTCACACACACACACCACTACATACACCCCTACTGCGCGCACACACATGCACACGCATGAACATACCACAACACACACACATACCACTACATACACCCCCACTGCACACGCACTCACACACACCGCGCACACATGCACACACACCATGACACATACACACACATGCCACTACATACACCCCCACTCCGCACACACACATGCACACACCACTACACGTGTGTGCACACACATACACCACAACACACACAGATGACACGCACCCCACTACACACACACGTACACACCTGTCCAGGAGCCGGCAGGCAGGTGCTGCCTCTGCTCGGGGGGGACACAGGCGAGGGCCCCGATCCCCAGCCCCACGGGGCCCTGCTTGTTCCTAGGGTCTGAAAACCCAGCCCTGTTGTGCCCCGATTCTAGGAGTGTTGTTGTGGGTTCTTTTTAACTTTAGTTGTTGTTTCTGGCTCGACACCTGTGTGTGCACCTCCCTGCGTTACACACACACACACACACACCCCCGCGATGCCCTGCAGGTGGTGCCGCCCCCGCCCAGGTCCTCGCCCAGCAGGAGAAACAGCCCTGGAGCCGGCGCCCCGGGCGGGGCAGGCGCGGGCGCGGGGACGCGGTCCCTTCAGGCCAAGGCTTCAATAGCGGGCAGGCGGCCGCGCTGACGTCTGAATCAAGCTTGTGCTTTGCGGGGGGTCGGGGGGGGGCTTATTTCTCTCCAGCAGAAAAGTCTTGGACTTGCGTTTTCTGGGGGGTGGGGGTGGAAGGGTCCCCCCCATTGGTAAATTAAAGAAACAGAGACAAACAAAATTATTCTAAGGGAAATAAGCCAGTCAGAGAACGGCGACTGTCCCACGATCTCACTCCTGTGGAATCCAAGGAGCAAAACAAACCGACCAAACAGATCCAGAGGCGTGGACGCGGAGCAGCCTGCGGGATCGCGAGGAGGGGGGGGAGATTAACCTCAGAATTTAGTGCGTAACCCACGGACCCAGGCCGCGTGTGGGGCAGGCCGAGGGGGCGGGCCGGGTGGGGGCCCCTGGGGGGAGAAGGGGCCGTCTGTCCTGCTTTCAGCAATAAAGATGAATCTAAAGGCGCACGTAGGCTGCTGGGCGAAGCCTCGGTGAGTCCTCCGGGGAACTGCCCCCTCGGGCCTGACACCGGCGCCGCCCGGCGTCTGCTGCCTGCGTCCGACCTGCCCTCCCCGCTCCGTGCGGACCCGCAGAGCAGAGGCCCTGACCCGCGGCGTCCACGGGGCTCCGCACTCAGGCGGGCGGGGGAGTAAGCGACCTTCACAGAAAAGTGGGGCAGAGACGACCCAGGTCAACGGGCCCGGTGACCTCAGAACCCGGCCCCACCCTACAGTGTTTGTCCAGGGAACAGAACAGAATTTCTGTCGATCGCCTTTTCCAAAATTAGAGACGGCAAATCGCTCTTCACTGGGAAGCTTCTCTGTCGAGCGCCAGGTTCCTGGAACCCTGACGAGGGGCCGCTGCCCCCCGATGAACTAGTGCACGAGTCGGGGGTGCTCCGGGTCCTCGCTTACTGCCCGTCAGAAATCAGGCCGCAGAGGAAGAAGGTCAGCTCCGAGTAGGGCCACAGGGCCACAGGGCCACAGGGCGGCTGGGAAGGGCAGGACACTAGTCTCCCCCCACCCAGCAGCCGGGAAATGAGGGGCAGGCCGGGGGGACACTCGTCCTCGGCTTTCCCGTGTTCCAAACCCAGGTCAGAGCCAGTCACCCCCCTTTCTAAAATCCTGATGCGGTAAAAACAATAAAAATGATTAAAAAGGCCTTAAAAATAAAGTTCGCCGAAGTCCCTTACCCGCGGCCCGAGTCCTGCCACGTGGAAAGGGAGGCAGGCAGGTTTCCCATAAACAGCCCTTCTCCTCACTGGCCCTTCAATGCGATTTGATTTATAAAAATTCAATTTGCGAGAACCTTCGAGAGGCATTTATTGTGGAAGGCGGGTGCTTGACATTTGGTTCCCGGATCGATACGTCTGGGCCCGTCTGAGCTGCGGGCGGCGGATGCGGCTCAGCCGCGGCTCAGGTGGCCCTTTGCTCCGAGGCCGCCCCGCGTCCCCCGCCCCCCGAGGCCGGGTCAGCAGCCAGCGAAGAGCCGCGGGGCCCGCAGCTGCTGGGAGACGGGCGGGTGCGGTGGAGCACGGAGCCAGGCTGTTGGGGGATTTTTAGCAAATCAATCCCGCCATCTACGGCACCTCATGGAGCCCGCCGACTGGGACGCGGTCAATAGAGGCTGAACCAGATAGTGATAGTGATGATAATAAATTATTATAATTTATAATGAATTCTACAAATTATAATCAGTAAGAATAATAAAGCCACAATCTCAGCACCGTAAAAGGACACGCACCTACATGGATTATAATTATGATTATAATTTATAATGAATTATAACAATGATAATAATTATTATTATTTATAATGAATTATAAAAACTATACTTAATATAATAATAAACCCACAATCTCAGCACTGTAAAAGGACACACACCTACACCTTTAATAATTATTATTATAATTTATAATGAATTATAAAAATTATAGTTAATAATAATAAACCCTCAATCTCAGACCTAAAAAGGACAGACACCTACACTGATGATAATAATAATTATGATTATTACCTGCATAACTGTCTTCCCAGGTAGAATATGCAAATAAAGGGGGAATCAGCGATGAAAGCTCTGGGTCCGCCCACGTCGGGTGGCTGTGCTTGCGTCTGGTTTTTAGGTATTTCATTTCAGATTTATCTCCCCTCTCGGACGAGACACTGTATAGATTTTCCCGCGTTCCAGGAAAATGCTTGCAGACACATAGTTGATCCCTTCCCCCTCTGTCCAGCTGTGACAAAGATGTTACCCAGAAAATGTCCGAGTAGGTGAAAACCCGTGGGAGCCACCGGCTGAGATACGGAGGCGCCTTTGCTGAGTTCACCCCAGGTGAATGGAGGTGTGGAGAGGGGAGCCCCGAGGGCAGGGCCCGTGGATGGAGAACGGAGGGGCAGGGAGGGGACGGCACCGGGGGGGACAGGAGCGGAGGCAGCCACGGGGTCCCGGCTTCCAGGGGACCCAGCCTGAGCGCCTGCTGAGGCCCACTGGGCCCTCCCCGCAGCCACGGGGGGACGGTGGCAGGCGCGTGCCTCTCCGCAGGGGGCCAGCACTGCGTGAGGACCGCTGCTGACCGCTGGGCAGGGCTGTTCCTGAGCAGGAGGGACCTGACCACTCCTCCCAGTCCCCCCCACACATGCACACACATGCACACAAGCATGTGTGCATGCACATCCCATGTCTATCACACGCACAGATGTGCGGTGCTCATGTATGTACACACAGACACCTGTGCATGAATGTGCAGCCTCCGTTTTTCATCACTGTTTTGCAAACATGAATCACATTAAGCAGACCTTTTGGCACCTTGCTTTCCCGCCCCCCGCCTCGCCCGGGCAGCTGGAATTTCAGGAGGCTCCGCAGTGTGAGCTCCACGGGGCTGTTTGCTCCCGAGCTCAGCCCTCCCGTGGTCCTTGGGTGTGAGCTCTGCCACAGCTGCACACACTTTTCTGTAAAAAACAAAAACAAAACATCACACTTAGGTTTTGTTTTTGTTTTTCAAGGACAAAACTTGACTTCAAAGAGGCCTGGTGTGAAAATACAGAATTCATAAAGTTCATAATGAGCTCAGGAATGAAGTGGGAGGTTGCAGAGTTGCAGCTCTGTGAACCTGGGAGAAATGCGGGTTCCTTTGAAATGCGAGGTGTAAAGATTCGGCCTCGGAAGGCCTGGGAAAACCAGCGCAGGTGCTACGGCTTCCCTGCTCCTCCCTCTCTGAACTTCAAACCACCTTGAGAAGCTCTGAATTATACTTTTCCTCAAAAACATCAACAGTGCTTAGCCCCTGCTCCGCCTGCTACACCGAGCGGGCCTGGGTGTGCAGGGAGACCCTGGCGAGCCCGCCCACGGGCACGTCTCCATGTTCTGAGCTCCTGGGGACTCAGGACGCTCATCTTTACTGAGCTCGAAGGAGTTTGGCTGGGAGTCGGGCTCAGTAGGGAGAAGAGGCTGAGGGTTGAGGGGTTCATGGGCCCCACAGGTTCCAAAGCTTCCAAGCACTGGTTTGGCCTTAAGAGAGGGGTCCCGTGTAGTGAGGGCTGGGACGCAGAGGAGAGGCTACAGGGTTACAGGGACAACCAGGCGGGGGCCGTTCAGAGAAGGCCTTCAAAGGCCGGCTGATGACGGGATTTAATTCAAAGCGGTGATGGGAAACCAATGAAGAATTCTTAGCCTAGTAGGAATGGATCCGATCTTGCAAACACAACTGGCAGAGGGTAGGGAGCCCCGCAGGCATGTGCTCAGGTAGGAGAGGCCCAGGCTCAGGAAGGAGGGACCCAGGACTGTGTAGGATGGGCCCAGGTCCAGGTAGGAGAGGCCCAGGCTCAGGAAGGAGGGGCCCAGGTCCAGGTAGGAGAGGCCCAGGCTCAGGTAGGAGGGGCCCAGGGCTGTGTAGGAGGGACCCAGGCTCAGGTAGGAAAGGCCCAGGACCGTGTAGGATGGGCCCAGGTCCAGGTAGGAGAGGCCCAGGACCGTGTAGGATGGGCCCAGGTCCAGGTAGGAGAGGCCCAGGTCCAGGTAGGAGGGACCCAGGCTCAGGTAGGAGGGGCCCAGGGCCGTGTAGGAGGGACCCAGGCTCAGGTAGGATGGGCCCAGGTCCAGGTAGGAGGGGCCCAGGTCCAGGTAGGAGGGGCCCAGGTCCAGGTAGGAGGGGCCCAGGGCCGTGTAGGAGGGACCCAGGCTCAGGTAGGATGGGCCCAGGTCCAGGTAGGAGGGGCCCAGGTCCAGGTAGGAGGGGCCCAGGTCCAGGTAGGATAGGCCCAGGCTCAGGTAGGATAGTCCCAGGCTCAGGTAGGAGAGGCCCAGGCCCAGGTAGGAGGGACCCAGGCTCAGGTAGGAGGGGCCCAGGGCCGTGTAGGAGGGGCCCAGGTCCAGGTAGGAGGGACCCAGGACCGTGTAGGATGGGCCCAGGTCCAGGTAGGAGAGGCCCAGGCTCAGGTAGGAAAGGCCCAGGACCGTGTAGGATGGGCCCAGGTCCAGGTAGGAGAGGCCCAGGTCCAGGTAGGAGGGACCCAGGCTCAGGTAGGAGGGGCCCAGGGCCATGTAGGAGGGACCCAGGCTCAGGTAGGATGGGCCCAGGTCCAGGTAGGAGGGGCCCAGGTCCAGGTAGGAGGGGCCCAGGTCCAGGTAGGATAGGCCCAGGCTCAGGTAGGATAGTCCCAGGCTCAGGTAGGAGAGGCCCAGGCCCAGGTAGGAGGGACCCAGGCTCAGGTAGGAGGGGCCCAGGTCCAGGTAGGAGGGGCCCAGGCACATCTGCAACCTCAGCAGCGGCGTTGCTGAGCACTTTGTGCCAGGTTGGTACGAGCTCCTGGGTGAGGTGGTGACGCGCATCCGGCTTTGTCCCTCTGAGCTCCATCTCCCTGACCCTGAGGATCGGGGAGCAGCCGCCTGCGTGGAAGCCTGAGGATCAGAACCCCTGGTGAAGACGCCGCTGAGGGAGAGCGCCCCGCCCCTGCGCGGGTGACGCGAGGGCCACGGGCCTGACCGATTCCCGGTGCTCCAGCCGCGTGCCAGGCGGAACCCTGTGTGGTGCCTGGAGGCTGCCCCGGGCGCACCGTCTGCCCGCGGGCGCCCAGGCTGCCCTGGCCACGCAGACCCCTGCACTCGGTCCTTCCTGCGTGCTGCTCACACTCGCTCTAGCGGCAGCGCCTGTTGACCCATCTCCATGGGCCTGCTCCATCCAGGCGGGAGATGCCCCCGGCCCACCCTCCCCAGGGACTTTGGGCTTCGAGCCGGACGCGTTCCGTGCCGGGGCTGCTGGAGCCCCCGCGACCCGGGCCCAGTGCGGCTGCCCGGCGGGCTGTGTGTGACCCCTTGGCGCACAAACGGGCCCCGCTCCGCTTGGTTCTGCCCGTGGAAGACAGCCGGCAGGTGCGGGCGGGGACCCTCCTCTGGGGCCCGCAGGTCCTCGTGCCGGGCGCTGGCGGAGGTGCTGGCGGCCTGTCGCCACCTCTCACCTGCGGAGCAGTCGGGAGCAGCCTGTCCTCACCCCCGCCTGCCCTCCATGTGCTGTGTGTCTGCTTCCGGGGGCACCCAGGCCCTCTTAGGCGGCAGGACCTCCCCACCCGGGCTCGGCCCCGCTGGGCTCTTAGCACGAATCTCCATCCAGGCCCTGAGCCCGCCGCCTCCAGCTGTGGGTCAGGGGGGCTCTCTACACACGCGAGACCCCGGGAGAGCCGCGGAGAACAAAGGCTTCCCCGGGGAAAGCCTCTGGTTACGTTTTATTAAAAGCCGCCGAAGGCTCGGGGGAGAGCAGCCGGAGAATTGGCTCCGGAGGAAGGAACGCGTGGAGGGCGTTCAAGGTCCCTGCCGCTCCCGGCCGAGCTACCCGGCCGTGTCCTCGGGAAGCACGGGGCTGGCTCCTGCCCCGTCACTGTCCGTGGGCCTCGCGCCCCTGCCCTCTCTCTGGGACTCAAGCGCCGTCCACCAGAGCGAGGGCCTGATGGTGTCGGCCGGTCAGCCAACGCCGGGCACAGGCGTCTGCTGGTAGGAGCATCCCAGCTGCCACTGTGGCCGGGAACTGAGCCCGGAGAGGCGGTGTCCTTGGATCGCCCAGGACAACTGTCAGAAAGCGGGGCTGCCTCTTTGGATGATCGCCGCAGTTCCTTCTGCCTGAGCATCTAAGGTGCCCACTGCTGTGCCAAGTGTCTGCTGCCGAATCCATAACCAATGATCCGGCCCTTAGGGGGCGTGGACCCCCATTCATTATGCCCACAGACTTTACGAGCTCTGGGCAGTTCTCGAGTGGGGTCTCCCCTGGGTTGCCATCAGATGCTGGCCAGGCTACTGTCCTCTAAAGGTTTGACGGGGCCCGAAGGAGACACGTCGGTGGCATTTGGTGCCGGCTCTTGGCTGGGGCCTCAGCTCCTCTCCGCTGGAGGCTGCCTGAGGGGGTCTTCATGGCACGTGGGCCAGCTCAGAGCAAGCCGCCCAGACAGCCCGGGGGAAGCTGAAGGCCTTCATGCCCGCCTGTCCTCTGCGTTCTACGGGCCACACAGCCCTGACTATGGGAGGCGCTGGTCGGGGACGTGGGCACCGGGCGGCGTGGGTCTCAGGGTCCCCGGGGCTCCCCGTGTTCAGACTCCCTCTCAGAGGCAGTCCTGGGACTTTCCACCATCAGCTTGCACCTGAGAGTCTTTGAACGTGTTTATTGGCCGTTTTATCTCCTGTCTAATGAACCCGTAGTTCATATTCTTGGACTGTTTTCTCCCAGGTTGTCTTTTTCAGTGTTGATTTGTGTGGATCCTTCCCAGATTCCGAAGAGTCATCTATCTGCTGCATCTGTTGAAAATATTTCTGTCGTTCTGCCAGCAGTCAATTAGCTTCGTGCGTTTTGTTGTTTGTCACAAGGAATGTGCGGGTCTGTTTCCGCACGTGCCTCATTCTCCCCTATCGTGGAGCTTTCCCCGGCCACCGGGTACATAGATATTCCTCGGGCGTATTTTAATGAAACTAAGGCTTATTTACATGCTCTATAAGCTACGATCCATCTACACTTCCTCTGGCAGGTGGAGAGCCGGCCACCCCAGCCTCGTTCATGACACTGACTCGGCGCGACACTCATTACTATGAGCTTAGTACTCTGTGCAGACTCCCCGGCGTGTGGGTTTGTCTCTGGATGGCCCGTCCTGTTCCCTGGGGTGTTTGTGTAACAACGATTTCCGGCTGCTTATATTATCCCATCTCTGCGGCACCTCACGCTGGGCAAACCCACACCCACATTCCCAGGCGAGTGTCTCTCTTCAGAATCGTACTCCGTGTCCACACAAACAGAAACCCTAATAAAACCTCCTCAGTAAAACCGACCGGGATTGCAGGAGATGCGAGTGTATATGGTGCCCGGATGCCTGGGGAGAGATGATGTCTTACAACATCGAGTCTCGTCCTGTGCGGCGGACGCTTGTCGGTGTTCCTATGCCACCTGTCCTCTCCTCTTGGACACGGAGGGTGACATCTCTCATCTCCCCTCACGTTCAAGTGTGACCTCACGACCAAATCCCAGGCAATGGAAAGTGGGCAGAAATGACCCGAGCCACCTCCTTCTGGCCCACAGGAGCTCTCTGTCCTGTGTCCTCGCCTCCTTCCATTATCTTCCAACTATGGGTGGAGACCAGGCAAGGGAACCTGGGGCTGGAGGGTGTCAGAGCCACAAGATGGAAGGGGTCCGGGTCCCCAGAGAGCCGTGGGGAAGGTCATCCCCGGAAACCCACACAAAACTATTATTTGGGCAGGAAGCAAACTTATAATTTACTAAGCTGCTGAGAATTCTGGACTGTTGGTGATAGTGTCAGTCTGTTCTGATCAGTGACATGTGTCTTTTTGTCTATTGGGGCCAATTTTTACGTTCCCAGTGGGTTAGAAGTGTCTGCAGGTCTTTTATACTGTTATTTGGGCTGTGAATGGACTCTGGGGTTTTTTCCTATTACATTTTCTATTTGGTTGGTGCTGGTTATAGAAAAGCTATTGATTTTCATAGGTGGATAAATTCGGTCCCAGGCTGCTGAACTCCCATGACCTGTTCTAGCAATTTCTCAGCTCACATTTCTGCATTTTTGTGGGAAAGAATATTCTCCTGCACATAATGTCATATTTCTCATGCTATTAAACAGTCACAGACAGTGGGACCCTGGCTGAGCCGCCTGGAGATGCACCAGTAAAGGTCCCACCACTGAGGACGGCGGCCGCTTCAGTTTCCGGTAAAGCTTTCCACTGGGATAAGAGGGTTTCACGGCCGTCTTTGTTTCCTCAGTGGTGTTTATCCGAATGAGCAATGTTTCTTCAGCAGCACAAAAGGCTGGCCTTGGTTTTCGAGGGGAAGATGCCCACTGGCAGTGTTTCTCACCATTCTTACGTTCCTGTGATGAATTCCATGCAGGTTTTTTAATTAAATGTATTGGGGTGACGTTGGTTAATAGGATCATATAGGTCTCGGGTGTGGATTTCTATGATACAAGACCTGTATACTGCACCGTGTGCCACCTCTATGTGGCTGTGACGTGTTATTTTTAACACATTGTTGATTTTGATACTAGATGTTATTTAGGGTTTATGTTTCTGCTTGAATTGGCCTTGGGTACAGCTTTTTCTTCTGCATTCACTGTTCAGCTGCGGTATTTTAATTATACCAGCAATTTTAATAAAATTGGTGTCTGCCTTTTTTTCCTATTCTCTGAGAGTTTGTAAAACTTGTGGGTTATAATTGTGTGTGGGCATTAACCGGCGAAATGTGTGCTTCCTTCCTTTTTGCTAGAGCTGGAGTAGGTCACATTTCTATATGTGTACAGGGTGTTCCCCCCAAATGTATACATGCTTTAACAGCTGATAGCTCAATTTTGAAAATGAAATGTATTTTAATAAACATTGCCTTTATAATTATTCTAACGATGTGTATACATTTTCTGGGACACCCTAAATATATATATGACACAGTGTAGAGTTCATTTCTTGGATATTTATTTTTTTTATCAAGTTACACATATACAGTGTTAAAAGCCATACATTTCCACAAGTCTTTTTCACAAACAAAGCAGCCCTGCACTCGCACTTTCCCCCGCTCCCCAGAACCACCTGCTTCACGTGTGCAGGTTCCTGGGAGATCCCTCAGGTCCCAGTGGTGCATTTACTGCAACTGTGATCTTCATCATGAGATGGTAACTACTCTCTTCCCAGCGAAGCAGTGGGGGTTTGATTTTCCACATGATCCCCCGAAAACCCCCACACACGCTTTCCCTCCAACCAAACCCTTTAATGCATGCACACAATAATTCCAGGATTGGGTTATAGTGAATATTTA